>NC_092084.1:8920000-9520000 GCF_043229965.1 Drosophila suzukii
TTCTGGGCTTTTTCCGATTATATTTTTGTTGCTCGCGGCCGTTTCGGGTTCGTCTTTGCTTTTGGTGTCCTGCCCCGCCCCCTTTCGCGGCGCCCGCCCCCTTGTTGATGCACACTGCCACTGGAACGCCACGATTTGGCAATGGAACACACAGCCGCGCACTTTCCCAGTGTCAGTTTCAATTTCGGTTTCAGTGATAGTTTCAATTTCGATTTCGATTTCGGTTTTGGTTTCGATTTCGATTTGGATTTGGGTTTCGGTTTCGGTTTCTCTGCATCCTCGTCGGCATCTGCTGTCGGCTGCTGGCTGCCAAAGACTGACTCTCTCTGGGTCGACCGCTCGGCGTTCCTCGTTCCTCGTTCGCCGTTCCGCCGTTTCGTTGCCGGCATTCCCCGTTCCGGTGCCGGCGTTCCCGGGTCCACGCACCACGCCACGCCTCCTGCGGCTCCTCCTCTCCTTCCCGCGAAGACAGCTGCTCCGCCACTGGAAGCTGGAAGCTGTCAGCTGGCCTTCCAGGCCGAAGGACCGCCGAGGAGCGAGCTTGAGCTTCGCCAGATTCCTCAATGAATAAAGCTCGCAGGGAGCGCCACCCGCTGACAGCTGTCAAATTCGTCGAGCGGCCGCAGGTGTTTTAAATTTCGCTTCGTCAGCATATTTTTTTTACGTTTTTAGTTAAATGTATATCAAGATTCACCATGACTTATTGTTTTTTGTTCAGTTTCTACTTTAATTTAATCTTGTAACAAAATTTTATGTTTTTTTTTCTAAAAGTTATCTTTTTCTAAGTCTGTTTAGAATTCAATTTTGTCAAAAGTGTTAATAGCTTATTAAAAGAAAATAGGAAAAAGAATAAAAATTAAATGAGAAATGTTTCCATGTGTGTAAGAAGTTCTTTTTTCAATTTTATATTTCAATTATTTTGTGTTTTTATTTTATAATAATTTGTTTGAGAAATTGAATTAGTTTAAAATTATAAATATTTTGAGTTTTCTTAAGAGATGCCAACAGGTGTTTTTTCAATGACTTTGTATGTTTTTTGCTTTAAGTTATTGGTTTATTTAGGGAGTTAAAAAAAGGATTTTTAATTGTATAGATAAATTATTGTCATTACTAAACATGTTTTCGAATATGATTTAACTGAACTTTTAGCAAAAAGCGGTTAATTAGTTCCCTGCTTTGATGTCCTACGACGATTTAGTTTAAAGTTATGCTTTTTTGAAAAAAAATGTTTGTAAACATGTTTTGTGCTAAATTTTTTTTATAATTATGTCAACTTTGTTAAATTTTAAAATGATTTTCAAGAGTAATTCGTTTCAATAAATACTATAAATGCACCCACATGAACTGAGAGATATACTAAAGATAAAAAAAAATGTTGAGCGGTAAATAGTAAGCTACAAATTTCATTTCTGTTTGTTGTGGTTTAAATTTTGCTTGGATTTTGTGCAGATAAAGTTAAGTCTGACTTCTTCTTCCATGAATCATAGAAACCGCTCCGTTTAAAGACCTAAAAATTCCTTTCCCCCGTCACATATTTATTTGAGTTAACTTTTTATTCAAGTTTACTTTCTGTATTAATTACTGGCGGAATGGAATGCAGCGGAAACGGAACGCGCTCAACTGACAGTTGGCTGTCAACAGAGCGAGCTTTTCGCCTGGAAGCCGGAAGCTGTGCGTCTGCGGCCATCCGGCCTTCCAGGCGAAAGCTCGGCACACAGAGGGCGCCACCGCAAAAAGCTCGGCGCTCGGATGCTGGGCGCGCAGTTAAAAACTCGGGAAATCCAATCCGAAAAGCAGGTGAATGAATCGGAAAACGGAAAAGCTGGGCGCTTGGCACAGGGGTTAAGCGAGGCTTTGGTGGGTTAATGGGTCGGTGGGTCAGCCGCATCGCATCGTTTGCAATCCACCGCAGTTCACCGCCCCCGTGTGACGTCAGTGGGCGGGCCTGACGTCCGCGTATCCTTGACAGACTGCCAAGGCTGAATTTGCACCTTCAAAAGACCACCCACCGACCCACCTAATGCGATTAATCCGGCACATGCGATGCGACACGACCCACCAGCAATGATAAACAACTCGACGCAAATCGAATTCATATTCCGTGCACAAAATCAATTAGTCAGGTCCATTGACCAATAAAGACTAACGTAATTTATAAAAAACAGAAGTTTGTATATGCATAAAAAGCAAACTTTTCACAAGCACTGGCAATTTGAGGGAGAACAAAATTGAATTAAACTGCAGGCAAGGAGGAGAGTCAGGAAAAAGGGCAATTTTATTATGTTTTTATTCAACAAGCTTTAAAGTTTCCTGCAAATATGTTACGTTATTATGTACCCATGCAAACCTACAGGTAATTAAATTTTTTTGTCCACAACCATAATGAAATAAAAATAAATTAATGATATTAATTAATTTTTCAAAAGTTCAGGCGGTATGTCAGAATTTTAATTACTCAAAAACTCAGCATTTAATGTGATATTCTTGCTAAGTGTAAGTTAATTAAAAGTTTTATTGGTTTGAAAATATGGCTCAATTTTAACATCAGTGTTTGTAAAATCTGCTAGTAAATAATTTAAAAATCTACTGGCAACTATAAGCACTTGGCATATCCGTAGTTATTTATTATTTATTGTGAAACTCGACACTTTTTCAAGGAGCAACAAAATAATTGACAGTTTAAGCGGAGACTAATTGAGTTGTAGTTGCATGTCAGCGTCAGTGTGTTTAATTCAATATTTATTAGAGTAAATTGCCGATGTCAGTTGAAAAAATGTTACTTCTGGAATGTAGAAATTTTTTTAAACCAGAGTGAAAGTTGCATGGCAATAGAAAATATTTAATTTGACCTAAAAACATTTTCTTGGAAATTGTTTTGCGGAATTTCTAGAGCTTGGCATTGCTTCAAACTACTTCGTTATTAAGATAAATATGCGAAAACCACAAATGCTTCAGCAAACTACAAGACTCACAAAATGTTTTCCATTTTTGTGGCCTTTACAAGTACCTACACAAAATGCCATAATTATTGACCAACCAGATTTTGGCCAGAAATTCCCAAGGGCTCGGGAAAAAACACTTCCTTTGGCAGTTATGTGTGGCACTCGAGGTTGGGCTCTCGATTTGGAAATCGCCAGTGCCTGCATTGTTCGAATGGCAATTAATCAAGCTAAAATATTCATTATGAGCTTGTGCATTTTGTACTCGTCGCTTCATCGATTAGGAGTGTGCTGAAATCCCGGTCACAGTATATCGTATACATTTGTGCGATTTATATAGAGAGTGGGTATAATAAATCGAACGCTTGAATTGCGGTTGCGGCAAACTCGTATTCCATCAATTAGCCAGCGATGGGATGTGCTCCGGATTTATTTTTGGCAACGACTCTGACCTCCAGAACAATAACAAAGGGCCCCAAGTGACGCACATGCGATTTTTGCGGATACATGTAGGATCGTATGGGGCTTGCCATCATTAAGACCAGGATAATGCGGCTAGTCCGGCTGCACTTAACCAACTCTGAAGCGAGAAGCTAAGCCCAAAAGCCGAAACCTGCAACCGATGCCTTGGCTGAAGTCAAAGGCTGTGGGAGCCATAAAAATTTTAGTGTCATGTTATACATTGTAACCCATCCGCCTGGTTTTTCCGCCCCCCTCTCCCCTTTTGTAACCCCCATTTTCCGCGGGTTTTCCGCCTCGTTGCTGCAGTTTTCCCTTGATTTTTTTTCTGTTATTTTTCTTTTCGCTCTGTTCAGCTCCCTTGTTAAGCTGCTAGCCAAATTTATGGCCAGGGCGCAGAGGGGGAAAAGCGCGGAAAATGCATATTTTCCGAGGGTCTGGCCGTGGATTCGGTGGGCCTGCTCAGCGAGGATAACAATAAAAGTGGTGACCGAAATATATATCTGGGGCTATCTGGCGACCAGGAGTATTAACTGCGGTGATTTACAAATCAGGGGATCTTGTTATAAAATTGTTAGCTCAATTTTGTAAAGACTAGTAATATTAGTATCTTTTTAAAGGCCTTTGTATAAATTAAACAGTAATTTAAAATTTCAAAAACGAATACAGACAACATACAAATGATTAAGAAAGCCAATATTTGCCTTTGGGACAGGCCAAAAAATTTACTTACAATAAAGTAATAGATTTTTAACAAATATTTATGGGAAATGTAAAAACTATATAAAAAAATAACTAAATTTTCAACACACATTAATAGAGAATACAAATAATACTACACAGTTTCTATATTAAAACCAAAGTTTTAGTAAAGAAATATATACTTTTCAGGTTTTAAATGAAGTTGTAATCCCTTGGGTTACTGGCACCGCTAATAATTATAATAGATATTATCACTTTCGGACCCCATTCAATAGCAGCCACTCAAAATGCTGTGCCACAATTTTTTCGCCACCCGCATTTTTAATGAGATTTATGAGATGCCAGGCCAGAAATGAAGAGTGGCGAAAAAAGCTAAAATATGTTTGGGATGAAAGGGCTGCTGGAATTTCATATTCCGCCGCGCGGAGAGGCGATTGGTGCAATTACAGAGGACGACGGCGGCAACTCGACGACAATTCGGCAACAATGCAGCGGCAGCAACCTCAAACGTCAATGGCTGAGGAGCGGGCGTGGGAAATGCGGCCCGCAGCGGCTTTGGCCAGCATTCCGGCTGCCTTTCGTCCTGCTCGTCGCAAGCGAGGAGTGCGGGCCAGGCAGAGGAGGACTCCAGGCAGCTGCATAAAATATGCGACCAAAGCACGTCGAGGGGTATGAGTACGAAATATACATATTTTTGAGCAAAGAACCGTGGCCACAGCAAAGAAAAACGAGCCATCGATGGGTGGAAAAATGCGGGAAAATCGTTGGGGAGGCGGGAAGTGGAGTCTTTATACCGCCGAAACTTGTGCAGCGCAGCAAAACAACGTTCAAAATTTATAGCGCATCCTTCGAGCGAGTTGCAAGTTGCAATGCCAGGAAAATGGGATGAGGGAAGAGGACATGGACGTGGACGTGTACCCGAAAAGGGGGTCGATAACTTGGCGCCACGACCAGCAGCTGTCTGTGTGTGTGTGATGTTGCTGATGAGCAGAGATCTGCACTGAGAAAAATTCCAACTTAATTATATATCTTGCTAGCACACTCCCCTTTTTATGGTTTCTTTTTCTGAAATAGGTGCGGACTCATGGAATATATTTTACAAATCAAAATATATCATTAAATATGATTGGTTTTTTTTCAAGCATTGAGGTTAAAAAAATATGAATTCATTAAATATTCATATGAAAAGCCCTGAATATTTAATTTTTATGAAAGAAAAAATGTACACTGAAAAAAAGTTGTTTGTTCTTGTTTGACAAACAAAATTGAGAACTAAGCTTTTGTTATGCAAGAAGTTGAAAGCAAATAATCAAATATTCTACATTACTTATTTAAAGATATATTATCAATACAAAATATGGTTCAGATTTAAGATTTTTTAACTTAATGAAAAGATTATAGACCAATTAACTAGTGTTTTTCTGCGTGTGCTGCATCTTTTTGCCGCCCAAATTGCTTGTCACTTCCGGCCTGTCTGCTCTTCCTCTCTCTCATGTCTCTCTCTCTCGCACACACACACACACACACACACACCGAAGAGAGTGTGAAATATGGCTGACACTTGAAAGTTGGCCTTCGATTTTTCATAACAATTGCATATTTATTTGGGCATACGGCACCCAAAAGTCCCACTTTCCTCACATTTCCTCCGCTGACTTTTGGCCGATTATGCAAGCGCCGTTTCCCCTTTGGCCAAGTTTGCAAAAATAAGACATAAATAAAGAAATGGAAAGCGATTTCAGTGGCTTTTATCGATTGTGTATCCATAATTAAATGGCTTTCAGCAAACTAGACCAAAAGCGAAAGGTATAATTAGCAGTATGTTTATAAATCTTTTTTTTTTGTGTCTTCTGGCCATTTTAAAAATAAATTAGGCAGTGATTGCCACTTAAAATGAGATAAACATTGCATATTTAAATATTGGCAACATTTTAAAAACACATTAGGCTGAAATAATACAGTGATTTAAATGCCTGGTGTCTAACCAATAAAGCGAGCCCGAGTTTTTTTTGTGTACACCCAATTAAATGTCAATTTATTGGTAATTGAATTTCATGGAGTGCGCAGGCAATTCTTGGGCAATTAGGTGGTTCATATGGAAATGTGGGTTGTGGCAACATCTGGCGAAAGTGAAGTGAAAGGAGGCGCATTTCTCCGTTCCGTTTCGTCTCCATCTCGCTTTATGGACATGTATCTCCGCCTGCTTTGTGTGTGTATGGCCTCAATTTCCCAAGTCCCCGGGTACAACTGCAGAATCTCTCCACTTTCCATTTGCCACTCCAATTCTCCCCTGCCCCTCCTCTACACCCCTCTTGTTTGTCTGCCTTTAAATGTGTGTCATGATGTTAATTTGCTGCACCGCCGGCCATGGTGGAAAGGGTTGCCAACTTCACTTTAGATGCATCTGCTTTAATCGGAGATCAAACTCTGAATCGAATCTTAAACAAAAGTGTTGTTAGGTATATGTCTGGCTTAAAAAACCTTTTAAATTTATATACCTTAACAAGTAATTTCTTGAAAACCCATTACATATTTATTTTGTGTAATTCAACATCTAAATTTATATCATATTATATATTATAAGCATGTTTATTATCTTAGGATATAAACAATATAACTTTCTTTAAAGCAATGTCTAATCTATCATGTTTTTAATCTATTGTTAAGAGTAATGATCTTTATCTATGATCTATCTATTGAGCAATTGATATTAGGTCATAAGTTGTTCTCTTAAATTTTGCTTGTAACCTTTAGTTGGCAACACTGGCCAGCTGACTCCGTCTGGGCCAGCTGCAAAGGATGGAAAGGCGTAGGAAAAGCGAGGGAAATGCGGTGGAAAAGAGGTGGAAAGCCGGGCTAAGGATGGGTGGCTGGGGGGTGGTTGTAGTCGGCTTGATAGGAGAAACTGGCGACGCTTTGCCTGTCGTCAGTTTGTCTGCGGCTCTCCGAATCCGACAGTCAGTTGGCAGGCAGTTGGCAACTGCAACTGCAACTGCAACTGAAATTTCAACTGTATCCGTATCCGTATCTGCAGCTGCAGCTGTAGACTACGATTTTGGCCAGAACGAGCGACACTTGCAGCATTTGTCAACGTCATTAGTTGCACATCGAGCACACTGCAAAACAAAAACTAAAAAAAGGAGGACATTTCGAGGGGAAAGCGCCAAGTTTTTCAATGCTAAATTGAATTTAAGTTTTAATTGGTTTGAAAAAACATCTTTAAATTGTTTACACCATTTTGTGTATTTGAGGCATGACCAATTAAAACTTAAATTATATTTCGAATTGAAGGTTTTGCTAGTTTAAAACTTGTATACTTTCTCCTCAAAGGTACTTTTTTTTTAGTCTTTGCTTTTATTTATTTAAGAAGGGTTTTCTTGGGAATGGTTTACTTGAATATATTATTCAATTGGCTTTTAAATTTTAGAATTGAAGAAGAAGAATTTAGGTTGGGAGTCTGTGGGTATACGAATGAGTATCCTTTTAAAGAGTTACTAAATTTGCAGACATCGTAGTCCTTAAATTGTAATAACTTCAAGTGGGCTTGCAAAAAAGGGTCACAGTTACCACTTCATTCGCCTGCGATCTTGTAGCTATAAAACTGACAATTATGTGAACTTCAAGGCGGGGGAAATGAATTTCATTTCAGTTTTGCTCGTTTGACGCGACATTGTGTCTGGGCGGCGACCACGCCCCCTGGCCAAAGCCATATCCTCACGGTCCCGCCCCCAAAGGCCTAGCAACTTTGCCGGAATAAACAAAAAAAAAGGGAAAAAGGACACAAAAAGCGAGAAAGAGAGCGAGATACTGACACTAATGCAACAAAATTGAAGCAGATGCAAGTGGAAATGTCCTTGAGGCTGCTGCACACACACACACACACAAAGAGAGATGTATAGTTTTATATAGACGGAGATATATATGTGTATCTGTACATACATACCGCTGCTTAACCCAAAGGCATCAGCACTGTGTTTCTCTTTTTTTATCCTTTTTTATGGCCGCCAGAGTTTTCAGTTGCAATTTTTGGCAACTGCTGCAGCGTGTGACGTCACAAACACACACACACACACATACAGCATACATACAAGGCTTGGAAAATGGAGTTGGATTTATCCAAAAAAGGGGCGGGCATAGGCGGCTCAGGGGGCGTGGCTGGCTGAGGGAAATGTGTAAATTGCTGCTGCATTTTGGGCATGTTTAATGTAATTACCAAAAGGCTTTCAGTGCACAAACACACACACGCAAACGGAGGCACACACACACACACACACACACATGCAGCCCCCTTAACCCTTATGCGTCCCCCGTCCTTCTGGTAACTGCCTCTTGGCATTCAGCCAAAAATATCATTCTATAAAATACGAGTTTAAGCGCAAGCACACAAAAGTCCAATAAGAAACTTCCCCGAATAACGAGAAACAAAAAGAAGAAATGCGCACTGAAAAATCAGCAAAAGAGAGAGTTTTTCCCCGCCCTCACATGAGTTTTTATTTCGGGGGCATACATGGCAGGCGTTTCTTATTTTTTCGAAGGGGGTTTCCCGGGGAAAACCATGTCCTGCTTGACAGGCTGACTGCCTGGCGCCCTGCAACTCTTGAACAAAATAACATATTGGCTTTCACTTTTTTTTGTTTTTGTTTTTTGTCGACAGTGTTTTTCTATTTCCCAGCCAGGCTGTGTTTTCGTTTTGCCTTCCATTACTATTTTTTGGGCATTTCTCATTGCTTACTGCTCAAATGGTTTTTGTTGCCTTCAATTGCACAGATGCAGATACAAAGAAAAGCCACTTAAATAACACTTTAAATTTGGTGAAGCAAGATATGGCAGTACTGGTAAATTGGATTTTGCGGAATCGAAAAGCTACCAATATAAATTATGCATTTCTGTATATTGTTTGGCCATATTTAAATTAACGTTTTAAGGGCTGAATGGCTGAACTTTCGAGGACTTTGTTTAATAAAATAGTATTTGACTATTTGGCATTGCCATATTACGTATTGTTGAGCATTATTTATTTTTCCCTGAAATTGCTGGGGATCCTTGTTTTCTCGTCCTTGTTAAACAAAACACAGCAAGATGTATGAGGTAGTTACATTTCAATCTATACACGGAACGGAAAATAAACTAAATCTTTATTTAAATAAAATTTTTATATGACTTTGTATTTTTATTTTCTGACTAAGATAATCATAATAAATATCCACAAAATGGGATCCCATTATCCAAAAAAGTGAGAGATACGCAAATATTTATAAATTTTAAATATGTTTAACTACGTTTTAAAGGATTACGTGAACAGTGTGCTTTAAAAAGAAAACATGATTAAGGTTTCAAACAATTTTTAACTATTAAAATGTGACATTTTTCGCTAATCAAAAAATATATGATCTCTTGGACATAAAAACTAATTCTTCCAGTGCACACACAAGTTTGAGCTTCAGCTTTCTTTCCATTTCTCACTTTCTTGCTCTCCTTTCTCGCTGTCAAGTGCAACACGAAATGCTCAACTCAAAGTTCTCCTTGTGCTTCGTTCTTGATTTAGTTTACTTTAGTCACGTTTATTGCGCTTTTAGGACAGATATCTTCACCCCAGCCCCCATTTCGTACCTTTTTCCCACTCAATGCCCCTTTTCCCTTTCTCCACTTTCTTTTTTCGGCCCGGATGCGAACAGGGCGAGGTAAACAATTCGAGTGGCGGAGTTTGAGTTGGGGGGCGTTCCTCGAGTGGTTCAGGTGGCTCAGGTGGCTCAGGTGGCCCAGGTGGTGCACCCAAGTGCCCCGAGATCTGTGCCAGCTGGGGGGCCCAGATAAACGAATCCTTTAGGCAACATTCGTGGCATACAGCTTCCGTCGTTCGTTCCTTATTTATTTATTTTGCATTTGGATATCCGCATGGAGAGAGGCTTAAATCTGATGAAGCCATCAGCAATGCGGCAGGCCAACCACTTTGCACCTTTTTCCAGGAAATTTCATACGGAAAATGGGAATCTGCTGAGTACGGAACAGCTGTTCTATCTGCCAGCATTCGAAAATTATTAATCCAATTTTAAAATTTGCAGATTTTTTTCTAGACATTTTTTTTAAATTTTAGAGCAAATTTCATTTCTTTAAAAAAGTTATTTTATATGAAACCATTTTTTTCGAAGATCATAAATGACTTCAATTTGTTGGAAAAGTTGACTTCGTTGAGAGTTAAAAATGCAAATACAATAAATTACTCATTTAAACTATCTATGTACATTTTCATTTTTGTTTTTTTGTAAGCTGGGAGGGTTTTTAATATTAAACTTTCCTTCACTATCCTTTAATTATTTATAGAACTGTTAAAAACAATATTTATTATATTTTAGAGTTTAGACCTACTTCTATTGAGCAATAACAACCTCTAAAGGTATTTTAAGAAGAAGGAAAATGCGCTTTTTTTGCAATAAAAATATTTTATATATGAAGGGAAACCTTTCCGAGGGGAAAGTAAGATTTTGTGCTAGAAAAATGCCGAATTTGTAAATGGTAAAGAATGGAGCATTCTGCTAAGAAGGATATATGTAAGATTCAGTGATTTTCTTGGCATACCCGTAGCCGTCGAGGGAGTTGCGCTGCAGCTGCTGCTCCCGGAGCTGCAGCTTCCGCTCGGCGATCTTCTTCTGCTCCTCCTTCTGCTCGAGCTGCTCCTTCTGGTGCTGCTGCTGCTGCTGCTGCTTCTTGCGGTGCTGCCGATCCTCCCCAAGGCCGTAGAGGCCGGCGACGGCGGCCATGCCACCAGGTGGGCCCCTGGCTCAGGCTCACCCGAATGGTAACCCGATGGGATGGGACGGGGACTCGCGCCGGTTCGGGACTCACTCCGATTCGGTTTCGGAATCTGACTCGGATTCGGAATCACTGGGGGACTGCTTGTCACTGGTTGTGTCATGGATCGATATCGATTGCTGTGGCCGCGACTGCCATTCGCTCATTTTCACTTTCGTTTTCATTTTAGTTTTCGCGGCAATTCACTTGAATACATGGCTAATAGAGCTGGCAATAACAAAACAAAAATCGATAGGATTATCGATCATTTCGATGGCCCACTATCGGTGGTTTTGAGCCACCTTCCACAGTTGCCGAGAAACATTGGGTGTACCTCTAAGCTATCCTATACAAATTAGTCTAACCAGCCTTTGGACAAATTAACTTTTTAATAATTTCAATAAAATCGATATACAATATCGATAAGTTTATATTGCTGGGGGAAAGTAGATAGATTTCATGGGTACTGACACTAAAGCCATCTGACTTATTACTTTGATCTCATTAATAGTTTAAAAAACATTTAACTGTTTCTCGAAGGTCTTTGGTATTTTTAGCTTTGATGGCTAATACTCGTATAGCTGGCAAACGATCACGATTCGCTGTTCTGAGAACTGAAGCCCCTTGATGGGTGTAATTAAAACAATATAATGCTACTTATCGCTCGCCCTCCCCAGCACACTTCCGATTTTCGATTTTCCGGCTTTCCGGCTCCCGATTGCCTCCCCTTCTTTTTCCCACCCACTCGCTCGGCAAATCAATTAGCGTGCCCTCTCGCCCAGAGTCTTATGTAACCATTGCGTAATGCCAGCCATAATTGCATCGCTGTTGGTTCTGCCTTGTTGTTGGTCGTTGGTTGTTTAGCTTGAAGCCCATTGCCGGGAAAGCAAACAAAAACCAAACCAAACTAAAGCAAACCAAACCCCTAGAAAAGTGAATCACATCACATCAAATCGAATCGAATGGAATCGAAATCAACTCGCAAACAAACAAAGCATGTGGCATTTGCCCTGTTCAATGCGCCATTATCTATTATCAAATGGATTCCGCCTACCCGTTCGTTTTAATAAATTGACTTTGATGTGAAAAAGAAAGATTGAGGATTTTTCTGTGAAACTATATTGTCATTTGGCAATGGCCAATTTACACATATATTTCATAAATTGGGCAAAACAGGGATTTTTAGGTAGTAAAAATAAGATTCAGAATTTCGAAAAAAAATACTACTTCTTTTTCTGTTTTTCAATTGTAGTTTAGCCAAATCAAGGCGTACAGCCAAAAGACCGACAGTTTTGAGCAGCTGACATCCTAAGCTAACAAACCCAATTATTTTAAAGGAAATTTATTTTTTGACCCATTTTTTCATTTTTTGTAAGGGGGTACATCATCTTTTTTTGAAATTCAGATTTTGGTCAAAAATACCCATTTTTTAACGGTTTTTCGATCGTAGTTTAGCCAAATCAAGGCGTACAGCCAAAAGACCGACAGTTTTGAGCAGCTGACATCCTAAGCTAACAAACCCAATCATTTTAAAGGAAATTTATTTTTTGACCCATTTTTTCTTTTTTTGGGATTCAGATTTTGGTCAAAAATCCCCAATTTTTTTCGGTTTTTCGATCGTAGTTTATCCAAATCAAGGCGTACAGCCAAAAGACCGACAGTTTTGAGCAGCTGACATCCTAAGCTAACAAACCCAATCATTTTAAAGGAAATCTATTTTTTGACCCATTTTTTCATTTTTTGTAAATGCATCTTTCATCTTTTTTTGAAATTCAGATTTTGGTCAAAAATACCCATTTTTTAACGGTTTTTCGATCGTAGTTTATCCAAATCAAGGCGTACAGCCAAAAGACCGACAGTTTTGAGCAGCTGACATCCTAAGCTAACAAACCCAATCATTTTAAAGGAAATTTATTTTTTGACCCATTTTTTCATTTTTTGTAAGGGGGTGCATCATCTTTTTTTGGGATTCAGATTTTGGTCAAAAATCCCCAATTTTTTTCGGTTTTTCGATCGTAGTTTATCCAAATCAAGGCGTACAGCCAAAAGACCGACAGTTTTGAGCAGCTGACATCCTAAGCTAACAAACTCAATCATTTTAAAGGAAATTTATTTTTTGACCCATTTTTTCATTTTTTGTAAGGGGGTGCATCATCTTTTTTTGGGATTCAGATTTTGGTCAAAAATCCCCATTTTTTATCGGTTTTTCGATCGTAGTTTATCCAAATCAAGGCGTACAGCCAAAAGACCGACAGTTTTGAGCAGCTGACATCCTAAGCTAACAAACCCAATCATTTTAAAGGAAATTTATTTTTTGACCCATTTTTTCATTTTTTGTAAGGGGGTGCATCATCTTTTTTTGAAATTCAGATTTTGGTCAAAAATACCCATTTTTTATCGGTTTTTCGATCGTAGTTTATCCAAATCAAGGCGTACAGCCAAAAGACCGACAGTTTTGAGCAGCTGACATCCTAAGCTAACAAACCCAATCATTTTAAAGGAAATTTATTTTTTGACCCATTTTTTCATTTTTTGTAAGGGGGTGCATCATCTTTTTTGGGGATTCAGATTTTGGTCAAAAATCCCCATTTTTTATCGGTTTTTCGATCGTAGTTTATCCAAATCAAGGCGTACAGCCAAAAGACCGACAGTTTTGAGCAGCTGACATCCTAAGCTAACAAACCCAATCATTTTAAGGGAAATTTATTTTTTGACCCATTTTTTCATTTTTTGTAAGGGGTTGCATCATCTTTTTTTGGGATTCAGATTTTGGTCAAAAATCCCCATTTTTTATCGGTTTTTCGATCGTAGTTTATCCAAATCAAGGCGTACAGCCAAAAGACCGACAGTTTTGAGCAGCTGACATCCTAAGCTAACAAACCCAATCATTTTAAAGGAAATTTATTTTTTGACCCATTTTTTCATTTTTTGTAAGGGGTTGCATCATCTTTTTTTGAAATTCAGATTTTGGTAAAAAATCCCCATTTTTTAACGGTTTTTCGATCGTAGTTTATCCAAATCAAGGCGTACAGCCAAAAGACCGACAGTTTTGAGCAGCTGACATCCTAAGCTAACAATCCCAATCATTTTAAAGAATATTTATTTTTTGACCCATTTTTTCATTTTTTGTAAGGGGTTGCATCATCTTTTTTTGGAACTCAGATTTTGGTCAAAAATACCAATTTTTTAACGGTTTTTTGATCGTAGTTTAGCCAAATCAAGGCGTACAGCCAAAAGACCGACAGTTTTGAGCAGCTGACATCCTAAGCTAATAAACCCAATCATTTTAAAGGAAATTTATTTTTTGACCCATTTTTTCATTTTTTGTAAGGGGTTGCATCATCTTTTTTGGGGATTAAAAATTTGGTCAAAAATATCCATTTTTGTGTTGACGGCTAGTAATATTAAGTATATTAAGTTCAAGTTTTGTGTGTAGTTTCATAGAAAATCTAATGGCATCGTTAAAAATTTCAGAAAATGCATTTAATGACAATAGTTCTCACCCCTAGTGCATAAAAAAAATATATGTTTTATGACTGTTAATTGAGATGAATGACTTTGATTTGTTGAGTTATGTGGCACATAAAAGTATTCCATAAATAACATTTGATGGAATTATAAAATAAAGATTGCTTTCAATTAGCTTGAATGGTGCACGTATGCTTATAATCTTAATGATTTCTCCATTCGTGCTAATTGATATTCATTCTATCTATATTTCAATCCATTATTTTAATGCAGAGCATACGTCACACAAATCGAAAGAACACATGCGCCAATTAAACATAAGGTTTCCAGTTGAATGAATTAGCTGTCTAGCCACATTTGGAAAAGATGCCAAGTTGCAGTTTTGCGGCTCAGATGGCAGCATTTAATAAGCCAAAAGGCTTAAAACCGCTTGGAAATTGCTTCCGTGTTGAAAATTGAGTTAACAATGCTTGGCTCAGGTGGCAGAAAAGAGAAGAGAGCTCAATGCTGGGTCGGGTTTTATTGATTTATGCGCCCTCGCATCACGTATACGCCTCGTGTGGCTGTTGCTGTTGCTGTTGCTATTGCACTAATCTCCTCCAGTCGGTGGTTTTGGTGGCTTGGTGGTTCGGTGGTCTGGTGGTCTGGTGGTTCGTTGGCGGTGGCCATTAGGTGACAGTTGCCCGGCTGCACAGGCTTAAAGTGCAATGCCAAACACTTGCGTTGACGCTGACGTTCATGTAAGCGCATTAACTCATACAGCGAACGGGGGGAAATTGGCAAAAGAGGGGGGTGCTGTAAGGCCAAAAAGGGGTTAAAGAGGGGCTGAAGTGGGCCAGCATAGGCCTCGGCCAGCCGGCAAGGTCAGGGCCAGAGTGTGGGGGACGCAGACCATCAGACCATCAGCCCATCAAGCCATCAGTCCATTGGCCATTCAATTACGACGACAGAAAGGGGAGCCCACATCGCCTCCCTGGGCAATCGCCTCGCTCAGTGGCTCACAAGCATGCTCACATATGCCAGAACTTAAGGCCAGGGGTTATGGGCTTATGGGCCACCATACTGCCACCATATTGCCCTGGGTGTTTCGGTGAATTATGCCTCGACAGGTACTCAAACTACTTGATAACTCTCTTCAATAACTTGGAAATGCCAATTAGCATCTTCATTATTTGTTTCCAATTCATATATAAGATAATATTAGTCATGAGACTATATAAAATATTTAAAATCAATATACCATCAAGCAATTTCTCCAATTTCAATGGCTGATTAACTTCCCTTCTTGAAAAACGTCTAGAGTGCTATTTGGCTTCAGCTTATAAATAATCCCCTGAATGAAATTAGGTTCTCCGACTTGAAACTGTTTAATAATTTTATGAATTTCAATGTGGCGATTAACTCACTTCCAGAACCTTTACAATTTCCATTCTAAATTTCTGGAGATTTCCTTGGCTTTGGTTAACAAATAATCCCCGGCATTAAGTTGGCCACATAAACTTGAACTTGAAACAGGTAAGCCTGTAAGCTGGTTACTCTATAAATAGTAGCTCATTTGTACATGGGTATTACGCGTCATTTTAATCGGATTTATGCGTCACTATGGCTGCATTTAGAGTGTGCATTAGAACAACCTGACTTCATGCCTCATTCAGGCCGCACGCTCTCAACTTTTCGCATTTTGTGGGTGTAATTTCAATGCTCATCAGCATTATCATTAATATGAACACGATGTGGCTGGCCACAATTGAGGTGGTGGGCGTGGCAGGCTGGGGGCGTGCTTTCCATATCCCCCCGAACACAAAAACCCATTCAACTCATTATTAAATTAGAATCAACTAAATTAAATGCGAGAGCTGCTTTGCGAGAGTGTGTGTGTGGGTGGGTGGAAAATGGGAAAGTGCAAGTGTGGGAGCATGAAATGCGCGTTGAAGCGCATCTACATATAACGCACCACCCCACAAAAAAAACACCCAAAACACCCATCAAACCACCCACTGAACCACCAACCACCCAACTACCAGCTTCTCCACTTCCTTTGCCTTTAATTGAGTTGTGCGCTAATTTGAAAGCAATAAAACAAAGCCAGGAAAATGTGGGCTTGGGTTGGGAAAAAAAGAGTGGGAAAATGTAGGTTGGAGGTGGGGGAGTAGTTCCACCCGTATAATGCGCATTTAATGCACTTCCAGCATACTTTTTTCCCCAGCGCATTTTGGGCAAACAGGTAAGCGGGCCAAATGTCATGTGAAATTGGCCAAATTGAAATAGGTTTTCAAATTTGCATTCGCACGAAACGAATGTGAGAGCCTGATAGAGCAAAAAAGACAGCAGAGTTAATGAAATAATGGGAAAAACATTTCCCCAAGGGGAATTGTGAACCATTTAATAACATGATTTTGTACTTATAATAAACATTTTTGAATTAAAATAAAAATGATATATATTTCAAATAGTTGTACTACCGAAAAACCTACTTAAGCCACATTTTGAACTATAATACATTCAGTTACCTAGGCAAAGATGTTCCCAAATTCATATCCCGATTTAATATTCAATGGGTTAAGCTGAGGACTGCACTGAAAGCTCTGTGATATAACGCTCGCAGCCGGATTGTGCGCTCGGTTTGAAAATACACATAAATAAATTATTCAAACTAATGACAAGAATCTCTTTGGGGGACAGCCCCCTAGTGCTGTCCCGTTCTATCATCCCACTCCCCCTGCTCTTTCTCTTTCCCACTGATGCCATTTCTATATATATATATATGTACTCTAAAAGGATGGCAAAGTTGAGGCTGCCGTAGAGCTCCCCGGGATTCCCCGATTCCCCGTGGTGCCATAAACATTTCCAAACGTTTCGCTTTCGCTTGGTTTATGCACAAATTATTGTTTTATGCACACCAGACACCAGGGGGGGGGGGGTGGATGTATCGCCAGCAGGGGCCAGAATGGTGGTTTTGGCTGTTTAATCTCCACTTTGGCCAAAAGGGGTGATAAAGGGGGCTTCAGCGGTTTCAGTTCGCCTCGGCTTTCAGTTTGCCATCCACTCAGCTCGGCATTCTGATTGATTGATTGATTTGCCACGAGATGCAGCCGAGGTGCACGGCGCACGAAAATGGCGTTTTGTCACACCGAAATAGCTCATCTGTCGCTCAGCTGACAACGAGATATTCTGCTTATTAAAAAACCATTCTCGGAGACCCGTCAAATCGCGTGGCTTTCAGATGGCTGTCTAAAACCGAGAGACACGGTTTATTTTTAGCCATTGTGTGTGGTTGCTCGAACAGATAAATCTAAACTACTATAAATACCTGATAACCACAATCTCGTTAACATTCTAGAGATAAGGATATGCTATAAATTTAAATCTTCCTTTAGGCCTGTAAAAATATGTATTTTGCAAACTAGGTCTCCAAACAATTAGGGAATATCTTTGCTCGGTCACAAACAATAATATAGTACACGTTTTAGAGATTATAAAGTGTTATACATTTAATTATTCCCTTAAAAACCAAGAAATATTTATTTCAGAAACATAAACATGAATACCTCCTCTTGATCTCTGTCGCCACACAAACAATGTGGCACAGAGGTAGGCACACACACTTCAACCGCTGGCTTAAATAAACATAACGACACCTAATATGATCCTTTAAATCTGATATTAATAATCCTGTGGGCTTTGGAAATCATTGTAAATGTAATGTTTTTTATTTTTTAACTTAAGAACCCCTCTATCTCTGCTATTTTCTTTCACTGTGTGCAAATCTTCCCGAGGCCCACATGTGTAAAAGGAGGTGTGGATGGAAAAGCGGTGGGAAATGTGGGTGGAATCGTTTGGCTGGAGTGCTGAAAAGCATTTGCATCGCCGGCCAGCGGCATTGACAAAAGCCAAAGCTGTACGAGAAGCGTTTACCGAAGGCAAATACAAAATTTATCGATTACTAAATGACAGCGGAAATGCCAATGCGATGAGGGGTCTGCCGGGGGGGGTCAAAGGTTGGGGTTACGGAGAGCGAGGGGTTACGAGGGGAGCACGGGGGGGTTCCACAAATTGGAAATGACAGACAAGCGCCGACAAATATCAGAGCTGACATTCCTAGAAACTTGCGGGGCAAAAAAAAAAAGTAGCAGGAAAACGCGGGTCGGGTATGCTTCTGGTTTTAGGGGGTGGTGTTCGTGCGTGCTTGGTCATTCCCCTCAGGCACCCAAACCCACCCTCTAAACACCCCCTATCATTTGGTGGGTAAACAAACTGCGGTGAAAATTTTAGCCCTACTTTAACCTATTTGTACGCCCTGTTCATAGGTGGACTTATTAATTGCCAGATGTCAGAATCCGAACCAGGAAATGATTCATGAGGATTTGCCCCCCAAATGGTATGTATATACACAGACATAATTTTCCCTCCCCCGAAAAGCAAAATGAAGCTTTTCCTAAGCGGGAGTAAAAACGGTAGATATTGTGGAAATTCCCTTAAAATTTTAATTGAAATTCTTTATGCAAATTTCGACTATGCAAGCATTTGAAAATGCATTTTTCGGCAAAGGAAAATAGAAAACAACAACATTTTTTCAACATTCAATTTTCTACCATTTATTTTTCCTCGAATCTAAGTAAATATATTGTATGTGTGTGGTCTATTTAGCCTGGCCAAACATATATATTTCATGGAGAATGTGTAAACAAATGCAGAGCAGAATTTTATTTAAATTTTCCATGCTGCAATTGGTCTAGTTGTGTTTTTCCCATTTTCAGTGCTGTTGTTTATGGACGCTTCATAAATTCATTTTTAGTGGAAATTAAAATTGCAATCTTCCCTACTTCATCGCCCACGCACACATGCACACATGCTGAAAACGACTAGTTTGAAGTTGCTCTTTTGTGGGTATTTCTCAATTTTGCACAATTTCACCCGAAAGCCATCGCATAATCCTCGAGAAAAGCCACACAAGCACAAGAGCCAGCAGCATTATCAGCTAATTTTCCACTCTTAACCTCTCCCAACCTCCAACCCGTTTAGTGTGGTCCTTGAAATTCATAAAACTGCAAAGGTTGACAAAGTTAAATTTCTGCTTGCCAAGCTGCCCTTTTTTTTGCCTTGCCGCCCGAAAAGCTTACTTAGCTCGTCTACATGGACACAGATAATTGACACTAACATAGATACACACATATGCACTGACCACAGCTCACACACACAAGCACTTTGCCAAAAAAAAAAAAAGAAAAAAGGGCTAGACAAAAATGATATTGCCACTAGCACTTTCGTCACCTTTTCCTCTTTTTTTCTGGCCTGAATAAGGCAAGTGTTTTCGCAATTAATTTACGATAATTTCAATTTAAGTGTGGCAAATTCAAGGGAAAACTCTTTGCCTCTGTGCCGAAAAGTAGGCAATGGATTTTTTCATTTCGTTTCCTTCACTTCACTTCACTCATTTCCTGCCCCGAGTTACTACGTGTCTTTGTCTGTGTGCCGCTCTTCTCGCTTCAAATTCAACATTGTTGCTGGCAGCATTTTGTGTGTGTTATTTTTGGCTTGCTAATACCATTAAAACTTTGTTGTCTAACATAGCCAAAACCAACACCAACACACCAGCAGCGGGCAATAGCGGAAACAACAACAACAATAAGAGCAGCAAGGACTCAGCTCGGGCATGCCAGTCAGGATACAGGCGAACAATTAAGTTTGCCAATGGAATGATTCTCACGACTGTCAATTTACCCTAATCCTTGAAAAACATTTATAAAGGTGGCTAAAAGTAGGCAAGAATATATTTTAGCTTCAAACGATTTTTTATTGCATACTTCTAAGCGCTTTTTAAGTGTTTTCAAAACAAATTGATGTAGAAATCTCCTTTCTAACAACTCTTTGTAAATGCACTACAGTTAATTGAGTTATCAGGTTGTTTTTGGATAGAATTTATGTAATTTTTGAAAAGTATACAAGCTGTCATATTCCTAGGTATATTCCATCTGTCAAAACATACCCTTTACAAAGTCTTATACATAGAACACATTTATAAAAGTGCCTAAAAGCAGGCAAGAATATATTTTACTGCATACTCTTAGGCAGCATTATATGTGTTTCAATATAAATTGGTATAGAAATCCCTACTTTACCAACTCCTTATAAATGCAATACAGTTTAATGAGTTATCAAGGTGCTCTTCATAGATTGAAATTCTGGAATTTCAATTAGTAGCCAAACTGTCGTTGGTTCTGTCATATTCCCAGATACATTCCATCTGCCAGAATATACCTCTGAGGACACCCTCTAAAAAGTGGGCGAACAGGAAGCGCCGGAGGAAGAGGAACTTGTAACAATGTTGCTTGTTATTAACATTTATAGTTTCGTGTCGAGTTGAGTTGAGTTTTAGTCCCTGTCTATGGGGTTTTCTCTCTCTATCTCTATCTCTATCTCGCTCTACCTCTCTAACTTTCTATCCCCATTTAGCCATCTCTCTCGCTCCATTTTCCCACAATTTCCAACTCTTTTCCTGGCGCTAGTTTGAAATTTGTAAACCGAGACTTGGCCAGAGTTCATTTTTGGACTCTCGGACTTGGGGCACGTGACTTTCAAAGTTTGAAACGAAAGTTTTGCCCACTTTTCTTTCGTTTGCTGGTGGCCACAGACAAAAGGCAGGAAATAGAAACGCGTTCCGTTTAATGGACTTTCCCAGGCATATGCAAATCGATTGACACACGAAAATTGAGCTGCACAAATTTAATTAGACTAAGTGCAGTGGAAATCAATGAGTCTGCTGAGGTGAAAGCCAGGCTAAAAAGATAACCTTTTTTTTTGGCTTTGGCTCAGGCTCGTTTTAATTAGGGGAACAAAAGTCCTTTGCCTCTGCATTTCTTTTTTGCCGCGTGCTTCGCTGGTACGTGTGTGCAAGTGTGTGTGTTAGCCAAGTTCTAATTCCCCGACTGTGGTTGTATCGATTTTGCTTACCAAAAAAAAACGGGGAAAAAAGAGGAAATACAGGAAAAGAGAGCAAGGAAAGTTCCTTTTGGCCAGAGCGTGTGTTGCACCTGCCGCTTTTGAATTGAAGTGGGGATATCGCAGGGGATTAGGGTTAGCTAGAGCTATGGCTCTATATGGGTAATGCCAAGGTACAACACGATTTTTATAGACCCACATAGAGTCGCTTTTCCAGGGGGAAAAAGAGCGAGCGAGCGAGCCTGACATTCGCGCATTTTTATGTTAATTTTTATGGCTCATTTTTACTGTTGCTTGTTGTGGTTGCTCTTGGCACTGCCGCCGCTGCCATTTGAATTAATTTCATTTAATTTGCTATTGTTTTCCCTCTGCCACTGCCACTGTTTATTTGCTTTTGCCCAACTTAGCACTGAAGTATTTATATAAGCGCCCCCAAAAAAGAAAATCACTCAGCAACAGAGATCTTCAGTTAGAATTTAAAGTGCTAAAATCACTTTTTCCTGGCTTATATAAGTCAGCAAAAAATATCTAGCACATTTAAATATAAATAGCTGCACTCGAAAGACTCAATTTCGGAATTAATTTGGCATTCTCTTGTGTCCGGAGTGCTTAACTATTTCATCAGGATTACCTGGCGGATGAGCAATTCGTCCGTTTGCCAAAATCCACGCTTAAAATGTCAAACAGAATTTCCGTTTGAATTTATGCAATCATCTGCGTTTTATAAGTCGAGAATTTCATTTCACACTGCTTTTTTATGATTGCAACTTTTTGCAACTTTGAAAGCCAGGTGAAAATGAGTTTCGCCTTCATTTCCATTTGGCAGACTGTTTAAAGGCGTCCTAATGCACCGTCGATTACCTGATTTCTGCTGCATAATTGAAATGCATCATCATCATTCTGGTGCTCCAAGGAGCTCGGCCAAACGCTAATCGATTCCGAAATGCGATTCGAAATTCTATTTAAGCATTAATGAAATTTTTTGCCCAGGCGATGGCAAAAAGGTTGAAGACGAGGTGGAGCAAAATGTGCGTGCTTCTCACCGGTCTTGAGTTGGCTTCACTTGCTTGTTGGGTTTTAGCGATTTTCTGCATGATTTCGCAAAGAATTTTCACAAGTGGGTGGCTCGGGGAAGGGTCCTAAGGAGGACCTGACTGAAGGCAGGAAAAGCCTTTGGCTTGATGGCAATACCCTGCAAGTTGGGGATAATCCCAGTGTTAGCTCCTTCCCTGGCAGCCAACGATCAACTTTAGAGTGCACTCAATGGGAAAGTCGATTCAATCAGGGTCTCTAAGAGGAAATCAGGGGACAACGGAAAGTCAAGGAATAAACATCATAAGCATATATGATTTTCGATTAAAGTGAAAGTGCCTACGGGCAATATTCCACACATCTTGGAAATGGGTTGCATAATTTGGAAAAAGGCTTTATTTTGAAAGTAGGTTTATAAAAGATAAAAGGCCTAGAATCTGAGTTACTATAGATCTTATAGATTCTTTTAGATTAAAGTGAATGTGAGTAAAGTCAATATTCCAGAGATCTTAGAAATGGATTGCATAATTTGGAAAAATGCTTTGTATTGAAGGAAGGTGTATTGGAGATATAGGGTTTAGAACCTGAATTCTTATAGTTCTTACGGATTATTATAGATTAAAGTCCAATTGAGTAAAGGCAAGATTCCACAGATCTTAGAAATTGCTTGCATATTTTATAATGATGTAGGTAATCTGGATATATAGGGTTTAGAACCTGAACTCTTATGGTTCTTATAGATTCTTATAGATTAAAGTGAAAGTGAATAAAGGCAATATTTTATAGATTCAAAAAATGGCTTGCATCATGTGGGAAAAGTTTTATTTTAGAAGTAGGTATATAAGGTTCAGAACCTGAATTCTCATAGTTCTTTTCGCTGTAGAAACCCCTCGCTTTCATTCATCGGCTGACATGGAAAGTGTATTTAACTTTCGTTTTTCCACGGCCATTTTCCTGCCTGTTTATTGCCATTTTATTCTTTCATTTTTCTCTCGCTCGTTTGGCTCGCACGGATTTGGCTTTCGCTCCGCAGCAATTGTAACAATTTTTGCCACCGGGAGCTGCTGCTGCTGGCGGCATCTTTTGAAGCCCTCGCCCGCTGTGCGCTGTCTGGCAGGATAATGCGAACAAGTGGATGAAAATGTTTGACACGGAACAACAAGGAGCAGCGGGAGCCAAACTGCAGTCGTCGTCGAGGCCTTATGGCCTCTCATCCTCACATCCTGGCTGTGCCTCTCACCCGCACACCATCACACCCGCACACCAGCACACCAACACAGCAGCAGCAAAGGCAGCAGCAGAAAAGTATGCTATGTTTGCCGTGCTGTGGCCTCCTGTCTCCTTGCTGCTACTTCCGTTTCCGCTTTTGTGCAGCAGCTGCTTGCTGCTTCTTGTTTGGCCTTTGGGCGCAAATTTGAAAATAATTTACAATGACGTCACCAGCGTGTGAAGCGAGTACATGTACATATGTTTATATAACACTGCACAACTCTGTGCGAAGATTCCTCCACGGGCCCACAGTGCGTATGCTTGACCTTCAAATTGGCTTCAAGCGGCCGCAGATCAATAACTGTGCTCTCTGTGCCACCCGCCCCTTTCTTTTTTTCATTTTTTTTTTGTTTTTTTGCTTCTGGTCTGTTATATTTCTGCTGCTTGTTGAGTCGTAAAAAGAATTACGAAAAAAAAAACAAATAAAAACGAAAAAAAAAAAAGAGTGAGAGCCGAGCGAAAACGGAAAAACCAAATAAAACTGTGAAAAGCCGGGGCCACAAAAAAGCGACCAAGAAGACGAAACGAAACCTAAAAAGAGGAAGAAATTGGTGTGTGTTTGGGTGCTACGGCTATGTTTGTTTCAAATTAAAATCACGCAGCGCACGTGCAATCTACACACACACACACACACACACACCGTGTATTTCCACCTCTCGGCAGCATATTAAAAGCCCAAAACTCGCCATCGCCGCAGTGCGTAACTTTCTCCATTCTCCTTTCTCCGTTCTCCTTTCTCCGCTCAACATTCACCATTCGAAATTCACATTTCTCTGAGTAGAGTAGAGCAGAGGACCGAAATCCACTGGCAAGAGATTCCGGATCCAGGCGAATAATTTACAATATCCATGACCATATATATCCGTAGATAGATGGCACACTGAGCGCATTTTATGGGTAACAACTCCAATACTTAAACCAAAAGTAATAGGAATTAATGAAAATGATTTAGAAAACATTTGGGCCCACTGAAATCCTATTTATTTTCATCAAGTTGGCTGTGTGATAATGCATAAAGCCTTTAACTATTTGTGAAAACCATAAAAAGCTGAATTTAAAAGCCTCTGTGAAACATTAAATGTGTTTTATGGTTGATGAAAATGAGTAAAGTGACGAAGGGATATTTTTGTGTGGCTTCAATTCCCCAAGTACATATACATATAATACATAAGGTTCACTGTGGTGCCACTTTTGATGGCCAAATTTCTTTCAGTGAGTGTGGCAGTGTGTTCGTGCCCAACCGCAAACATATGCGCATAAATATATACATATGTAAGTTAGCAATTGGGCCAAAACTAAATGGCCAAGCGTGGCAGGAAAGACAAAATGGAGCGAAAGAGTCGGCAGAAAATGGTAGGAGAATGCCATTCAATCAGGCAATCTGCGAATGCAATGGTTTTTTTTTCATCTTTTTGGGTAGAAAAGCTACAGCCGAAGACAGGCTACACTTTAAAGCCACTCGATGGGGAGGGGAAATTCTGGCTGAAAGACAAAGCCGAGTTGCTTCAGTGGCATTAGGAGAGCTTACAAGTGGCGGGGGCAGTGAGGGGATTTATTAGCGTCGAGAGAGGGGGAGCTGTTGCTGTTGCCATAACCACTTAACCCGCATACAGAGGCGCAGGCACAAAGGGGTTAAGGGGGGGGGGGCCTGGGAACCACACTCGACGCATTTACGATTGAACTGAAGCCAAAGCTAAGCCTAAGCCTCGGCGCCTAAAAAAGCGGTCTATGTGCGTGCGAATTGCCTCTCATACCCCTCAAAAGCCCCCCTTTTCGCAGCTGTGGTTGAAATGAAGGGGGTTCCCCCAACCCCCCAACTCGTATTCAACCGCAAACTGCTTTTGTTTTATGATGTTTCACTTGCCAGTTGTTGCTCAGAACTCAGAGCTCGGGCTTCTTCCTGTTGCCTCAGCTGCTTGCATGCAAAGTTCAATCAAAATAAATCAGATGCCTAGAACATTACAAAAAAGGGGGGGGGGGGGGGGGTAAGGTAAGGGGGTTTGCCCCCCCGCAACTGGTTAAGTGGAGGACAAGGGTTAACAGGGGGCTGGGCTGTCGAGCCGTCACGGCACTCATACTTCGATCGACTTCTTCAACTCTTCAAGTGCCCAATTAATTTTGGCGTGTGCGAGTCAAACTTGAATTTAATCGCAAATACAATAAGAACATGGCGTAAAAAAAAAGGAAAGTAAAGCAAAAACAAAAGTAGAAGCGAAAACAAAAGAAGCTTAGAAGACGGGGCTGAATAATAACCTCATATGCCAAGTGTTCAAGTTGTAGGTAAAACGGGGAAAAACCTCAGCTGCTGCTAGACAAATTAATGAAAAGAGCGAGAATCCAAACTAATTTGTATGGAAAACTGGGTGGCGGAAAGTTTTCCAAGATATTGTAGACTGCTAGAACAATGGGTGTTCATATTATGCTGAACCTGCTATTTTTTTAAAGATAAAACCGCAAAAAGATTGCATATTTTTTGGGGAGTTTTTAACTGCAACATGAATACTTTTTTTTTCAATGCTTTTATCTTCAATACCTTAATTGAAAATCACCTAAGATTCCATTTAAAATATATACATACTAACTAAGGCTTTGGAACTAGAACCACATAAGGAAAACCATTAATCAATGTGAGTTCTGGTCCTTGGACTTGATTGTATATATACTGCATTAATTTATTTCAGTTCTAGTGAAATATAAATGGCACTACCAAGTTTATTTTGAGCCTCTTCAATTGATCTTGCTGGGATCCTTTGGGGCAGGCTTATTATAAATTAAACCTTCTCCGCTTGCCTTGTTCTCGTTTCTTTGACTATTCTATTTTTGTTTAACTTCGGCTGTGATTTTAAGTTTGATTTACAATTGCAAATTGGGTCAACTTGTTTTTCTTTCAGCTTCGGCTGCTTTTCCCTTCCCCCCCCCCACCATTCAGTTTTTGACGGCGCCAATGCGTCGTATGAGCAATTTGCCAGTTTCTCTTTAGGCCCTGCTCCTTTGGCTCTTTTGGGCCACTCCAATGGAAATGGGAATGGGTATGGCAATGGAAATGGAAAATGGCAATAGGAATTGAAGTTGCTTATGTAAGCAGAACTTCAGTGGCGGCCCCGCCTTCTCCACTTTCTTGCCCCCCCATCCTAACCCTTTGAGAACCCCCCCCCCCACTCCCCGCCACTCGACTAGAGTGAAATATTAATTAACTCGACCTGCAGCCTAAGTTCGCTTGGCCAGCCCTCCATTACCATGACTATCCACTACCACTATCACCATCACCATCACCTTTACCACCGCCTCCACCTCCTTGGACCGGAGGCTGCAGTGGTGTGGATTCCAGTGGCGCCCCAAGGCAAATTATGTTGGCTGTGTCCGGGTCCGTTTACCGTTTGCCATTTGCATTAATTAAGGTAAACAAACACAGAGACAGTGGTAGATAGAGTCCTGTTCTGTGCTGTCCTGTTCTGTCCCTTGCTTCCTTCCACAGCCTCTGAGCTGATCATGTCCTGGCCATTGCTTCTTTCTTTTTTTTCTTCTTTTTTTTCAACAACAACGACGCGTCGAACGGTGCTTAAGCTGTTTTAAACACCTTTTTAAATGGAGTTTTTCCTTTGGCTTCGTTTTGCGGCACGCACCGGAGTTCTGAATAACAATAACAACAAGAGTTACATTAAAAAAAAAGAGCACACACATTCACAGTCACCGAAAAAAAGCAACAACAAGAATCACGCGCGGCAACGCGGCACGCAGCACCTGTGCTTAAAGGAAGTGCGAGTTGGGGGGGAGGGGGGCGAGCTCGGTAAAAAAAATATTGAAGAATGGAGTGAAACTCCAATTGACTGATTGACTGAATGACTAACTGACCGATTGACAGACTGACTGAATGGCTAACTGACCGATTGACAGACTGACTGAAAGACTAACAGACTGACTGACTGACTGACTGATTGACTGACTGACTGACTGATTGATTGACTGACTGACTGACGACAGTCGCCGCCAAGCGCGGAACGCGTTGCACGATTACGTTGTGACGACGTGACTGCGACTGCGACGACTGAACCGAACTGAGGCGCTGCAAAAGTGCCCAGCGCCACAAGAAGCGACGAACGGCGAGCCGAACGGCCATCAAAAGCCCGAAGCCCCACGTTGGGCGCCACGAACTTTGCACGAGCGAAGTTTTGGGCCGAGGCGAGCACGTGCGATTTGCTGCATTGGCTGCGGCTCCTCTGTCAGCGGACTGGACTGGATCGGATGGTAGGTAGTGGGGCGGTATGGAGTATGGAACATGGAGTTGGGAGTAGTATGGAGTATGGAGTATGGAGCAGTTCCCAGAGCTGCACTCTTACTCCGCTGGCGCCTCTGCGTGTTGCGTGCTATGTGTGATGTGCTGTGCTGTGCTGTGCTGTGTGGCAGGTACCGCTCCTGTTCCCGCTGGCCAAAACCAAAGGCATACGAAAAACTCAACTGAACTGGGCAAAAGGCAAATAGTTTTAGTGCCACTTGGCACGAACACAGGCCCAAAAAAAAAAACGAACGAATAAAATGGAGAACAACAAAGCAGCCGACACAACAACAAAGGCAAAGAGTAGCCTGGGTGAACATGGCTAAGCAAGAAGAGCGGGAACCAGGGACTCAGGGACACAGGGACACCACTGGCGACACTCGGGCACCGGCCGCTGGAAAAATGGGGGCCATGTCGGACCGAGATGGGGTGTCAGGCCAGGCAAATGCCGCTTGGGGCCGCTGAGGCGGCGGCCAGAGGCAAAACAACCAAAACACGAAAACTAGGTGAAAACTGTAAATGAACCAAACACACACAAGTGAAAATCGAATCGAAGGAGAAACCACAAAAGCCATAACCCCAGCCCCATGTCCCCAACCCCATATCCCATATTCCATATCCCATCTCCATAACCAAGGTGTGCTGCTCTATTATTAATGTGTGCTTTAAAACGCCGCCGGGCTCGTTATGCTCCTGTTCATATTCCTGTTACTATATTCCCGTGCCTTGGCTTCCCTTTTGTTGGCTCCACTTGATTATAATAATGCGAATAACTGCACACACACACACACACACACACAGACAGTCGGGCCTAGCAGTAATGCACACAGGCACACACACTGTGACATATACGTGTCACGTGTGCACTTGAACGCTTTGCTTCCAGCGAGGGACAACGTGGCGTATGAGTAATGCAATTATTAATAAATAAACACATGGCACATTCACGCACACAAACGGGCGCGCAAACAAAGCATGCGAAAGTTCAGGAAGGAAAGAAAAGGAGAGGTGGACAGGACATTAAACGGAGCAGGGAAAGTACGGAGAAAGCAGGACAAAGCGCAGCTTTAAGCTCTCAACTTGGCTTAATCAAAGTTACGGTGCTTATTTGTTTCCCAGCTTAAAAGCTTTTTAAAAGCTTTGGTCTCGAGCCAAGTTTACAAGCTCAAAATGGGAAACTTTAAGAGCTTTAGCGGCAAGGGTGAGCTTTAAGCTCTGGTGTCCTGACTAAAAGAGGTTTGTCCTTTTGGAAATATCTTTGTGAAATATATCCAACTTTATTGGAACTTTCAGACGTGTGGAGAAATATTGGTTTGAATTTGAAAATCGAAACGTTTGTTAACAAGTTAGCATATTAAGGGTAGTTTTCTCGTCTTTATGTTTAATTAAAAGTATACAGCGTAGGGAAAATTTGTAGTTTAAAGTTTGACTTTAACAGGAGGAACACAAAACGACCCTCAGCTAAATAAATCATTCTATTGATTATGGAAATTCTTTTTTTTACGTTGCTTGTAAGGCATACATATTTCAATTTAAAATGGTTATATAGTTTTTCAAAATAGTGTTTTCAGCCCTTTAATATCCTTTTAAAGCATTCTTGTTCTTGGTCTCGAAACAATTTTTCTAGTTTTGTAAAATTTAGGTTTTTCTAAATAATCATCAAATCAAATCGGAATATTGATGTTTTAAATTTGTCCCAATCAGATAAGTTAGATACGTTAAGCAGTTCTGGATATAATTTAAATAAGTTATTGGTTTCTTTAAATATTTTAAAATAATATAAATAATATCTTATTATTGTTATTTATCATTAATAGGGCAACTTAACCTGTTACTTTATGAAATCTTCAACTTAATCAATATGAAATTTGACCCAATAAATAATATATCCCAAGTACGGTTAGTACTTGTGTCTTGTGACTTACCTGCAGATGGAGATATCGGAAGGCGTCGATTTTGGTCATCGTGGCGGGCGTAGAGAGTGTTGCAAATAGGGAAACAGAGAAATATAGTGATTAGAATGGGTTCCAAATATCATGCATGCTCATCGAGAGGCAAAGCTATACTTGGTACACAATACAAGATACGATAGTTATCATAAATAGATACTAGTTACAAGTGCCAAGCAAAGGCATTTGGCGGGCAACGGGTGCGAGTGGCAAATAAGGCGAAACAAGAAGCATAGTATTGATAAATATTTATAGTACTCCATATGGGAATAGAGATAGATAGATGTAGCATATATGTAGAGCTGCCTGGTCAAGACTAGAACATAGATATAGATACATTCTATTTTTTGATTTGATAGAAACACTGGTTACATACACAGTCTCAGATGTTAGTTAGTATGGGTAGTTCCGAGTAGTACACACACACAGAGGCACACATATCACATCGAGGGGGAGGGGGTGGGGGTGGTTTAGGTTTCGGTTTTGTTTGGGATTTGGAAGGGATAATCGGAGGTGGAAGGTGAAAGTGGGCTTGACTTTTCACTTACCCGCCAGCAACAAGTATCATCTGCATGGTTTCAGTTTCGGTTTCGGTTTCAGTTTCGGTTTTATAATTCTGCTTCGATGAGCTCACTGAATCCTTGCCAATGTGTTGTGTATCTGTGTGTGTTTCGTGTGTGCGTGTCTGAGAGTGTGTGTGCTAGTGCGCTAGTTGCAGGTGTATATGTGGTGTGCAGGTGTATTCGATGTGTGTTTAATGTGTTCGATGAGTCCTAGGGGTGAGCTAAATGCAGCTGCTGGTTAATTGGGCCCCGGGCCGCCTGCAGCTGCATGACGGCCGCCGCCTGGGCCGCTCCTGGCCCCTCGGGCGCCGAGAATCTCCCGCCGAAAGTCGCGCGTCGCTGTTAGCTTTGCCTCACTGTAGCTGTAGCTGTAGCTGTGGCCACTGCCGCTGCACGAACAAAAACTGGCACTCGTTCTGGAAGCGTTGTCTGTGGTTTGTCTGCCTTTTCGGTTGCCATTTGCAGATCGTCGGCATTTGGTATCAATTTATATGGTCACTTTTATCGGGATTTGCCTATCGATCCGATCGATTTCGGGGGCCTGGTCGATCATCAAGGCTCACTATGTACAAGTACTGCAGGAAATTATTGATTTATCTCAGCACAGCCTGTTTTAACAGTCTATCAAGTCTATCTATAAAGATTACTAGACGTTTTTTCAAAAAAAAATGTAACCCTTGAAAAGGCAATACAAATAATAAAGTCCTTGAAAGTTTAATTCTTTATTAATATTAAGAAAAGGTAAATGACATATAGGAAATGCCATTTCTGCCAGTTTAAATATTGATAAATACAATTTTAGTATAAAATATATATATTTTTTGAATAAAACATAATATATAAGATCTCTATAAAATATTTAATTCACTGAAAATGGATGTTTTCACTTGTACATTTTAGTACTGCAATAAAAGAGTTTTACTTCTGTACTCTCATAATACTGATGCAGACATCTTAATTCTCCTAATTTATTTAATAAATATTGGTATTCCTGTAGGATTACAGTTTCAGGACTACGATAAGTGAAGTTTGGTGGTGTACTGTCATAAAACTGCCAAAAATACCACCTATAGATAACAACAAAATCAATTGAAAACAAATTATTGTACTATCCAAATATTTTGAAAGCTAAATCATAAAATGCAATTGCCAGGATGATCGACTGCCCCGTAAAAAAAAGAATAAAATCGAACTAAAGTTACACGGCACTTTGGATTGTTGTCATTTGTCGTTTTTAAGCACTGCGATGATTGCGGTTGATTCATTGTGGGTTTTTCGATTTCATTGCCGGTTCGGTTCTCCAGTTGTAATTACATTTTAGTGGCATTGGCATTGCGGTTTGGCCACATGTTGCTGCCAATTGTCGCTTGTTTATTTATTCATTTGTTGTGCACTTTGTTTGGGGCCAAAAGTGTAGCCTACATTTGGGGACACCGAAAAAAAAACAGGATGGTGATTTATAAATTCACTTGGCTTTCGGCTTTCTCTTATTTTTTCTTTTATCATTTGCCGCTGCGGCGTGTTTCATTCCGTTTCGTTTTTTGGGCGGCAAGGTCGCTGCTTGGCGGATGCAGGCCACACACACAAAAAAATAAAACAGAAAATATTCTATTTATATATGCCCATCTCGCTTCCACAAACACAGGCACACACACGCACAGACACGCACAAACATGCACAGACACGCACACAGCTGTGGCAAGCAGCTGTTTTTTGGGACTGGGCATCAGAGGGAGAGAAAAAAAAGAGCTCTGTGTACCCCATAAAAATTGGGGAACCCAAAAAAAAAAAATATAGAAAAAATTGGGTACACTTGGGGGTTTTTCTTTTCAAAGGGCAACTGCCGTTGAGTTGCGCTCAAGTTGGCGCCACGCGGTCAACTGAAAACGCTTGCCACTGCCACTGGTCGTTGTTGCTACAGTGGAGAATATGCTGCCAGTGCCACTGCCACTGCTGCGCTTCAATTAATTAATTAAACACAAATTTTCGTTTGCCCGCCGCGCATATAATTACAAAACAAAATATTACGCATACGCCATGGCGACGCCACAATTCCCCAGAGCAAAACCGCACACTCAGACACACGCACACACACACACACACATAGAGTGATATAAAAAACAAAACACACAAAAAAATACACAGAAAGCGAAAGGAAATATTAATAAATGTAAATAAAACGAGAGCTTCGCACAGCTGCTTTAAAGGCTCTTCTTCTTCTGCTGCAGACATGCGCCTGACCCACACACACACTCAAACACACGCACACACACATACACAGAGTTTTCCTGCCTCACATTTTCTTTTACTCCATTATAGAAATTTGTTTACATTTGGCTGGAGACAGGGAAAATAAAAGGAAACACCGGGTTATCGAAGAAAATTGACTAGTGTTTACACGCACAGACAAACACAGATAAGCACCAACACATTCATAATTAGCACACACACACACACAATCATAGCCTTGTCTGTTAATGAATGGTATTTTTTTTTGACATTTTTCTGCTTAGATTGAAGAGTTTTCCCCGTTCGCCTGCGGCTCACATTGCGTATACGTAACGAAAATGCCGCGAAATGAGCGCGGTCCAAAATGTGAATGTGCTACTGCGGGCGTGTTCCAATTGCCAAATCGTTTCCCCAGCAGCAGCAGAAAGAGGCAGCACGAGAGAGCGAGAGAAAGCGGGGGAAAGCGGGAGAAAGTCGGGGGAAAGGCTTCGTGCGGAATGTCGGCATCTTACGGACACAGACAGCAGCACAAAAACACGGACATGGACCCGGCTTTGGCACTGTAACACTGACACACTGACATCGGAAAGCGTGTAAAATGCTTGAGAGGGGGGAGGGGGGGGGGCGGAAAAGGGGTTGGAAAAGCGGGTGGAAAAGCGGGCGGAAAAGCGGGCGGAAATGCGGCCGGAAAAGTGGGGGAAAAGCGGTGTTTGTACCCAACGTAGCGTGGCAAAAGAAGGACTATGAAAAGCTTTTACAGTTAATACGCCTCGGACAGCATTTGACCCTGCCTCAGAGTGTTGAACCGAGTTAACTCTTTGTTTCAATTAAGTTAGGCAAATTGTTTTGCAACTGGCAGACAAACAAATATTTTTAGAGCACTGTACATCCACATTTGCCATCCCCAAAGGGTAAACGAATAAACAAACCCTTGGCAAAGAACTAAAAATAAATGAAAGTGATGTACAAAGCCTGGTTCTATTGTCACTCCGGATTTAATTAACATGGGCACATGTGCTGAAATTATTTTGATATCAAATCAATTAGTCACTTTTAAAAAACACTTTAGATATTAATCCTTAAGGAAATGGAAAACCAAATTAATAAGAACTTATTTAAAAAGAGAAACACATTTTCATATTTCCTATAAAGGCTATAAATAATTTTTCTTTCTCGGCAGTGGAAATCTAATCGTTAAATCTCATCTACTAAATAAAGAATCTAAAGCCATTTAGGATCAAAACCATTATTTACACGCTTAGCTTATGTGCATTAATGTGTATTGAACCTTAAATGCAGCAATTAAAATAGTAAATCAAGTCATTTGCTTTTTTGGCAGGCCATTAATTATTCTTGAAACTATGAAACCAGAAAGTGTTTATAAAGTTATGCGGCAAAAGCTGTTCGTGGAAAATCGAACATTGTTTAATTTGATATTTTTGTTAGGTAAGCCAGTGATGAAGGGATTGTTTTACAAAAAATTATAATATTTAAAGCCCTAATTCATACTTTCTATTTAGAATGTTTCATTAAAACTTTTAGGTAGGTCATGATACATCTAAATCTATGTTTGTAGCACTCGTAAAATCATTTATTTCGTTTTGCAGATGATAATATCTACAAAATCATAGTCACGGACACCATTTTTAATAGCTTAGATTAACCGCGTGGCACACTTATTTATTTCTATACACACATGAACAAAAATAGCACGCAAACAGCAAGAAATTCATTCGAAATGTGGCAATCGAAAGTTTTGCGAAGATTGCCAACTTGGTTGAATGGGAAAACTTCAAAAAAATCACACACTCACACAAACAGAAAAAAATAGCAAAATTCACCAATTGATAGAAAATTGAGTTTCCTCAATCACACTTGGAAAAAAAAGGGCGAAGATAACACTAAAATGCCGGATGCTAACGGTAATGGTAATGGGAACTCAATGCAGAAGCCGCATGACAACAAAAAGGAAAGCGGCTAGAAGAAAAGTCCAATCTTCATGTTTCACATTTTTCCAAAACGTTTCCGTGGCATGGGAAATGCCCCAAAGAGAGAGAGAGAGAGCGAAAGAGAGTCACACACACAAACACACTGAAACAAAAAGACAGAGACGGAGCGATTGAGAGTGCAGCAGCATCGCACACACACACACACACACGCGCAAACACGTTTTTGTTTGTTATTTCTTAATATGTGTATTTCCTTTGATGAAGATGAACGCACACACACACACACACACACACACGGGCTCTGGTGAAAGTGGAGAAAGCCGAGAAGAACATGTGAATTGGATCCGTGCGAAGGACTCAGCACGCAGGATATGCAGTATTCGCCGGATTCGCTGGATTTGCAGTATTTATGTAATTGGGGAGCATTTAACATCGAAAATTGGACTTTAATGCGATTGCTACTCTCGACTGGTTCCGCGTGCGACAGCGACGTTTATGCAACTGGCTGTGTCGATGTCGATGCCACATTTTCACCAGCTTTTCCCCCAGCACACGCACACGACTACAGGGACACCCACACGGACACACACACACACTCACACACACACCGACATCGATAGCGACAGCATTTGGGTGCAACAAAAGCAAGAACAAAAATTGATTACTAAAACTGTGGAAGGACTTTGGAGCGATGGCAAACAATGCAAATGAAACTGGCGAAAATGAGAATGGGAATGGGCTTGGGGTATATAACACGTTAAACGTTTCTTTGGCGCCACCGGAACCACACATTTCCCCCTTTTCCGCCCAAACCACCCTCCCCCCCTACCACCTGCCACCTGTCAGGTGAAAGGTGAAAGGCGGCAGAAAGGTGATCGGGGCTTCCAAATTCAGTTACAGTTACTTTTACGTCTGCGGCAAGAGTCAGTGGTGCTTTATATACCCATGTGTGTGTAATTATAGCCAACTGTTCCACATTCTGACACAGAGATATGCATTTAGCGTTTAGCCCGACTTGAGGCTTAGGCAAAAGTGCAAGACATACGTGTATGGCCACGGGAGGAGGTGGATGCGGCAAAGGCCGCCAGACTAGCGCCAAATGCCACAGACAGCAAACAAACAAAAAAACAGAAGGCAAACGAAACCGAAACTGAAACCGAAACCAAAAGAGGAACTAGAACGCTGCGAAAAACGGAGGCGGTACGAAAAAAAAGGGGCACACTCAAAAAAAATTGTATAAAATTGCCAAAGATTCTCACGCCAAAAAGGTGAAGAACAACATTACGATAAATCATTGAGGATGATATATTCAACCAACAACGCTGTTTGTCAGTTCTAATTCCATATTTTTATTGGTATATAACTTTTTCAGGTCCAACACACTAAGAATATATCAGCCTTACGAAGTTTACGCTATAATTCCCAACCAGTTATAGTCTTGCGCTCAGCTAAAACTTTTCTTTTTCAGGAATATTTTCCGAGCACTCTATGAGTCATATTTTTTTTATAAGAAATAAATATGTCGTCATCATCAATTATAAAAACGAGGGACAATAAATAATTCCTATGAATTTTTTGTGCACCATCAGAATAATTAATTTAGTAAGAAGTAGTTAAGCTAATATAATAATCTTTAAAATAAAGAGATTTATTAATATTTATATATAAGGAATTGCCTGAGTCTAAGTAGTCCTTCATTGATGTGCTACTTTTTAATCTATTTTAGGTAAATTTTCAGATTTAAGCAATTTAAACACCCCATTTATCCCATTTTTTCCCAGTGCACAGATGGTAGGTGTGTGATGGTGGCAAACATGGCACGCAAAGTGTTCTAATGACGTTTAAACTTGGTTATCGGAGCAAAAGTCGAAGGAGATATCAGGCAGACAGCCAGAAGGAGCCGGGCATGACATACACACACACACACACACACATAGGAGGAAGGAAGAGGAAGATAAGAAAGCGGAAGTTGCAAGGAGAAGAAGAAAAGAAGCAAGTAGAGCAAAAAAGGAAGAAGGAAGAGCAATTGACATTGATTGGTCGGTGGCCATCGGTGGGTTCATCAATCAATTCGATTGACTTGCGATTGCAGAAGCCAAAGAGGGGCACACAAGCAGAAAATAATAATGGCAAATTATATGTTATTCAATGGACAGAAAATATGGATTTACTTTATCGATAAACATGACTGCTGCACACACATAAGAGGAAAACATCTGAACAAGAGGTTCCGTAACTATAACAAACCAATCGTCTTGACCTATAAATTTAAAACCAACTTTTACTCTTTATATTTGTTAAACAAGTTCTTACAAAATATTTGTATAACATCTTGAGTGTGAAGAATAAAACTTAAAAACCCTATTTTCAATAATCTTTTATGAAGGATTTATTCAGGAGTGCCACAAAAATCTCTAGAGCATATAAGTCAGGATATTTCTTATTCCACATATTGCCTGCACCATTTTTCACGACATGTACACTTTTTAAAATCCCTAGCTTCATTACTATTTATAACTCCTAATATCTTTGCTGCACCTTACACTTTCACGTGTCTTTTTGCAGTGGAAAAAGGGAGACAGAACTTTCACCTCTGCCCCCCTTTTTGTCGGGGAGTTTCCCCAAATGGATGGACTTTTTAAAAACTAGCGTCGAAGCAAAGTGGAAGCGGTCAATGAAATTTATTTTTGGCTGGGTCACCGCACACACAAGCATGTCAAGGGGTGAAGGGGCTGAATTTGCGTATCAATTGATTTTCCGAGAAGGAAAATGCACCCCCTCACTCTCCACCCCTTGCCCCGTTCAACATTTTATCGAAGTCAAATCAAATCAAATCAAGGAATTGTGCATAATTTAGCTGTGCTACTGGTTTTTCCCTTTGTTTTGGTCAATCAATTTTTAATTTCTAATTTTATCTGATGGCTGGACTGGATTGCAAGAAAAAGAGGGGAAAAAAATCAATGCGTGAAGCCGGAGAAAGCGAACTGCAAAAAAAAAAACGGGGAAAAGGGGGACACAACCCGGAATATATTTACATTTTTTCGATCTCATCCTTGATGGCATGGACTACAAACATCCTGGAGCAGCTGGCGAAGTTGCTGTTGCCGCTGTTGCTGTTGCTGCTGTTGCTGTTGCTGCTGCTGCTGCTGCTGCAACTCCACTTGACCAACACAAGGCACAGGCACAAATCACGTGAAAAAAATGTGAAAAACTTGAACAAAAAGAGAATGGCAATTCGCTGGCCGGCCAGAATGCGTTTTGCTCGGCCCAAAACCGTCGACGGCCATTATCCTGCCAACAGGAGGCAGCAACACACACACGAAGATCGAATGGGGGATCCGTAATCCCTGATCGAGTGATCCGCGATCCCTGATCAGACCACACACACTTCTCAGCTGGCAATCGAATACTTTATAAATTTTATCCGCATCGAGCGAGGAGCAGGCAACACTTCCGCTTTCCGCGCCGAGTGCAACTGCAACTGCAACGGCAGCAACATCAGGCCGAAAAACCTAAAACCGAAAACCAGAAACCCAGAACCGAAAATGTTTTGCCTGACTGCCGAAAAATATAAAAAAAAAATGACAAAAATAACAAATACAAAAGGGCAGACTCAATTCAAACGCCAGGCAACAACAATATTTGTCGCCACAGCAGCAGCAGCAGTAGAAGCAGCAGCAGCAGCAGTTGTTGCAGTGGCAGCAGCAACAACAGCAAACGACTAGGGCAGTAAAAATTTCAAAAATTACACCAGCAACAACAAGTGGAAAAGGGCAACGCAGACGCCACAATTTTTGGGCATCCAACTGGCGAAAGGCACTTGCAACAGCAGCAACATCAGCTGCGGCAGCAGCAACAACACAGGCCACAACGACAACAATCAAAGACATTGGAGACACCGAAGGCAGCGACGTCGACGGCAGCAGCTGCGGCAATTGTTGCTGTTGCTGTTGCCATTTGAACTGCAGCAGCAACAACAGCAACACCAGCAACAGCAACACCAGCAACACCAGCAATTGCAGCCACTTGAGTGCCCAATAGGCCCAGCCAAACATACACACATATGTGTATAGTGCACATATTCATGTGCCCACAAGGGTGTGCGAGTGTGCGAGTGTGCGAGTGGCTGCCTTAGTGTGTGTCCAACACATTTATAGCTGACACTTTGTCATACGAGGCGCTTGACAAAAATGTTATTTATACAGGGCAAGAGCACACATTTATACGGCCAAGAAAAAACAGCAGGCCATATCAAGTGCTTAAAGCAACGACTACAGCACAGCCCTCACTTTTCCATGTTTCCATTTCAATGTATTTAAAAAATATAAAAAAAAGCTTAGCTCATAATTCAACCTAATTATTTTTTCAAGAGCCATTAATATAGGTTTTTTTTAAACTAAAGAGTTAATTTTTTTAAAGCAAATACCTTATTTTATCAAACATTTTTATAGTATTGCCAATATACCATATTAAAGACTTTAAGACCTTATGACACTTGCTGGATTTTAGACTAACCTATTTGATTTATTTTTAAAAGTCATGACAACCTACAGAAAATAAACTCTTCAAAATTGGTTTTTAAATTTAAATTTAAAATCATTTTAAAGTTGTCATTCCTATTTTAAATAAGCCCATTCAATTAGTTAAAAATCAAGCCAGTGTCATAAGGGCTTAAATAATATTTATAGATATTTCTTTCTCTGTGATTTAATGTATTCACAAAGTTGAAAATAAAATTGAAGAAGTATGTTAACTGGGGTGCAAAGATTCCTTATATATTTCCTAATTTATTTTCTTAACCGTTTAATAAGATACTTGATGAGTGATAAACACACTAATACAAAACTATATAGAATTGCTGATTTTAGTATTATAATAATAAGTATTAGGGGTTACCCCGATAAGTAGGTGTGTCTGCCCAAAGTCAGGGCATAACCGATTCGCTCTAGATCGGAACTGGAACTTGTTATTGCCATTGCTGTTGATTGCTGTTGTTGCCGTTCGCCCTTTGGCCAATTTGCTTATTGTTCGCCTTTTGGCTCCGTTTTGCCTTCTGGCTGCCTTTCCCCCCATTTTGGTGTCAAACATGCAAAACATCACACAGAAATTTAAAGTCTGTTTGGGGCGGGGAAATTAATGGAAGAACTGGGTTGAGAGCGGAGAATGCGTCCCCTGGCTTTAAGAGGAATACAAATAGGGAAATGGGAGAAAGCGGGAAAAGCGGGGAAAGGGGCAAATGGAAATAAGCCCGCTGTCACATGTCACATTCTGTCATATATGCGGAACAATAAAAGAAAGCAGCGGGCGGCGGCGGCGAAGGATACTCGCCAGTATGAGAAAAGTTGGCAAAAATCGCTTGCGTGATTCCATTGAAAGTTTATGACGGCAAATAAATGACAACAGCAATCTGAAAGTCGGCGGTCGTAAAAAAAGATGAACGACAAACTGTCGCGGAATAAATCGCTGCTGACGTCGTCACTTTGCCCCGCCCCCTTTTCTATAACGACAATGTATACAGATATATGTACACTGACAAAAAAATAAATATTTGCCAATAAAGTTTCATATAAGATATGTATTTTAGTTAAATATAATATTTAAATCAGGATAAAAAACATTACATGCAGTAAACATTACGTCGTTAAAACAATATTATTTATTATTAAGATCAATGTTTAAAATCTTTAAAAAAGGTAAAAATGTTAAATTTAATATTTTCCTATATAAAATTTATATACATAATTCCTATTTCAATTGAAAAAGAATAATAAAATATAATTTCATTTACAAATCAATGTTTAAAATGTTTAAATATAGTATAATAATTAAATTTATTTGTACCCCAATTAAAATCAATATTCATAATTCATATTTCAATTGCCAGAAATCTTTCCATTCACAATTTTTCCAGTGTACATATAGATGTATTTCTTGCGAATTTTTGTCGCAGCGCTCAATAAATAAGTAAATGCAGGCCAAAGTGCAAAGACAAAGACAAAGAGCCCAGGTGGGAAAGGTGAGAAAAAGTGAGACAGGTGAGCCGGGTCTGCGACTTCGGTGACGTCAGCGATTGGAAGGTGGGGCGGGTTCATCAACAGGGCCTAATGGATTTTTTTTTAGCCACCTAGCCTGCAGTGGCGACCTTCGCGCCAAAGGGGCGATGGGTGGCGGTTGGTGGGCTGTGGGTGGTGCAGGGTGGCTTTTCACATTATGCATGCAGCTGCCGCAAGTAGCAGGAAAAGCTGGAAAAGCAAAGCCAAAGCAGAAGCCGCAGAAGCAGAAGACGAAGCACGTGCAACTTTTACTTTCATTCGCTTTGTGTTCGTTTCGTGCTTCGATTTGCCGGCGAGTTCAAGGTCGCTGCCGCAGGAGGTGGTGGGTGGTGGGAGGTCGAGGGGTCGGAGGGTGGTGGGTGGGCGGTAGTTGCCACTAGTGCCTCCACTAATTGGTGCCCCTTGCGGTAAAGTTGTGTGCGAGACGCCTTTCTTTCTGCAGTTTACAAGCAAATCTCTTTCGTAGCCTACTTTCCTGCGCCCCAAGGAAAGGCTTTCATTTCGCAAAAAGGCTCGCCAAATTTGAATTAATTTCGGTAGCCAAGAAATTAGCTAAGCCAGATGGTAAACACTTGGCAAAGCAATCAGTTTAATTGAAGAAAACTTCCTCGACTTTCCTAATTGTGATATACTTTTAAATGCTTTAAATTTATTTATCTGATTATCCTCTTTACCCATCTTAAATGGTGCCCTAACCTTTAAAGACGTAATATTCGGTTAACATTTTCAGGTGTTTCAGTTGGTAAAATGAAAATATACTCTACATAAATGACCCATAAATATCTTAAAATAATAGTAATGATGTACAAGAATAACATACCTAAATATTTTATTAAGCTTCACAAAATTTTGCTTTTATCTCTTTTAGTTTGCAATGTGTTCTTTAATTGACCTTAAATGTTTAGACAATATTTTCTAAAATTGATCTTTTTTAATGAGCAATAAATCTTTGTTTATCTACTAAAAATTTGTAACTAAAATGGCTAAGAGAATAATATACAATATTCTATAAATAAATAGTATAATGAAATGTTCACTTGAGATTTAATGTCTAAATATGATCAATAAATACAACATTCATTTTTTTAATAATGCTGAGAAGCAAGACTTTCATGAAACCCAAAATATGCCAAATTATACGTTCATTTGAAGAAACTGGAACTGATTCTATATTAACTATGTAGGTCAACCCCAGTAGTGTTATAATAATAATACAATTTTCAACATTACTCGCCGGTAAATACAATTTAATTGCATACTTCTAGGCACCTATTCGAGTGCTTTGGAATCGCTGGAGAATTATTCAGCAAAAAAAATAGGGAAAGGGAAAATGGCATTACCGGCATCGAATAATTAATAATTACCCCATCATTAGGCGGAGGCACAAGAAGTCACATATAAAAATGCAAATCACTTGGCATTGGACCCACGCACACACACAGAGACAACCAATTGCAGTGGGCCAAATGGGATATTGTTTTGTCCTCGCCAAAAGGCCTTTACACTTGGCCCAAAAACAAGAATCGAAAAACATGCTGGAAAAAATAAGTTGCGAGTGGCCAATTCAATGAGTTCTCCTCCCAATTCTCTTATCGCTGTGCAAAGATCGCCACAAAGGCCATGTTACGAAATTATTGGACACACACACACTTTCGCACACCCACACACACACCAAGGAAAAAAGAAAGTAGCATGTGTGTGTGGGGACATGCAATGCAAATAGTCAACACGCCGCCACATGCCGTGCACACAAATCAAGGGCAACATGTCTCATTCCGGGTCTGTTCCCACGTTGGGATATACGCAGGGGGGGGGGGGGGGGATGGGGGAGTGTTGGGTGGTGGGTGGTGGCCAGTGGGCGGTGGGGTGGCGAGGTCGCCTTGCCGGGCAATTTAAATGGCGGCTACATGTCGCAGCGCTGGCGTCGCGTGTTCTCGCTCTCACTCTACCCACACCTAAGGTCCTCTGCCGCTACACCGCGAGAAATATTTATAAAATTTGAAAAAAAAAATATTTGAAATATGAGATAGCTACATTTTTCATTGGTTCCGGCAAAAGGTTATATCTTCCATAAACACGAAATGAAATAAAACAGAATAGAAGAAGAGGTCTTATGAAAGAGTTAGGATTCCGAATTCCTCATATTTAAAATTTTAATATTATTGACAAGTAAATATATGAATTATCGGTGAAAGATATTTTTCATATTTTTAATATCCCATAAATGGGTTCAGTTTATAAAATTTGTAAAGATTAGAGGTAAATTTTCCTTTATTACAAATAGCTTCTATTTTAAGTGCTGATTATTACTTAAAGTTGTTGCTTAGTGAATTTCTTTTTTCCAATAAATTTCTAATAATAAGAAATGTTTGAGGTTTTTAAACAGACATCTCCCTATTTAGAAAATATGTTTTTGGCATAAATATTTATTAAATAACAAAAATATTTTTAAAAAAATGTATCTTGGCCTTTCTATTTTACTCACGAATATTACAACCAGTCAAAACAAAATCAAAAATTATTTAGTCTCTCAAAAAGATAACCCCTATTGTATATATTTCCAAAATATTTTCCATGACTTTTCTCTCAGTGCTCGCCTTTTTTGTCGCCCACGTGTTGGCCACTAAAAAGGGGGATAGCCACCAGCAATGAGCGTGTGTGCGAGTGTGTGTGCCTTGCCAATTAACTGAAACTGCAGAGTAATGTTTTGGGGCCAAGTCAGTACTCCCGATTTCGACCACCCCCCCCCCCCCCCACACCGCCCCCTATTCCATTATAATATTCGCTTTCTGTTATTGTTCTCTTGTTACTATTTCGCTGTTTGTTGTTTGTCGCTTCTGGCATTGACATAAATTCTTTTTTAGCAGCAAAGAAACAACAACAACAAAAAAGCAGAGCAACAAAGGGCACAGTCCACAGCGACACGCAAGCCACATTAAAGCAATTCCACACCCCATTCCAGGCCCCCAAAACCAAGGCATTACATAAAAGCGGTAAATATATGACAAAATAAACCAGAGTCCCAAAGTCAAATGGGGCCACAAAGGTATGGTATATGGGGTAGCAGCTGTCAAAGGTCCACCAGTTCAGAGTTGAGAGCAACGCTGATTTGTGCTGACCTAGGGCAATTAACAGAGCCATTGAAAAGAGGAAACTACAGGATACAGATACTATTTCCTCGGCCACGGTGGCGTATACGTAATGTGGCCTATCCACTGGAATATCTCTATAACTCGGGGGATGACACCCAGATCTGGGTAGGACACTGACTTATGCTGGCTCCAGTTAGACGCTCAGATGACTACGCATTTATTTCCCAGCCTCTACCCCTCCCAACTTTTCAGTACTTGTTTTTTGCTCCCAAAGTTCTTCTGTTTTTTTCCTTTTTTGGCCAGAGTTTGGAGCTGGCGCCGTCTACTGTCTGTTGATTCAGATTCGGTTATAGATTCTGGATTCGTTTACGGCTTCTGTGTATGACTTTCGGGCATTGACTTGGCGGCAACTTGGCTCTGTCTCTGACCCCAAGCCAAAAAACCATATATTTTGCTTTTTATTTTAACGTTTTCCCTCTGTTGCGGACATTACGCATACGCCCTGTGGGCTGGCTAAATCTCTGTGAGCAGGCTGATTACACCCATGTGACACTTGCGCAGAATTGTTGCAAAGTGGCAATAAGCAGGAGAACATTATCATCTATGAAACGATATATAGTATACCAATTTAGAGAGCTTTAGGTAAGGTTACTTCAAGGTGTCACAATAATCTTTTTAGATATAAGTCGTTAAGTCAGGCTCTTAAATATTTATGATGTTTGAAAAGGAAATATAAAAGTTGCTGAAGAAATCTGATGAGATTATTGGTCACTATTATTGACAAAGTTATTGAAATTGCTTTTAACTTAAATTTAATTAAGTAACTTATATGTTTTCAAAATTTAAAAAATATCAAATATTATAAAGCCAAATGTAAGCAAGTTATTTTAATAATATTTAAAAATGAAAGCATTGTATACTAATTATAATCTTATAATTAAAATATTAAAATTTCTTAAAATACTTTATGATAAAAAAATATTTTATGATACAAAGATCCCGTAAATAAACAAAATATCTAAAAACATGTTTGTGACACTCATGAATATTTTAAATCAGCCTATATAAATACATAAATAACTTAATTAAAGATCAATAATTCTTAAAAGCAGTATATAATAATTGCATACCTTTCAGTATCTACCACAGTCAAATATACTGCATAAAATACTGCATTTTCACCCAGTGTCACAGGGGCATAAAATCAAATTTGAACATTGGGTGCTTTGGGGCATGGGGAATACGTATCAACAAGGCGAAAAAGCATTGGAAAGCGATAAAGCAAAGCGGTACTCAAAGCTAATTAAAAAACTATGTGTTTGCAGGTATTCTTAATCATTTTATTCAAAACGTTACAAGCGAGAAACTGAAAGAAATGGCAGCGCGTAAATCAAATGGCAAGAGAAGCACTTGTTTTGCTGCATAAATTTCATTAATATTCGATTTTTTTTTCTCATTTTTGGTTTCATATATTCTGAGGTGAGGCTTAAGAGCGGTGGGTGCTTTTGGATTTTTGGTGATGGGTACTTCTCATAGGGGTTCTCGGGTCCCTTGTCCTTCTTCTTGCTGGCCGCAGGTGTGCTCTTCCGGGGTCGATTCATCATGGGATCGTCCATGGTGCGCGAGTTTTGCTGTCGCGTGTGGGCCGGCGGTCCAGGTGGTTTCTTTTTCTTCTTTTTCCCAGCCTCCAGTTGCAGCGGATTGAAGGCAAACTGCAGATGTTGCTGGTGCTGCTGATGTTGCTGCTGTTGCAGTTGCTGCTGCTGTTGCTGCTGCTCGCGGCGCTCGAGGAAAGCGGCATTCGCTGAGGCCACCGTGGCTATCCTCTGCTGCTGCTCCAGATCCTCCAGCTCCTTTTCCCGCTTCTTGGTCATCTGGACTATCTGCGAGCTGCGACGTCGCAGGGCGGCGGCATAGGGTGTGGGCGTGGCCACCGCCGGCATAACTTCACCCACTCCAAAGAGTCGACGTATGCGCCGGCGACTGTTGATGAAACCCAGTCCCAGTTGGACACCCAGACCCAATCCCGATCCCGAAACCGTGGCAGCTCCCACTGGCGCTGTCACCTGGCTGAGGGAACTGCTCGCTCCACCCTCGCTGCCGGCGCCCAGCATTTGGCTGAAGTTGCTGTCCAGATCGCAGCTGCTGGCCGCCGAATCGGCGCCGCAGGGAAAGAGATATGTGTTCAGGGTGCTCAGGGTGGTGGAGGTGGAGGTGCCGGTTCCCGTGAGCGTTCCAATGCGACTGATGGCTCCCGTGTTGCTGTTGCTGTTGGTGTTGCCACCCAGTGGATGTTGCTGCTGGGCATCGAGGGTTGCTGCTGCTGCTGCTCCTCCCCCTGTTGCTGCCGCTGGCTGGTGTTGCAGGTTGAGGGGCAAACTAAGGGGCAGTGACAACATCACCGCCGTGGAACCACTCACGCTGCCGGTGGTGCTGCTGTCATAGCTGTGTGGGTTCACATAGATGTGGTTGTTGTTGTTGGTGGCCGATGTTGCTGCTGCTGCAGTCGCTCCTCCGGCTGATGTTGCCGCTGCGGTGTTGCTGGTGTTGACCACCAAGGTGGTGTTGCTGTTGCTGCTGCTCTCATGGTGATTGTTGTTGCTGGCCTGGTTAGCATTGCTGCTGCTGCTGCTGCTGGTGTTGTTGTTGATGTTGCTGCTGTTCGTGTTGCTCAGATTGACCCTGTAGAAGGTGGTGGTGCTGCTGCTGGTGGCATTGTTGTTGTTGTTGTTGCTGGAGCGAGCTGGTGCTGTTGCAGGTCGCGAAACCTGTGATCCTGATCCGGATCCGGATCCAGCTGCAATAGCCTCTGGTTGGGCAGTTGTTGCTGCTGCTGCAGCTGTAGTTGCAACTGCGGTTGCTGTTGCTGCTGGCACCTGCTGCTGTTGCGACTGTTCATTGCCATTGTTGCTGCTCATTGCTGTGATTTATTGATGATTTTCTAGGCCTTCAAGTTTTCCCAACTAATGTTTATAACACATGTTTAACTATTGCTTATATAATTATTTTTGAAGTTTTTTTATCAGTGGTTTTTAATAATGGTTAATTTATGGCAATTCTGGTTTTTTAGATGTTAAATTTGCTATTGTAAGTAACTTCGGTGTGTTCTAGAAACTGTTTAAGTAAATTATTTTCATATTTTAAAGTTGCTAATTAAAGTGAACACTGTTTAACCTTTAAAAATGAGGTATTTAGTTTTGTTTTCTTTGTTTTTTTGGTTTAATTGGTTTAATATCACAAACGAAGGCAATGTTTAACTTTACTTCATTTAAGGTTGCTTTGTATTAATTGTTTAATTTATGACTTTAAGAGTTTTAACAGTGAATTTATTGTTTGTTTTATTATATTAGGTGTCTACTATTATTTTTCATTTTTCCTTTATTAGTTGTTATTAAGGTGCTTTTTGAATTATAATCTTCAGTTTATTTGAATCAAATGTTTAACAATGTGTATTTGTTGAATTGTGATTAAAGAGATTTATTAGAGTTTAATATTCGTATTTCTTTTATTTTGCAATCATGCTAAATGGTTTGTTTGAACTTCTTTCAGGACCCCTCCTTTTGCATTTCACAATTCATGTATTTTATTTTGGACTGCATCCAATTGGAGTTGAATGCACTGCTCCGGTTTTTGGTAAATGGTATATGGTTATGGCCAGACGTTAGCTAATCGCCCAGTTTTCCACGCACTTTTCTCTCGCGGCACTCGAACAAAAATCACAGGCGGGGGGTCAGGAGGTCATTGCAGCTTATCACAATGCAACACGGCACCCAGACACTCGAAACACTAGCAAAAAATTGTTTAAAAAATGACTTCAAGGCTTTGTCAAGGCTATCACCTCCGATTTTCATTAATTTTCTTGTAATTTATAATTTTTTTAGTTATTAACTCTGTGTTATCAGTCAGAGCCACGTGCTTAACGCGCCGCGTGTCACAATTGTATGAACTTTGTGCCGCGTTGTTGACAATGCCAAAAGCCAACAGCAGCAGCAGTTTCAGTGGCAGTGGCAGTGGCAGAAGTGGCAGCAGCAATGCCACTAGCAACAACGAAGTTGCCACACGCACACACTCACTTCCCCACACACACACACACACAGAGAGAGCGAGAGAGAGAGCTCTGTTAACTGGCTTCCTGGCTGGCTGGCCGGGACAAACTATTCGCCAAAAAGCAGAACCAAAAGCCAGAATAGCCAGCACCAAAAAATTAAAAAAAAATGAGGAACAGAAATCTAAGCCAGCAGCACCACTTGAACCGCTCACACACACACATAGAAATATTCATATACATATATATATATCCTATATCCCATATCCTATATAGTATAGGCATGGCAACGATTCCTCATCGCTGTTGTCGTCGTTTCAATTTCGGCCAGTTTCGGTTCAGTTGGGTTCACTTCATTGCTTAACTTAACTAAATGCTGCAGATGGCGGTAACACACACTGGCGCACTCACACACACACGAGCACACACACACACACACACATATGCTGGCAGCCCGACTTTAACTCAACTCACAAGAACAACAAAGGCCAAAGCTCGTGAACTCCGAGTTACGAGTGGATAGTAAACAGTGCGGGTCAAAATCGTAGCATACTTTTAAGGGTCCGACTGTCAGTGTTCATAAAGGGAGTCAAATTGTTGGTTTAATTAATTTAAAACTACTCTTTCCCCAAAATGAACAATAATAAAATATTATTGTTTTGAGAAAATAGTATTTTTAATCATTATTAAATTATTAAATATCAAAATAATCAAATTATCAGATATATTTGTAGGTTTTTGCTGATTCTACTTCATTTTGAGATTAACTAGACTTAAGATTGCAAGTTATCTAAGGTCAGATAAGATTAAATTCGAACTTTTTGACCGAAACTATATTTAGTTTTATGTTATCAATTAAAAAATCAACAATTAAGTTCATTTTTTTTAGGCAAAAATGCAACTGATTTTCCCGCATTTCCCAGGCAAAAATATGATTGATTTTAACTCATTTGTAAGTCCAAAATGTACTTTATAGGTTTTTTTTGAGGAACTTTACATATTTCTTTGCTGTTGCTGCTATCTAAACTCCTATTTATCTGGCCTTCATTGTGGCAATGTGAGTGTGTGTGCGTGTCTGACAGCCGAGGCAACATTTCAATTCGGCTTCGGGTCGTCGTCGTTCGTCGCAGTCGCTGTCGTTGTGTTGTCGTTGTGTTGTCGTTGTCGTTGTCGCGTTCGTCATTTTCGTAGTTTGTTTTGCTCGTTCGCTGGTCCCTCGGTTTCGTAACTTCGTCGCTGTGTGAGTGCCGTGTGTGCTGGTGTGAGTATGTGTGCGTTCGCATGACGATTAATGTTAATGTGTGTGCAGCAGCAGCGAAATGCACTGCGGAAAATCAAGGCTAACTGCAATGCAAGGGCAATAAAAGATAAGCAAACGAGATTGCATAATTTTCTTTAATAAATTCAGAGTATATAATAAAAATATTTTATGAATAATATTGCTTTAAAGATGTATTTAAAACTTATTTATACCTAAAATTTTTACCTTAGTACCATAAGCTTGGGTACTTCTTTTACCATTTAAATAATTGTATTATTATAATATATTTTTTAGACTGTGATTTTCTGGTTTAGTGCTTTTCATAGAAACATTTTAATGTCACAAAATCCTATCCTGAAATATATACTATATATATAGTATACACTATTTTTTGCTGTGTAAAAAAGCAGCTGTGTGGTAAATTATTACCAGCCTGGCCTCGACCAGCGGTAAAAATTCAATTGGGAGCCTTCCTGTTTCGTACAAGGGTAATTTCTTCTACTCTTATTTAAAATTATACAAATAAAATATGTTCCCATGAAAACAAATCAAATATGTGGTCTTACAAGACATTTGCATTATCATTTACCTAATTTCCTCCATAAATTCACCACCAAATGCTTATGGCAACTTATGGCTCGTAAAATCCAAGCACCCATTCATATTCCGAATCAAATTCAAATTTAAATTCCAATATCATGTTCCCCTCCATTAGGAGGTGGCGAGGGGTAAAAGGGGGTCAGATTGTGGCAAGGACGAAGGACAATTGTTGCCGGGTGTTGGGAATGGAATGGCATGGAATTGAATTGCATGTGCGATTGCAATTTGTCGACAGCGGCAGCAACATTGAGCATATGACGCATACGCAATGTTGGACCATGGATCATGGCCGGCTCTTTGGGCCTTTCACATTCACATTCACCGCGTTGTTGCTGCTGCTTTCCCCGTTGTTGCCATGCAAATTGCCCTGGCCCAGTGTCAGTGGTTGGGCGGTAAGGGGTCAGGGGTTAAGTGGGGCAGGGGGCTCCCCGTGGGTTGCATGCTCAAAGACCATGTGGCAAAAGCTGAACAAAGCCAGCACTGAAAGAAAAAAAATACTTGTACTTTTAATAAATAATATTGGGAAAATTATTTGTAAGACAAAAAGGATTACAAACTTAAGGTGCATTCAAAATACAAATGCTTTCATTAAAATTGAAAGTTATAAAATAGGATTTTGTTCAGTTACTGGTTTTTTTTTTAATAAACCATGGCTTTTGATTACCATTTCCTAGGTAAACAGCATAGTCAGCATTTTTTTGGCCTATTATTTTAATAAAATATCTGGTTTTTGGACTTGTTTTCCCATTTCTTCGCCTGTGAACCCAACTTAACTCAGCTGGCGCCGGCAACCTTCATGGCTAATAAGCAGTCACGGCACGTGAGGAGAATGGCGAAAGCGTTTCTTGGGGGGGGGCTACTCCAAAATATTATTGATCAAATGTTTGCGAAAGCCACAGGGAGACAGAGGTGGTGCTGGGGGCTGGGAACAAACAAATAAATCGGACAGAAAGCCACGAGTGCAGCGGATTGCATGGCAAAAAAAAACTGAAGATGAGGAAGCTGGGAGGCTGGTAAACTCGGGGGATCTTGCCCAGCTGGAAGTCGGACGGATGAAGGCACCCGCTCGACCAAGTCATTTGCCTCGAAGGCTGACAAAACGATTTGCAGGCTAAAAATAACAAAATTTATGGCCTTTTCTCCGCTTCCCGCCCCTCACTCACACACTCGCAGCAACGTGTGCGTGTGTGCCTAGAAAGTCGGAGAAATGATGGGGGAAAGTGAAGAGTAGGTTGTTTTTGCGGCTAACTGGTCATGGCCACGGTGAAGGCGACAACGACAACGACAACGACAACAAAACAAAGGCAAATCAATTAAAAAATTTTCGTGAAAACAAAACACAAGCCGAAACGGAAAATGGAAACCGAACAAAGAAAAACCAAAGACGAAAAGTGCTGGGCAAATATTTCCGCTTCACGTCAAGGTTGTGGCAATCAAAAGGCACACACCACTCGCAAAGGACGCCAAAGGACTCCAAAGGAGGGCCTGATGGGATTGTTTCGTGCCGTCCAACATATCCGCTTTGCCACTTCAACTGCCAACTTGGAACTCCAGGCAACTGCCCGCAAAATCGAGGAAAGCAATATGTTTACACAGCCAGAGGAATTAAGTGGTACAAATGGAAGAAATGTTAGATTTTCCATAGAATTATGTAATTTAAGCTCTTTCAAACTCTGAAAATGAGCTGTATGTTAAGTAAGAAAGTAATATAAATAATTTCTAAAATTTATAAATTTAAATAAAATATCATAGTAAAAATATTTAGAATTTAATACAAGCTTAAACAACCTACTTTTTAAAAATTACAATAGCTAAAACTCACTAAGTGGGGACTTCCATTAATAAATCCTAAAGCATTACACTGCAAGCAATTCCTTACTGCAAACTAGTCCAAAGTTGAGCTGGGATATGGGGACTGTATTTTGTATTTCTTTATTACACTAAGAAAAGTCGGTTATCGGTTCACATATTTACATCATTTTATAATTATCCTGCATGACAAACTGCTTTTGCCTGTCTCCATTCCGGTGAGGATCAATTTGAATTTACACACAAGCCACAGGCACACACATTGAAAAAATATGAAAAACAAAATTAGCAAATCGAATGCAACGAGCCGTTCAATGCAGTTTTTGGAATCGGATTTCGGAATTTCGATTTATGGGTAACTCAATTCTCGGATCTCCTGAGACTGGAGTTCACTACCTCTTCTTCTTGTGACGCATCTCTGCTGGCGAGCGCACATGGGGCGCCGCATGCATAATTCCAGACACCAGTTTTGTGAATTCTTTAGGGCACCCGCGCAACGCACGAAATCCACCGTTTCGTATTCTTTTTTATGATTTATGAGAAAGCGATGTGAACGGGCGCGCGCGCCACTAGAAAGTGCAACAGCGTGGCAGGTTGACACGGCCACAGCGAAAGTGGGTGGTTGGGTGGTTCCAGGTCGGCTTTGCGGTCCACAAAGACACCGACGATCGACAGTGGCTATGTTTTCTTCACCCTTCCTACCGGTGTTTCACCATTTTGCAACCCTTTTAAAAAAAAAATTTAACCTGAGGTTAGGCTTAACTTTAAGTTGATTTTAAATAACAGATGCCGCCAAGACTATACGATTATTTGTCACATAAGCTTACTTTATTGTTAGTTAATATTTGGTTGCATTTTTCCCAACTAAAACCTTTGTTTTCTGACAATTTTTTTAACTGGAGGCTATTTATTTAAGTCCAAGTAAATTTAAAATACCAGAAACCGCTAAAAACCTTTTAAATTTTAGTTATATTAAGCTGTTTTAATATAAGTTTACAGTTGAATAAAGTTTTCCAAACTGAAACCGTCTTGTTTTGACAAACCTGTTAACTGGAGGTTAAATTTTGTTTGTAAGAATTATAAATTTTCTTACTGATCGGTTAGAGAGTGTATTTAAAGGTCTGGTGCTAAGACCAGGCCTCCAGTCATGCTTTCTAATTTAATTTTCGAACAGCTTGAGCCTTGGCTTTGGCCAAAGTAGGAAATGCCAGAGAGGAAAGTGCCACCAAGGTGTACGAACAAAGAGAGGTTCCCGACCAAACAAGAGAGAGAAATTATGGTTAACCGGGAGAGGGAAACGGGGCAGGTGAGCTAAGACCCGGGAGACATGGGAGTCCGCTTGTTAGCGCATTTTAAGTAGCCGCCAAGGTTGACCCTTCGTCTTAATATTCATCACCTGTTCCCCTCTCACTCGCACTCAGTCAGTCCGTCTCTGTCGCTCCTTGAGTGAACACAAATGCAAGGCATATGCGCTTTTGGACCATGTTAATTAGCCGCCACGCCAATCGATGACAGCAAAGGAAAAAAATGAACAAAAAAATATAACAACATAGGAAAACCTAAATAGTTTGGCATTTTCCATTTCTAGGTTGGGTCATTCACGGTTGAAAATGACAAAAGAGATTACATGACCGCAGATAATGATCATCTGGCCAACTATTTTGGGGCTTGATGCCCCACAGATCATTATTCAAACGTTGCCCCGAGGCACCTGCAAATACATGTGTGCATATTTTCCAGACCGGGTCGTAAATGCTAAATGCTCGCTCCAGAGTAAATATTTAGAAAATAATAAAACCAAATTTAAATGCAGAATGGGAAAATAATGATTTAGCCGAAGCGCGTGCAGAGAAAAATAAAAACGAAAGAAAAAAGTAGAGGAAAGTCCAAAATCGCGTGGCAAACAAAAACGAAACGGCCCAAATATATTCGTATATATATAAGGGGGGAAACAACTGGGGACTGAGTTCTTCATAATCCCGAAACACACTGACTAAGGGCTTTTTTAATTGTCTCGCTAATAGCTTAGGAAACACAGCAGACCACTTGTTTTAATTATTTTGGTCTCATATCTGATATATTTCCGTACTTCAAGGACTGAAACAGTAAACCGTTTTTCCACAAAAACTTATGGTGGTTGATGTTTAAAAATACCAACCACGAAAGTTAACGAGCTTAACATTTTGTGTATTGTTTTTTATTTCGACTGTTAAAATTAATATTACAAAAAAATTGTATCCCTGGGTACAAAACCACGATAAAAGATATAACATTTTTCGAAAGAGATATTATCTGGATCCTAAATAATGTATTATTATTTTTCTCCGTGTCTTAGTTCAGTATATTTTAATCATTACCTTAAAAATACCAACCATAAAGAAAGGACTTCAAAATGGATCTGTATTCCGAGAATGTTTAGACCTGCATCAATTTATACTAACCTCACCTACTGTTAAAAATATCTATTACAATGTTTATTGTTGATTCATGGTATTAAAAACGATCCCAAACCATATGAATACGCCTATTATATCGTAGCTCCATAGATCTCATAGATGGGCTAAGGCTGCGACGGCGACGCGGGCAGAGGCGGCGGCAGCGACGGCGACTGAAGCAGCGGCGGGGGCAGAGGCGGTACGGAGGGAACGCTTACCTTGGCGCTTGGCTTAAGCTGCCGTGCGTCGTCGTGATGTGGGCCATGCAGGCGATCCATTCATCGACCTACTCCACTTTTTCTCGCTCTGCACAGTTGCACTTTGACCTCCTCTTTCTTGTTTCTTTGACTTTTCCGCGTCTTTAGTCGCTTTTCCAATTCTGTGCGACTTTCCTTTGGGGCGCCTGGCAAGTCGGAAAACACTTAAGACTCTACGGATCGTATATAGATCAGCCGATACACGCATACATATAGATACATACATATAGAGATGGTTGTGAGGGGAGACAAATAGACAGACGTCTAGATATATACTTATTTATATTCAAATGACAAAAGAAATGAAACGAAACAATTTTCATTTATTTTTCACTATGTTGTTTTTTTTTGTTTGGTTTTCCACGCAGCGACGTCGGCGTCGACGCAGGCAGAGGCGGGGCGTGTCAGGGGTGGATGAGAGGGGGCTTGAGGGGGCGGGGCCGCAGTTGTCGCACACATTTTTCACATTTTCACCGTGCCGCGCGGCACACACAAATGACAACAAAAAAGAAAGAACAACATTGGAAAAAAAAAACAGCACTCACAAAAAAATCAAGAATTTTACATATAATTGTGGGCAGTGTGCGTTAGAAAGAGAGAGATAAAAGCCGCTAGAGGGAGAGGGTAAATTCAGATTGACAACGTCATCAACGAGAATGACAACAAAGGCGACCAACGCGACACTTTTCACAAGAAAACCAAAGGAAAATGATCTTCGGATCTATCAGTTTTCACTACACAATCATCAATTGCACTCGAAAAAAAAATATGGCACCAACGTAGAATTTTACCCGCTTTATGTTTTATTTATTTTTGCATTTTTAGTATTTGTAAATGTAGTTTGTTTTCCTTTTTTTGGGTGAAATAAGTGCGAAGCGATCACCGGCGTGCGCGGTACTGAAGATCGCTCTGCTCGCAGGCCTCGAAGCGCTGCCGGCGTCGCAGTCGCGCCAGGCGCCGGCAGAGGCAGCGACGCCGGCAGCAGCGGGAAAATCCAGTCTATATACCAATGTTCATACAGTAATTACAGGTTTTATTTAAAAAATAACATATAATTAAGCAAAAAAAAGTATATCATTCATCAAGTTATAAATATAGTATTATATTATTCTGAAAATAAAAATATTTTTTATAAACAACCCATATTTTTAACTACAATCAATTGTTTATCTCCCCATTTTCGTGCAAAAAATGTTCTGCCAATTATAAAGCATCTTGTTTATGCAAAATAAATTATACTCAAAACGACCATAAATTCAAATATGAGGTGTTCGAAAAAGATGTTCTTTAAATCAACATAATACGTCACCTAGGCGATAATATTTACTGTAGCAATTCGAAAAGCGAATGTTAGTCCCAGAAGTGTGGGTGAGTGGTATTCAAACTGTCTAACTGGCAGTGTGTTTGTGGGAAAAGTGTTTTTCACGCAAATTGCTTGCAACGTCAACGGCCAGCGACGACCCAAAGAAACAGCATTTGGGAAATGCGTTCATGCATGGCCCAAATATGCGAATTAGTCCTTTATCAATAACAATATAAAATCTACAATCAAATATTTAATAAATCTAAATTTGATATGTAAAGAGATATATTAAATAAAACAAAGTTCTTAGGTACTCTTACCATACATATCATATCTTTTTCAACCTTTTACAAGATCTATTTAATCCCAAAACCTTGAGAGCCTTTCCGCATAAACGAGGTATTTAACGAAATCGTTAACCAATCACTTAGTGCCATGGCCAAGAGCCTTGTGAACCATTCTCGAATTGCATTCGATGATTTTCGTTGGGGAAAGCGGAAAATGGAAAGAGGTGGCTGGGAAAATGCCTGTCTGTCCTCGGCCTTGGTCCAAAATGCCTCGAACCCACGACAGATGCGATGAGCAACAAGTGGGAGGGCAGGGCGATACAGATAATCACGGCATCGAAACCCATCCATCCATCCAGCCAAGTATTTGATGAAATAAAACAAACAAACAAGCCGTGTTTGTGGGGGAATATCGATTACACAAATGACATGCAACAGAAAATCGATGGCAAGAGGCCCAGGAAAATGGGAAGCGTTTTCCGATGATAACAAGATGGCACGGCCTGCTCGATTTTCATCTGCCGAATGGCAATCGAGGCAAATGCAAAGTGCAGCTCCTGCACAATTTCAATTAATCACAAATATTTGAATTCCGCTGATGGAAAACAGCGGCCAACGGAGATACTCGGATGTGAATGAATGGGGCAGAAAACAATGTTGTTACACTTATAAGTGCGTTTTCATAGCCTCTCTAGACTAACAACATAAACATACCCAACACACTTACAATCGCCTGACCTTCACTCGTTTTTCATTTTCATTTTCATTTCACTCTCAAGGGGCGAAAAGCGAAGATTGCGCAAAGAGCCGTCGACCGTGTTGCCCTGTTTTCGTCAATTGTCGACAATATCTTTTTTAGTGCGCCTCTTTATTTGTTTAAAAAGAAAACTCATGAAAAAAGCAGCATTAAAACTATGAAACGGATCGAAGTCTAGCCAAAGGGAAGGTCAGCAATCGGGGAATCGAAGACCAGTGTACCCTATAATGATGTGATAACTAATTTAGGGTATTTTCTTTTAATATGTATATATAGAAAATTTGTAGCCTAATTATTTTTAGTTGAGCTTTCTCTATAAGAAAATCCTGACTCAAATAAAATATATAATTCTTGTTGCCCCTTTTTAAAAGAAAGCATAGGTAGTCAAACAAAGATCTAGACAAGCCTTTGTTATTAAGATGATAACTTAAGTATATAATATACATTTTATTCCCAAAGAATCAATATGATTCCTTCTAAAAAATAAATCTATAAACATTTTTTATGAGTAGAAAATATTTATTGATTTCTTTAAACATGCTGAGATATTTATGGTTATTTTAACCTAAGAAAATAAATTAAATTCAATCATAAAATGCTGAAAATCACCATACCCTGCTGATTATTTAAGTCGCAGAAGAAAACCCACACCCCTTGCCAAGTGGGTGGTTTGATGGGGATGCGGGGTGATTTTCCGCGAGAGAAACATTTTAATGCATTTTCACAATTCACAATTCCTGGCATTGCCTTTCATTTGCCGATTGATTGCCGTTGATGTTCGCACGAAAAACGTTTTGCGTGAGTAACAAGAAAATCGGGGGAAAATGGGCGGGTGGGAAAAGCGCGAAAAGTGGGTGGAGGAAAATTGTAGGAATGTTTGAGAGGGCAGCGCCGATGATGGATTGGCGTGAATGGATCATCCGAACGGATCATCATCTGCCAAGTGTATAAGTCTCAACCTCTTTTTCACTCTTCCGCGTTTTATTAGGAATTTTGGCATTTGGCTGCCTTGTTTTATATTTATAATACAAGTGTTCTATGATTTTGCAAGTACGCAAATGTTTATTCAAACGATGTAAATAATATTTAAAAGATTGACGAACTACTGATTGATAAGTTAAGTGATGAAAAACGAACTAAACAAAGTTCAAGGGTGGGATATTTTGGTTTATGTTGAGGAAATTATAAAATTGTATTACTTAAGTTGACCTTTCTGGTTGATCAGTAAGTGGGGAAATGTTTATAGATCCGAATCCTTTGCTTGGCCAAGCTCGACTTGTAAATAGGTATATTCTTATAATTCATGGCTTTTACTCACCTGCAATGAGAAAAAAAGAAGCATTAGTTAGTTTATGTAAGTACTCAAGTATTTTAGACTTTTAGAACCTTATACTATGATTTATTTTCGACTTAATGTTAATATTAAAGTATTTTAGACTATTAACTATTAAAAATTAAATAAAGTCTTATACTACAACTTATTTTACAGAATGGACAGTATTTTTCAGTCAGTGCTCTGGCTTTATTTTTGATTGGGGGTCAGGCCCTGACGTCACAACCGCAGTGACCCCATGACCTCGTTTGGCTTGATTCTTTTCCACTTCTCAGCCGTTTTCTTATTTTTCGCTGCGTTTCCGCTGGCTAAAAGGACATTGACACAATGCAGGCTAAAAGGATAAAAGGCTAAAAACGTGACTTTGGGGCAAGTGTGACGCTTTTCACCACACACTTGCATGCTCACAATTTTCCGGTTGTCGTAGATCGAGGTGAAGCTTTTCAGCTTGATGACGTCAAAGAGCTTGTTAAAAGGTCAATCATTAGTTGATGACGAGACAAAAAAGGATTTAAGGATTTGGAAATCTTACTTTCATATACCTAACATTAAATATTTTGGTTCAATGATTAATTCACTTAAAAAACACTGAACATATTAAAATATTAAAAATATTTTGTAAATAAAAACTGGACTTCCTTGCAAAATTACGATAACTTTGGAATGTGTGTTGATAAAGATTTCTGGTTTCCGAGGATGATAATGGAACCCGAATCGGCTTATATCAGTTTTTGGTGACCGTTATACTTTCGGTTATAAATTTTCAAATAGGGTTTGAGTACAGACTTTTCATTTAAACTTAAAAAAGAGAAAACTTTAAGGAAACTTAAGCTTTTGCGAGCTTGGAAAGCCTTAAAGCATTTCCCGTTAGCTTTTGTAAACTTTTTCGAATTTCCAATGCGCTGCTGCTGAATTTTCGAAGTTTTCAACAGGCAACGTCGACGCCGGCAGAGGCAGCGACGCCCACGCCAACTGCGACTGCGACTGCGACAGCGAACGAAGCAGCGGCAGAGGCAGCGAAATTCGCTCGGCTCGTCGGCATTTGTTGCTCAGCAGGAGTCAAAGGCGAACACGTGCTCACCGCCAGTCAGCGGCGCTCGGCATCTGCGGCAGATTGCACCACCGCCGACCCAAAACCACCCAGCACCACCCACTCAGCACCACCCACTGCCATCCCGCCCCCCATAAAGTCACGCTCCAACATCTCTCCTTTCCTGCGAATTTTCCTCCTTTTTTTTTGAGGCAATTGAAATGGCAAAGACAAGAGGAATACAATTGAAATAAATAAGGAAACGGGAAAATGGATAAACAAAATTGAAGTACGAAATTAAAATGTATCTCTTATTGAATGAAATATGTCTACCAACTAAAAAATAGCATATATTTTCAAATCTTAATTTTAACAAAAGGGAGTTTTTAGTGACATACGTTTAATTTAAGATTGGATTGTATGTAAATCTACTTTAAATTTAAAAAAAAAATTACTACAATTACGAAAATAAATTTAGAGAATAAGATAAATACTTCAATCTTGCAAGACAAAATGGTTCCAATGATTTTTAGAATTGTTCTTTAGAAATCGTTTAATTTAATCTATTTTGAAGAGCAAACTGAATTAAAACTTTAGCTGATAGATACCTTCAAAGCTGATAAAACATCTCCTTTGGAGTGCTCCTAAAATACCAATAATACTTAGTGAAAGACAAAAAAAAAGACTCCAGCTTTAAAATTCATTAAAAAATATTCTACGGACTTGGATCGCCTTAGCTTAGCTCTTCTGCTTCAGTTAAACTGTGAAAACATTTTCCTCTGTTGATTTTGTTGTTGTTTGCGTTGCCCTGCGAAAAGCCGAAGGCAAAAGCCTCCGCAGCGTCGAATTTCCTACTTTTTTGTGGTCTATTCCTCTGCGAGAGATAAGCACCTCCACTCGATGGTGTTCAATGCTTCCTGTTCGCCTTGCCCGCTTTCCTCGCTTTCCACGACTTTTCCTCGACCACCACCCTCATAAATATGCAAAGGAAATGCAAACCGAAGCAAACGAACCAAAGAAAACGCCCCCCCGCCGACCGAAAACAAATGGAGATGGATTGAGGAGATGCTGTCAGAAATTTCAACGCCGAATTCCACGCCCATTTCCGTTTTCCGCGACAGGCGGCAATTAAGAAATTACCTGAAGACATTTCCCACGCCTCAAAATTGTGGTGAGCTCTTTTTGTAGACAGGGAATATTTGTTTTGCTCTTACGTTTAATGTCTCGCAACTTTTCTCATTTGATGGTTTAGGAAGGAAAATGGGATTTTTTAGCAGTTCTTCAATTGTAGATTCGCCATATCAAGGCGTTCAGCCAAAAGACCGATAGTTTTGAGCAGCTAACATCCTAAGCTAACAATCCCAATCATTTTAAAGGAAATTTAATTTTTGACCCATTTTTGCATTTTTTGTCGTTTATTTTTGAGATTCCGATTTTGGTCAAAAATACTCATTTTTTGACGGTTTTTCTATCGTAGTTTAGCCAAATCAAGTCGAACAACCAAAAGAACGACATTTTTGAGCAGCTAACATCTTAAGCTAACGATCCCAATCATTTTAAAGGAAATTTAATTTTTGACCCAATTTGTCATTTTTTGTAAGGGGTTGCATCGTTTATTTTTGGGATTCAGATTTTGGTCAAAAATACCCATTTTTTAAAGGTTTTTTCATTGTAGTTTAGCCAAATCAAGTCGTACAGCCAAAAGAATGACATTTTTGAGCAGCTAACATCCTAAGCTAACGATCCCAATCATTTTAAAGAAAATTTAATTTTTGACCCAATTTGTCATTTTTTGTAAGGGGTTGCATCGTTTATTTTTGGGATTCAGATGTTGGTCAAAAATACCCATTTTTTAACGGTTTTTTGATTGTAGTTTAGCCAAATCAAGTCGTACAGCCAAAAGAATGAAATTTTTGAGCAGCTAACATCCTAAGCTAACGATCCCAATCATTTTAAAGAAAATTTAATTTTTGACCCAATTTTTCATTTTTTGTAAGGGGTTGCATCGTTTATTTTTGGGATTCAGATTTTGGTCAAAAATACTCATTTTTTAACGGTTTTTTGATTGTAGTTTAGCCAAATCAAGTCGTACAGCCAAAAGAATGACATTTTTGAGCAGCTAACATCCTAAGCTAACGATCCCAATCATTTTAAAGAAAATTTAATTTTTGACCCAATTTGTCATTTTTTGTAAGGGGTTGCATCGTTTATTTTTGGGATTCAGATTTTGGTCAAAAATACCCATTTTTTAACGGGTTTTTCATTGTAGTTTAGCCAAATCAAGTCGTACAGCCAAAAGAATGAAATTTTTGAGCAGCTAACATCCTAAGCTAACGATCCCAATCATTTTAAAGGAAATTTAATTTTTGGCCCAATTTTTCATTTTTTGTAAAGGGTTGCATCGTTTATTTTTGGGATTCAGATTTTGGTCAAAAATACTCATTTTTTAACGGTTTTTTGATTGTAGTTTAGCCAAATCAAGTCGTACAGCCAAAAGAATGAAATTTTTGAGCAGCTAACATCCTAAGCTAACGATCCCAATCATTTTAAAGGAAATTAAATTTTTGACCCAATTTTTCATTTTTTGTAAGGGGTCGCATCGTTTATTTTTGGGATTCAGATTTTGGTCAAAAATACTCATTTTTTAACGGTTTTTTGATTGTAGTTTAGCCAAATCAAGTCGTACAGCCAAAAGAATGACATTTTTGAGCAGCTAACATCCTAAGCTAACGATCCCAATCATTTTAAAGGAAATTTAATTTTTGACCCAATTTTTCATTTTTTGTAAGGGGTTGCATCGTTTATTTTTGGGATTCAGATTTTGGTCAAAAAATACTCATTTTTTAACGGCTTTTTGATTGTAGTTTAGCCAAATCAAGTCGTACAGCCAAAAGAATGAAATTTTTGAGCAGCTAACATCCTAAGCTAACGATCCCAATCATTTTAAAGGAAATTTAATTTTTGACCCAATTTTTCATTTTTTGTAAGGGGTTGTATCGTTTATTTTTGGGATTCAGATTTTGGTCAAAAATACCCATTTTTTAAAGGTTTTTTCATTGTAGTTTAGCCAAATCAAGTCGTACAGCCAAAAGAATGACATTTTTGAGCAGCTAACATCCTAAGCTAACGATCCCAATCATTTTAAAGGAAATTTAATTTTTGACCCAATTTTTCATTTTTTGTAAGGGGTTGCATCGTTTATTTTTGAGATTCCGATTTTGGTCAAAAATACTCATTTTTTGACGGTTTTTCTATCGTAGTTTAGCCAAATCAAGTCGAACAACCAAAAGAACGACATTTTTGAGCAGCTAACATCTTAAGCTAACGATCCCAATCATTTTAAAGTAAATTTAATTTTTGACCCAATTTTTCATTTTTTGTAAGGGGTTGCATCGTTTATTTTTGGGATTCAGATTTTGGTCAAAAATACCCATTTTTTAACGGTTTTTTCATTGTAGTTTAGCCAAATCAAGTCGTACAGCCAAAAGAATGACATTTTTGAGCAGCTAACATCCTAAGCTAACGATCCCAATCATTTTAAAGGAAATTTAATTTTTGACCCAATTTTTCATTTTTTGTAAGGGGTTGCATCGTTTATTTTTGGGATTCAGATTTTGGTCAAAAATACTCATTTTTTAACGGTTTTTTGATTGTAGTTTAGCCAAATCAAGTCGTACAGCCAAAAGAATGACATTTTTGAGCAGCTAATATCCTAAGCTAACGATCCCAATCATTTTAAAGGAAATTTAATTTTTGACCCAATTTTTCATTTTTTGTAAGGGGTTGCATCGTTTATTTTTGGGATTCAGATTTTGGTCAAAAATACTCATTTTTTAACGGTTTTTTGATTGTAGTTTAGCCAAATCAAGTCGTACAGCCAAAAGAATGACATTTTTGAGCAGCTAACATCCTAAGCTAACGATCCCAATCATTTTAAAGAAAATTTAATTTTTGACCCAATTTGTCATTTTTTGTAAGGGGTTGCATCGTTTACTTTTGGGATTCAGATATTGGTCAAAAATACCCATTTTTTAACGGTTTTTTCATTGTAGTTTAGCCAAATCAAGTCGTACAGCCAAAAGAATGAAATTTTTGAGCAGCTAACATCCTAAGCTAACGATCCCAATCATTTTAAAGAAAATTTAATTTTTGACCCAATTTGTCATTTTTTGTAAGGGGTTGCATCGTTTATTTTTGGGATTCAGATTTTGGTCAAAAATACCCATTTTTTAACGGGTTTTTCATTGTAGTTTAGCCAAATCAAGTCGTACAGCCAAAAGAATGAAATTTTTGAGCAGCTAACATCCTAAGCTAACGATCCCAATCATTTTAAAGGAAATTTATTTTTTGACCCATTTTTTCATTTTTTTTCAGGTTTCAGGTTTTTTTGAAAAAAATTGTTAAAATAATAAATAATCAGGTTTGAATGCCAGTAGATTGGAAATAAAACTACGAGTTCAACGAGGTATGACATTCCTTATTCTGACCTCTATTGGCAATTCGGCAGAAAAAACACTGATTTTTTAGGGAGGAAAAAGAAATCCATCAATCTGTAAGTTATTAAATAGTTTGCGGTTAGCTGACAGATTTCTTTAAGTGCAATTTCGGAATCCTTTTGAAGAACCTTATGCTTCAATCAGCCTGATTGAATTCTAGGCGAAGTCCTTGGGGAAGCAGGGAAATATGCTAATAAAATTTCAATTTCAGTTCCATCGAAAAAGTGGAGCTGCTAGCATATTTTTTCTTGTTTGTTTTTGGAAGCTTTTGGGTGTTGTGCTTGAGTTTTTATTGCTAACTGGGCCATAAAAGAAGCCAACTCTGAATGCACTTTCGGCCGTGCGTCTGCTGGAGTCGTAAAAAACCGCTGCACAAGGCAAAATATTTATATGATTACTTATTTTCCTTAAATTTGTAATAATGTATGAACCCACAAATGTGTTATTTTGAATATCGAACAAGTATAAAATGTATAAAAAAAATGTATTATTATTTAAAATCAATCTTTAAAAGTATATATTCAGAATTAAGCTAAGTACTGGCTTTTTTTCTTAGTGACTTTTGACTTTTTCCCACCTTTCCCTTCTGCCTATCCATTTGCAAATGATTTTGCATGCATTTATTACTCATACGCAACGTGGCCCGAGGTCAGAGCGCATTAACAGCAATCAATATGTTTAGCTACACCCCGAATTCGCCGGCCAACGAGATGGATTCGTGTTAAGCCCGGGGCTAACTAAACGCTGGCATTCTGAGCCGACAGTTCTTGTCATTTAATTTGTCATTTCCCCGGGAGATTCACGGCTCCCTGGCGAAATTAAGCGACGTCTGTTGGCCGCTGTCGGTTGTCTGTTGTCTTATGCCTGATGTCTTGTGTCTAATGTCTGTTGGCTGTTGTCTGTTGCCTGTTGGATATCCCAGCTTGGCTGGCACCTTCGACCCACTTGGTGGCACCACCCCCTCCCCCCCCCCTTGGCACCTTCGCAATCTGTTCAGTCAGCCCGAAAGCACTTCAAAGGCCATCATCTTGACATTTTGATTTATTGGCTTCGCTGCCATCGTTGTTTGCCGACTTGGTCTGCGGCTTTCACTTTGGCTTTAACTTTGGCTTGTTGGCTTGTTGGCTTGTTGGCCCGTTGGCTTGTTGCTTTCCTTACACTGCGGCTTGTTGCCGCCTCTGTTGCTGATGCCTGGCAGTAAGCCGCTTACAAGTATTGGCCCGCTTGGAAAACACGCCGTGCCAAACCGCCAAACAGCTCTCGAGTTATTATTACACACAGAAAATCCCACATACGATAATGTGGTAATATGCACCTACGCTCAAAATTACCTTACACTTAACATATATGTATGAAGGGACCAAAGCTGTTATTGAAGGCTATGTCAATCTTTAGCTTATAGCTCCGAAACAAATATCAATATAGAAAACATTTGAAAGCTTAATATTAGCACTTTCAACACCGAGTGCATTCCCTTGCAATTAAGGTTTAAACACTTCCGAGTATAGGAAGAATCCTTAGGTTTGGTATCCTTTTCGGTAACACATTAGGAAATATGGCATGAAAACCAATAAGATCCTTGTGATGAAGGGCAAATTTTGGAATACAGTCTATTTAATACTTTTAGTTTACTACACAGAAAAAATACTTTTTAAGATATATATGATCATTTTGATGAAATATAGTATCAGTTCTATCTAGATACTAGACATCACCTTGATATTATCGCCATCTTGCTTTTTGCTCTCTTTTTCTATTACGGAAAGTATAAAATATTGCTGTCTTTCTCTAACCCAGAGTGATTTTAGGCGCTATCTCGCTCTATTCTCTATTTTTCGGTTTGATAGAAATTTCAAAGAGAGAAAATCCTAGAATCACAATTTCCTAATATCAAATTTACATTATTCATTGGAGATAATGAAACTTAATAAATTTTAAAAAATATCAACTTGATCCCTAGCTGTTCTTTTTTCAGTGTAGCAATTCCTTCGTGACACCTAGTTTTTTCCCAGTGCATGTGATGTTGCCAACTTTCTGACATTGGCCTTTGACAGCGATTTGCCCCCTGGCCACCCGCTCTTCTGGCCATTCCGTTTGGCCAACTAATGCAGAGCCCAGCTGGCTACAAAGTAAATGGCCAAAATGCAGGTCCACGTTCCAGGACCCGGAATCCAAAGTCCGAAAATCCGGATCCAGCTACGACTGCAACTGCAGAAACAACAAGGACATCCAGTTAACGAGCTCGTTACGGCTCATTGGCCTTTGGGTCGTGCTCTCGTATGCATTTGGCCAATGCAAATTGAATTCGGTCTCAGTCGCCGCCTTCGAAACAGAAACAGAAATGCAAATTAAGCGCAAAGTGCTTACAAATGTGGCTGCGAAAAGTGGGCGGTGGGCGGTGGGCGTGGCCCAGGGGGGCGGGGGTGTGGCAACAATAATCGAGTGGCACTCGGAACGGCACATAATAACATATAATTATTTGAGCAAATGCAATCAATTTAAATCGTTTGCGGACGGAGCGACAGAATTGAAGCGCTAATTGCGATAATTACTAAGTAAGCAGCACAGCGCACCCAAAAGAGATTGAAAATAAATATGGGCAAAATTAACAATCTCAGCAAATAAATTCAGAATTAAAGCGCATTTTAAATTGATTTGTTTGGTGGAGCAATCATTCGTTCGTCACAAAAAATTAAGAAAATAAATAAATGAGCAGACAAGACATAACTCGAAGCAGACACTCCTATAATATATATGCTTTAAAAATAAATTCGTTGATTAAAAACAATTTGAAAAAAAGCCTAGCAGTGCATAAACTTTATCTCTTGACTGCTATATAAAGGAATCCTTTTTATTTACTACAAACTAGCAAGCAAATATTTTCTAATCACCCTTTTGCAGCTTCAAAATAAAAGGAAATATGCCAAATAAAGTATCTTGCGAGAAACTCGAGTGGGAAGCCCATGATTGCGAAAAGGGAAAACTTTCTGGCTGGCATGGGCCAAGTTTGCCCCATTAAACTTTGTACTTGTTGAGGATATCGCAAAGTATTCCCTCTCCGAGGAGGAAAATCAAGCCAAGACAGTTTTTCCCTCCTGAGCCGTGTGCATTCATAGGCCCCCCCCCCCACCCCTAAAACTCTTTAAGAAGGACATCCTATAGCAGTCCTAAGAAATGGGAAATAAAATAAAAACATAGATATTTTCAAGGCGCAGGCGTGATATTAAAGAGCGACCAACTCTCTCGTCCCTAAGCTAAATAAATTAATGATTTCCCGCATATTTATATGGATAATATATCTTTTTTTTACGATATTCGGGTGGTACTGCTTAGATTAGCTTCTAGATATTTTCAGGCAGCAAAAACTTTTATTTTCCATTTTGTATTTATGTGATATTACTTGAGTTCTTAAATTAGCAGAAATCAAGCGAATCTTAAGTCTTTCCGATTTATTTACGATGTGCGTAAGGCTATAAGGCAGCTATAGGACTCTCCCATAAACTAAGAGAGAGAGAGCGGGAGAGAGTGCCGGACAGAGAGAGAGAGAGATAAAAAGAGAGTGCGAACCGGATGCGTGGGAAAGTTGCCGGCGAAAGCGTGGAAAACAAACCGCTACGGAGGAAAATGTCGCCGTGCAACTCGCTCAGTCGAGCATTAGACGCCAACGCGTTCGGTAGCAGCTCTCTCTCTCCCACACACACTCTCTCTCTCTCTGTCCGTCTCGTCACTCTGTCTCTCTCTGTCTCGCTTTCACCATCTCAGTCGCACCTCCTCACACACCCACACCACCCACACTTTGAACCGCTCCAAAGGAAAAGTGTGAAAAGTTGTCTTATGTATACAAGTATGTAAAAAGCGGGGAAACCAGGGAAATGCATCGGAATTCCGTGTTTCATATCAACCTAATCACTCTTGGAGCCCACTGGCGGTGGTTTAAATTTAGGCACTCTGCTTAATATGCGATCTATAAATATGGCGTTTTATTTTCGAACTGCACTCGCCGGCCATAAATCAAAACAAATCAAAATCGAAATGGAAATGTAGAAAGCTTCTTCTTATAAAATTGCTTTGAATTAGCACTCGGCGAAAATATTTCAATTAGGATATATATGATTTAACTTTAAAATTCAAATATAATTTTTGAATATTTAATAAAGATTTCTTCTTGACCTCTGGGAAATTTGTTATTAAAAGAGTTAAAAGGTCAGATTTTGGAAAATTTTGATAAGCAATTTTTCAAACTTGAATAGGAAACAGCTAAATAAATATTTGAATATTTTTTTACGCTTAGGGATTTTTAAAGAAACACAAACATATATTAAAAGTCTGCAAACATCAAAACAAATTACTATTTAGACACTTGATTGTATTACATTTTATAATGAAATTGTATTATAATTTAATGGATTTTCTTAATATTTTTATATGTAGCTCCCTGGACCCGGTAAAATGTTTCTGGCTGTTAACCAGAGTCTGCAGAACACCAGCAAGAAGAAGCGCAAGCGACGAACGGCCGAGGATGATCCGCAGGACGATCCTGCAGCGGATGGGACCACCCCAGTTCCGCCCCTGGAGTCCAGTGCGTCCAGTGACCAGCTGGTCATCAGGGGAACCACCTGCCGGGTGTGCAAGTGCCCCGGCCGTCAGTCCCTGGCCCTGGTCTACATCTACCTGGGTGCCCTCACCCTCATCCTGGCCAGCCTGTCGATCGTCTTCTACACCCACACCCAGGATGTGGTCACGCCTAGTCCCGTGGACCCTCCCCTCACGACGAGGGCTTTCCGGGTGCAATTCCAGGCGGAGCTGATGCGATCGGAGGATGAGCTGAGGACCTTGGTCAACAGGATACTCGAGGAGGAACAGCAACTGGGTGGAAGGTGTGTTAGAGAAAGACCAATTAAGTCTCCTGTCTTTACAAATATTTCCCCTTAATAGCACCACGACAAGTAGCACCACCCAATCAAGGGATCCTCTCAAGAACGAGCGCAAGTTCACGGACAACCTGATTAGCCACACACCACGACCCACCGGAAAACGAATGCGCAGGGACATCGCTTCCTCCGCTCCCGCCTCCATGCATGGCAAGCTCCAGAATCCTGGTATACAAACCCGAATAATTCTTATATATATCTCCAACCCCAGCTGATCCACTGATCGAGTTCTTCAATCCGAACCATCGCAAGGTTCTCGAGGAGCAGGACACCGAAGTTCGCAAGCGGACAGGTCAAAAGGGCGCCGCTCCCGGCGGAGATGAGTGGATCTACCTGAACACCTATTGCCGTGTTCCGGAGAAGATTATCACGGGCTTTTGCAAGGGCACCCAGGACTATTGCCCGCCGGCGCCGCAGGGTCCCACGGGCGAGGTGGGTCCCAAGGGACCGACTGGCAATCCCGGACTGCCTGGCATTCCGGGTCCCAAAGGAAACCGGGGCGATGTGGGACTACCAGGTGCCCCCGGTGTCGATGGCGTAGGTCACTTGGGTCCCGCCGGACCTAGAGGACCCAAGGGAGATGCCGGGGCCACCGGAAGAGCCGGCTTGGATGGCCGCGATGGAGTGCCTGGGGAACCGGGACTCGATGGAGTACCTGGTCGAGCTGGTGCCGATGGAAAGAATGGTCTCCCTGGTCGGGATGGCAAGGATGGGCTCCATGGCAAGGATGGCAAAGATGGTCTGTCCATCACAGGACCCAAAGGAGCCCAGGGACCTCCGGGCGAACGGGGTCTCAAGGGTGAGTGATATTAAACTCTGCGTTTCCAAGAGGTAATCCAATTTCTGCACAGGCATTGCTGGTCCTCGTGGTCGTCCTGGCAAACCGGGCACCAATGGCACACCCGGAGTGCCCGGCATCAATGCCTGGAAACTGCAATATCCCAATGGCAGCTCCTCCAACGATCTTCTCATACCCCCCTCTATAACAGGTAAGTTGACGGAAGGTTAAATAACCCGGGTGCTTATTTTAACCAGTACCGAAAATATTTCTTTAATCTACATTTATTTTTCTGATAAAAGTTTGATTAGGGAGATACTATAAGCATTATTACAAAAAAAGTTTAATGGAGGAGTATTGTCTCTAAAAAAATTTAACCTGGGGTTAAAAAAACTATTTTCTGATTTTGAAGAAGGCAAACCTGAGTTAGACCGACTTTATAATCTATTATTTGATATTTTTAGATGTACAACTTCCGGACTTTCAACGTTCGGTGATTGTGGAGGAGGGAAGATCCCTGAACTTGAGCTGCTCGGCCACGGGAACTCCCACTCCGCAGGTGGAATGGCGACGCGAGGATGGTCGCACCATAAACGTGAATGGCGTGGAGAGTAAATATCCGTCTTGCTTTCCTTGTATAACACCTTGTAATCCTCTTTCCCATACTTAGTGGCCTCTATCAGCGGTCAGTTCCTGAAGTTCACCAATATCACACGACACCAGATGGCCGCCTACACTTGTTATGCCAACAATGGCATCGCTCCAGTGGCCAATGCCACTTTCCTCGTGGAAGTGCAGTGTGAGTTTGTTTTGGAGAGTTCTTGTACGAAAGTATCCTTAATATTTTTATATTCGAATCCCCAGTTGCACCCATGATCTCGGTGTACCGGCAAACGATCTACGCCGAGTACCAGAGCAGTGCCACTCTGGAGTGCCTGGTGGAGGCCTTCCCCGAAGCCATTAGGTACTGGGAACGGGCCTACGACGGCAAGATCCTCGATCCCAGCGAGAAGTACGGCATTGAATCGTATCCCGATGGGTGAGTTAACTACCGAACTTAAACATCGAACTTTCTTTTTAACTTCCTTATTGATTACGGAGTTTAGCTTCAAGACCTCTATGCGTTTGACCATCAGTAATCTGCGCAAAGATGACTTTGGCTACTATCACTGTGTGGCCAGGAATGAATTAAATGCCACCATGGTCAACTTTGAAGTAGCACGTGGGTCTTTTAAAGTGTGCTATACGGGAAAACCTTTTTTAAACATCTCTCCCTTCCTATAGCTCAAGATCCGAATAGTGAGACCCCGTATGTGGGCCATAACATCAAGGTATATGGCCAAAGACCGCCAGAGAGCGAGTGTCCTGTATGCGACCAGTGTCCAGATCCCAGGTAAGACATTACATTTAAGATCCCTTATAAGTTTGACCCATCTATCCCTATCTCCAGCTTGTACCAGTGCAAGGACTCCATACTGAATAACTTTGAAATCCAACCCACTGGCAATCTGAGCTATCCAGGTTTACCCAAGCGACCAAAGAGTGAGTAGAGTACTATATATTATAAGAAACTAAAATGTAACCCCTCTCAAAAACAGCCTGCTATTTGTATGCGGTGGGCAAGCCAGTTTTCCACAAAGTGGTCAATGAAAAGTTCGGCTCCTGGCTGAGAGATCCATCTCCAGATAGCGATCGTGAGAAAACATTCGTGACGAATGAAAACGATCCCTACAATCTGTTTGAGTTCACCACTCGCATCCAGTATCGAATGAATAGCATCCCTAGAAGGAAATACGAAATTCAAGAAGGCTTTCATGTGGGTTAAAAAGTCTCTAAGATTGTTCTGTGTTTTGATGATAATTTCTTATTTAGGGCAATGCTCATGTGGTCTTCAACGGTTCGTTTTACTATCAACAAAAGAACTCGGATCTGGTTGTCAAGCTGGACTTGACCAGCCTCAAAAAGATAAGTAAGTGTGGAGGATCTAAAAAATTACCAAGATTACCATGATTTTTAATAACTAAAATCCATTAGCAACACAATTACCATATGCTGGAGTGGCCGCTGCGAATAGACTTTATACAACGGACTTTAACTACATGGATTTCAATGTGGATGAAGTGGGTCTGTGGGTTATCTACAGCACCTACAACTCAAACAACACACTGGTGGCCAAGGTAAAGTCTAGCAAGGGATTACTTTAAAATATTACCAACTAAAAATCATATTCAATCTAGCTGGATGCGGAGACCTTGAAGATGCAGTACAACTTCAACATCACCTTGGACCACCATCAATTCGGTGAGATGTTCATCGTGTGTGGCAATCTGTATGCAATCGATTCGGGCACGGATAAGAACACCCAGATACGATATGTGGTGGACCTCTACAAGGGCAAGCTGCTCAACACGAATCTGCCCTTCTCGAATCCCTTTAGCCACACCACCACCGTGGGCTACAATCCCCTGACTGTGGTAAGCAGCTATAAGAAATATAACCCTATCTTCGAGATATTATATCATATCATATCATTTCAGGAACTCTACTCCTGGGACAAGGGCAACGCACTCACATATCCCATACGCTACAATGAACAGCGTCTCATCTCCGACAATAGTTAGGAGTCTTAGGTTAGGAGGATCTTAAAGATCCTAAAGAGTCGCTGCTCAAAATCTAACTAGTCTAAGGCACAATAAATAAATGCAAACTGTTTTTTTTTCCTAATGCAAATGTTCATCTCTCAATCTCTCTGGGTCAATATTTGCTCTGAGATCATTGGTTTGTTTTCTCAATTCACTGGTTCACATGTCTGGAAATTCGCTAATTGAAAGGCACAGCAAGGGAAAGTGTGCGAAAATTGTTGGGTGTGAACTGCTAATTTGCCAAAGGTGGAACAAAAAAGTGTTGAAAATCAGAGGGTTATATGTTGCTTTTCAAGTGGCGTGTGTTTGTGGGGGAAAATATTTACACTCCCGAAAGAGACTTACGTACATAGACTTGCGACTATTAATATACGTATCATCTTTTCATTACTTTATTTGTTGCATTTCTTCCGAAACGCAACCTTGTGTGTTTTTCTCCATCTTAAGTTTCCAATTGATAAGATGATAAGCTTCATTAATCCTTGGTTAATTACTCCCCATCCTCTGCATACCAAGCAAATTAATGCCCCTTACATCGTTCACCCATTAAACCCATTCCCGTATTCGCTGTATCATTAAATTCCGGTTCCCCAGCCACTTTGCAGCTCCTCTCCATTGTCAATTAGCTGCGATAATGTTGACATTATCCGGGCCTGGTTCCATTAATTATGCCTGCTTAAAAATGCCTGGACCCAGGGCATTCTGCCAATTGCAGCAACAAGTTTTCCTCATTTCTGTTTCCCTTTCTGGGCCGAGATGTGGAAGGGAATGTGCCAAGGATGCGAGAAGCGATGTGGGATGAAGGTTCGAGTTAATTTCCAGCCGGGGACCCAGCTGCCGATCGGGGATCAGGGATTTGGCAGGGGGCTAAAGGGGCGGCTATGTAGGCCACATGCCGAGCTGAAGCTCCAGCAGATTGACGTACTGGCAGAGTGACGGCCTGTCAATAAGGGAAAACCAACCAAGCTCGGCACGAAAGCGTTTCGATGTTTGGCGGGACCATGCACCACCCTTCTCCACCCTCTTTTCCAGTCACCATGTTAATACACACAGAAAAATATAGAGAAAATACCGATAGGTACTATAAATATAACTTAAGGGTTGTATTTTGGAAGATTACGAAAGAAAGATTAAAAATTTTTTGAGAGGTGACCCAAACCTGCTATGGAAATGGGATGTGGTGACCCCGATCTTTCTTTATATGCATATAGATACCTAAAGTCTTAGAAAGAGGTAATAAAAAGTTGTTTTTAGTGGCAAGTATTATAATACAATAATGCCTATAATGGGGATTGGTGACCCCGATCCTTTCTTAACCTTTACCAAAAGATGATTAGACTGGTTTTTCACTTGAATTTCTTGATTTTCATTCGATTTCAATAAGCATTAGTGAAAGTATAAACAATTTTCTAGTTAATTGATATGGAAAGGGGAAGATATTGGACAGTGTACTTCGACTTGACTGAGTGGGTAGCTATAGGACCACCTCCTCTACCGTTGTGCGTGCCTCAGAGTTCGTCTCTCGTCAATTGCGTTGCATGTTTGACAATTTGCATTTTTCGTTGTCCCCATCCCCCTCTCGAATCGGCCCCCTTAAACCCCTATGGCTCCACTCTAAACCCCCCTCGGCCATTGTCTGAGCGATTTTCAGTTGCATTTTCCGATTCCCTTTGTCATCGATGGGGCCGTGAGGCAATTCGGGAATCCGTAATGCATCACGGATTGCGGCAACTCTGCGGGAAAATGGGGAAAAATGTGCAAAATTGGTAAAAACAGAGCAGTCACAGATGGCACTGGATCCTAAATAAGGATTCCTTTTCACAGGACTGCATTCCTCATTGTGATGGCAAAGCCAACGAGTGTGTGAATGAAATCAAATCAGCTTTGAATTATCGACGATGGAAAGCAAACAGATGACATAAAATTCAATTCCATGCGATACCTTAAAACTGCAACACCAAAGTTGATTGTCGAAAAGATTGTTGTGGGCAAAAGAGCAGAATATACAATAGTACAAAATGTTGAGAATTACGAATTTCTGTGATGTGGGATTTTTCTTTGTTCTTTATGTGAACTTTTGCTTTAAAGAAATATCTCTACAACTGTGATATAAATTTTAAAGTATTGATTATTAGGTAAGTTTGTGATGGGAGCATACTTTGGGTTCAGCCCGAGTGCTTGGTAATTAAAACCCCATTTGGTTGCTACTCTGGTCCCAAACCCTTCATCGGTAATTCCCGGTGACAGAGGCCGTCAGTTGGCAACGACCATTCATCAATTATCACCAGCAACCTTTGGCCTTTCTGCCCGAGTGTTTTGATTTATGCAGTTTTAAATATACATATATATATGTAATTTTCGTACTATTTGCGTTCCTTTACATATTTTCTTTTTTAGTTTTGGCCCAATGCCAGCGGAATCGTTTGACTGGGCTAATCCCCAGTTTTATAGACACACCCCCCTCTGCCGAATTTCCGACTCTCTCTATCATTTTTCATTTTTTGTTGCGCTGTGTTGAGGCAGGCCCATCTGGTGCCGTTTGTAAGGATAATGCGCTCTTGTCAAATTGCCAAGAGGGTGGCTACAGGATATGCTGGGATGGCAACCAAGTGGGTGGGATGCCGATGAGGAGGGGCTTTGGAACAGCTGTTTGGACGCTAAGCGCCTTCCATCTGCCCCCAGCCGCTTCCATTCCGCCGGAATCCGTGGACAAACAATTTTCATGCTCGAACGCCGCTTCCCAACCACTCCCTACTTTCCCCAGCTGATCCCCACTTTCGGTCCACTTTCACTTGTGTTTAGCAACAGTTTGCTTCATTAAATTGCAAACGAGCATCGAGAATCCAGTGTCTCGTGGGGGGAATAAGCCCTCGAATCCAGAATCGAGCAGGGGAACCTTTTGCTGGAGGAGCAGGAGTAGAAGGTCCCTGTGTTTACGTTCTAATCAAAATGCAAAATGTAATTTGGAATTTTAACATGAACAACGTGAGCAGGTCACTGGGCCATAAAGACCCATACAATTTTATGGTTTAGTAGGGCTTCCTTTATCACAAGAGACCAACAGAGATGGCCGAATCAATCAGGTTAAATAGTTTGATGGGTTTCTAGCAGGACTTTAAATACATTTCTTGGGAAATTGTGTATGCATACTTGTTATTAAACTAAGTTATCCTTGGAATTTGCCTTACCTGACATCAAAATTTAACTTTAGCAAAACTAGTTATCTTAGCCAGCAAAGTTCTCTGGTTAGTAAAAAGTTAATAACTAACTTTAAAACTAGCCCATTTTGGCCAGAAAATAGCCAGAAATTCAACACCAAAGGACCCAACTTTAGAACGAGTGAAAGAGAGGGGCGATTGAGTGCGACAGAGACAGTGATAGCAATTACAAGAGGCCAACGTCCAAGGGAAAAGGGCCAATAATCATGGCCAATGCTGCCAATCGTTGATGCGTTAAATTATTTCTCGTTCTAAAGCCGAAGGGTGTCCAGTGAAACTTTAATGAATGACCCCGTCAAATGGCAGAGATCACTTGAGAAGGCAATATCTTGCCCTAAACAGTCGTAAATTGAGTCACGACCTGTCATAGTTTGTTTACTAGCGATAGCAAAATGGGTTGGCCAAGCCCTTGAAGAAAACTTCGATGTGAACTTGAAGCACTTCGGATTTTTAATTGATTGCAAGGATTAAGCCTTCACTCTGGGAAAAAAAATGCAAAGATTGGACTTATTTCTTTGGGTTTTTACAAATAGGAATAATTTACTTATCGAGACTAAATCATTTCAGTCATTAGGGTTCTCAAACCACTTAAAAAGGTGCTTAAAAGTATGCAACAATAATAAGTGTAGAGGATTTATGTTGAAGGGAGAGGATTTTTTTGCTGCATACTTTTAGACAGATTTTTTAAAACCACCTCAGTTTTTTCTTGGCATGGCCTGTGTTTTTATTATAAACTATATTATAGGAAAACTGGGTGGTGAACTTATACTGATTAGCTCGTTAAGATGTTTTCCTACTACTCTCTATTATATTTCACTTTAAGTTAATATTTATCTTTCGGTTTGTTCCCCCTCCATAAATCGAAATCCCTTTCGACCTGAGTTCCTAATGGCTCGGGCCAATCAATTGATGGTGCCGACTGCTCCGGGCCTTGGCAAGTCCTCTAATCCCGTTCAAGCTGCTCCCAATTCAATTCTGTGCTGGCAGTTGATTGGAGGTTTGTTTGCCGGATTTGAAGTGGTAGCTTTGGTTGGTCCAGGCGGAACCTGAGGAGCATGTAGAGCCAAAGGAGCTGGCCAAAAGTGTGGGTGGGGTGGGTGGATCCATTGTGGTGGGCTTAGACAATGCCCCGATGGCCCTCGCCGCGTGCCAGAGACAATGGGGCGGATGCACAATGTGCGGCAACGGGCACGGGCACCGACATCGGTCTCGAAAATAAACCCCGACAAGTGGCGACCTCTGACCCCCCGCCGCCTTGGATCTTGCATTGTTTTTTTTTTTTTGTCGTTCTTTTAAATGCGTTAATTGAGTGCCACGAATTGTCTTTCGGCACTTGCTCCTCGCCTTTGTGTGTGGGTCTTTGTATACCTACATGTTTTCGAGAGGGGCATTCAGCACTTGTAGTCCAAGCCAGCCAAACAACAAATCAAAGTCAAATGGTCAACGAGACACAAAAGGCACACAAGATACACACAAGACAGCAGGGAAAACAGAGATGAGAATAAAAAGATATACACCCAGATGGATGCCATCAAACCCGGAATTGCACATACAGTCGGTCGGGTTAATGGGATGCTTGAGTTGGGACCAGGAATTGACATATCATTTAATCGGATGCCAATCAAGGCAAAATTGAAATTGATGTTCATTTTGCCATTAACACTTCGAGCACAACAACACAAACGATTTGAGCAAATATATTTTAATTTATATAGGCTAATGAAGCGTACATATAAAAATACCAAAAGGCCAAAAATAAACGCAATTAAATAAATATATAGAAAGTATTACAGCAATGCACTTTAATTTTATAATTATCATTTTAATATTAATTGAAAGCATTTTGGGGGCTGTACAATTATTTGTGAAAATACTTGGCCACCAAAAACGCCAAAGGCTTAAAAACCATAATTTGCGTGCCTTTAATTATGCAAAGCGAATATTTCAATCCGGTAGTTGGGCGTAAATATTTTGGAAGGCCTATGGCAAAAAGTTTTAACTTAATTGCCGAGGGTAGTCAAAATAACTATCATTAAGGTATTCAAATATTTACCTTTAAAAAGTGTTTAAATTTGATTTTCCCATGGCCTGAGATACCCCTTATAGAGAGTACACCTTCCGTCTATCCTTAGCCATCTAAATTTAATGCCGCCCGAAGCTTTCTTTATGGCCGTGCCAATTGAAATGTTGGCCAAAATGTTGCCCCAGCTCGTTGGCTGCCAGTGTTTTGAAGCGCTTCGCTTTGACACTTTGGGTTTTTTATGGGCATCGCCAATGGCATCCATCCCCGGGGGATGGGGATCCGGATCGGGACAAGGACACCCCTCTGCACCACCCACACACATTTCGCGCTCAGGTGCACTTCAGTGGACGCAGTGGGTGGAGACTCGCATTCCGGCAACCAGGTGACCAGGTGACCAGGTGGTTATGGCTGTTATGCCCGTATGCGCTCATTAATTTCGCCTGAGTAAAGTTCAATAGAACATCTGGTGGGAATCCCCAAAGCCCTTCCCCTGGCAAAAAAAAACCCAGGTGGCAGACAAAGTGCTGCGAGTTTCCACAGGCAAATGAATAATGATTTGCCAGACCGGACTAACAAATGGGTCGCAATTTTCGCTACGTGGGTGTGGCAATAAGTCGGCGGCTGGAAAGGCGAAAGGCGCTGATAAGCGAGGGCTGGCCAAGTAACGTTAACGTGGCCCAAACGAATGGCCAGCAATTAGACAGCAGGCCAAGACGCCACCAGCCATTCGAGGATGTGGCGGTGGGAGTGGTGTTAACCCATGACAAGCCCACGAAATTTGGTTTCCAACGAAAAAGGGTTTGGTCTATCAATACTTAAAGAGTTTATACGGTTTGTTGCCTAACCAATATATAACTAATTACATAAATGTTTAGTTAGATAAAAGTATAAATATAAGGAGTTTTAAAGATGATAGATTTAGCAAAAAAAAATTAACACAATATTAACCAATACATAATATTAATTTAAAATCAAAACATGCATGACATGAATACCAAAGTGGTAAGTAATATTTGAGCAAACATTCTCGGCTCGACTATTTATCGACCACAAATAATTAATGGGTTAATAGGCTGGGAACATCAGCAAGTCCTGGGTTGGGTTAAGTAACTAACTAACGACTCTCATGCAATCCGAAATCGATGACAGCTGAAACAAATGGTGACAGGGTGCCACAGGAAAAAGGCCTATCTTATAGAAAACTTAAGGAACAATTTAATATTTTTATAAATTCCCATAGGAGCACTTCAATATTATAAGATATTACTAGATCGAAGGATATTAACAAAAAATGGCAAATCAAACTTGAATAAATTCTTTCGATCTATTATTGTATTACCTTTTCAACAAAATCCTTTCACAATTCATTACATTCAGTTAAATAACACCCATCAGTGAGCAGAAATCTTCGTTCTGCAACATAAAATCGATACTTTAAAAGAGAGCTGCAAACATTTAATCCTGTAATCCCCAAATAGCCAAAGGACCCATATATATGTACGAAATAACACCCTGTAGGCCAAATGCCGCCTCTGACATTGACAAACAACAACTTGGCCAACAGTAATCAAGCGGCCGACTGGACTTGCACTTTATCCACGTATTTATGTTGGTCAATATGTTTGAATTTTCAATTAATTCGCCGCGCCTGACGGTATCCAATGGTCTGGCAAAATGATAAGGATATAGGATGCGATGCCACTCACACAAAACACTCATTTACTTTCACCGCTTTCGAGTACATATGTATATATAATGTACTTATTTTGGCCCAGTTGGGTGAATGCCTTTCACCTGGACAAAAAGTGTGGACATTTCAATTTCAATGCAAAATAGCTCAGATGGCCACGATGATGATGGGCAAAAAGGGGAGATAATGCCGCCAAGTGGAATGACAAGGCACTGAGAAAAAATGCAGACTTTTTTAAGCAAATAGAAATTGAAAGAAAATAAATATAAGCATAATCCCACAATAATAACAAATAAATTCATTTAAAAATCGCTACCAACATAATATTATTTTCAAAAAGGCTTATAGATTAAATAAATATCCAGGGTTTGATATTTAAATATTTTATTGGATTTGCAGAATATTTAAGTTTTAATTTAAGAGTTTTACTATAATGCAGCTCATACATTTTTTATTAAATATATGCACACAACTTTTTCAAAGATATCTTTTTGTTTCGGTGCAAATCCTACAGAGTTGGCGTTAAATACGACCACGCCGATGGTTTCGTCAACTTCAAACATTTCGCAGCATGAATATTACACACTGGCTGGGGGAAATTGAAAGCAAGGCGGTGAAAGGGACAGCGAAGGACAGAGATGGCGAGTGCAGAAAGAGACGGACAGAGAGGCAGAGACAGAGACGGGGCTATCGCCCATAAAGAGAGGCTTATAAAGTATTCATTTGAACATGTTGGACCCAAATGCCTTTGAAGGGCAACAAAGAGCCCGACTGCCCAGGCAAATGGAAACAGTTTCGTGCACATTTCTATAAATTTCTATAAAGTTTGCCAACGAGAAGGCCAGGGGATGTGTTGTGAAATTTATGCAAATTTCCAAATGTTCAACTGTTGCTCGGTCCCGAAAAGATGGAGAAAACGATGGGGCATACGTATGTATGTACTATATAGGTAAAATAGCAAACAACATTCGGTTGGGCAAAAGAAAAAAAAGGGGTAAAAGGGCGGCTGCCACGCCTCCGTAACCCTTTTATTTTAGCATCTCTGACCTTCGCAATATTTATGCATGAACACCCTTCACCCACAGCAGTATATTGTTTTTCTTGTCCCAAAAACGAGACAGAAGAAATCGAAAAAGGCCAAAGCTTAAGATTTATGACAGAATGATAAATGTAAGTATATTCCCATTTCTGGCAACATTTCCTGGGCAGAAAAACGGGTAATCAGGTGATCAGGATAATGCTAAAATATTAAAAGGATAACTATCCCATGGGAACTTACTCATCCGCAAAAACTCCCGGTCAACTCATAAATTTTTAGCTACCACTAATTGAAAAAATTTTAATTACCCAATTCTTAATTACAATTTCCGATGGCGTGGAACAATGTACATTTTATTAATATTCCACTAACAGTTTTAACAAATTATGATAAATATTTTCAATCATTAAGCATTTACATTATTTTACCATTCCTTTAACAATTTATATTGTAAAATTCCACATGTTTTCTGTTGTTAGCTGACATCTTGATTATACGGTGATTTTTAATATTCTTAAAATAATGCTAAATCAATGTCAAGGCCAAGCCATTACAGATGTCATTAAAAACAATTCAAACGAATGTGCATGTAATATTAATTCCATTTACAGCAGGCCACGTCAGCGATAAAGCTAATCAAGAGTTGATCAATTTTTACAATTAGTTCTAGTTAAAAATTCATGACATAAGTGCTTTGGCAGCCGATAAATCAGTTTACCAGGGGCTTCCGCTGATGAATTAGTTCCCACGCAAATGTGTCGATGAAGTGGTTACAAAAGCTTTATGGGGAATGGAACTCAATGGAACTGGTCTCCAGAATGCAATGCATCGAGAAGCCCTCTTACTTAGATATTCATCAATTAAATTAAATGTTTCCCAAAGGTCAGCTAAGTATTTTTACCCTTACAGGTATTGATTCCGGATTTATCTTCCACTTGGCTTAAACAGTTTTCATTTGGCTTTCAATGCTCTGCAAACATGCCCTCCAAATCTGCCACTTAAAAATATGAACAATTCGAAATTCATTTGGAAGGCAATAAAATAATTCACAACTTTTGTCGAGGGGCAGACAAAAGTGTAAGGTAAATCGCGAAAGAAAAAGGGAAATTGGAAATGGGAAAATGGAAGGAAAAAGGAAAAAGGAAAAGGGCGAAGAGTAAAGGGCAAAAAGAGCGAACGAGTTGGACATAAATTGCGAAATACTTGGGCGAAAATAATCCGCCGGAATCCCGAAATCATCGCACAGTTAGCGAGCACTTTCCAACACTTGCACGCTGGCACACAGTTACAGTTACACTTTAGCACCGAACCCGCGTTTACGTACTACACACCAATGGCACTTGAGTGCACTTAAACCCTGCCACGCCCACCGGCCGCCCCCGCCCTCTGACCCCGTGAACTGAGCTCTCATATGTTGATGCTGCTGCTGGTGCAGCAAAAACGTAAAAGAAAAGAAAAACTAAAATATAATAAAATAAAAATATTATTATTATCCTTTCATTTTCAAGTGCTTTCCATTGTGTGCAAGTGCATGTGCGTCGTTGTGGGTGCATAAATTTATGATGCCCCATGGAAAAGGGCAGGACGCAGGACGCAGGATGCAGGAGGCAGGAGGCAGGATGCAGGATGTCGGATTCTGGAGCACATTAGTTGGCAAATTGGGGAACTAGTTCAATTAATCCGCTCGAGCGAAGTTTTGGGGACCGGGGTGGCAAACGGATCCCAGCGAGTCCTGTGCGGCAATAGAAAAGTTTAGCGGTGCTCCACAACGCAACTTTTACACTGATAAAAATGTATGATTCATCGACCAATGCAAGGACATTAAATAATTAGGCATACGAGGAAAAACTAAAACCCATTCTTAAAAATGGTTTCAATAAATACATCTATTCTCTATAAGCTTAACCTTTAAAGAGGTATATATCTTTAAAGAACCTTTAAAATTTTTAAGGACGTTTTTAACGGACATGCCTAAAAAGTTTCGATTAAATTCTTTATATATTCCAAGAGTTAATAATAAATTGATTGACTATTTTAAGATATATTTTCAAGTGAGGTAACCAAAAAGTTTTGATTAAATTCCCCATCTATTCCAGAATAAACAAATTCCCAGCAAGCTTAATAAATTCCCACACAGATTCTTTGCAACTCAAGCTCTGCCTCAAGGACCCCGTTTTATGGCACCGCCGACTAATCAGATTCTTCGATCCATCTTTCAATCTATACGGCATCCGCTCCGCTCATCTGACTGCCGGAAGTGCCTTTTGCATTTAACTTCCTTGGCGTACACAAGTACGAGTGTATGAGTGTATGAGTATATGAGTATATGGTTATATGAGTACAAGTATCTGTGCATATTGCGAGTTGTACAATTTTTATAAGGACTCCACAGTGAAAAGTGCGGGAAATGGATGCGATGCGATGGAATCGGGCTGGGATTGAGGGGCGTATTGGGGGGAGGGGGGCGTGGCGATGCAGTGGCTCGTATTTGCATGCAACATGGAATGAAAATGAATGATGGCGAGGTGGGGAAATGGGGACAGCAACAAGCTGCATGTGTGTAAATCCATTTATGCTCCAGCGCATTTATAGCCAATTTAAAAGCCCAAAGAGCTGCACTTTCCGAGACTACTGCCGGCTACTACTGGCCGTTGGTGGGTGGGTAATGATAGTTGGCCACTGGCCGGCTGGATATATCATTTACAGGGCGCTTCACTTGGATAAACAAGGTGGCCGAGGGAGCAGGGAGCAGGCATAGGGACCTGGGGCAGTTGGTGGCGTTGATTTGTGGTAAATGACTTTCTACAAAAGCCCCACCAAGCCCGGCAAACCCGGCAAACCCGCCTTGAGCCGCACACTTTGTGTCCTGGCAGCATGTCCTGCTCCTGGGCATTCCATTTGCATTGCGGGCCATTTAATTGCGCAGTTGGCGCATGTTTTACGACCAATATGCATAACATGGCATCCACATTCGACATCCCACATCCAAAAGTCGGTGGGGGGGAAAAGAAGAAAAATCACTGCATACTTTTCTGCGCAAGCAGGGTCGAATATAATTGTTCCAAAGCCCATCCTTAGGCCAGTTAGTCCGCGACTCACTCGCGTAACTATGCAAAATTACCCTTATTGAGCGCAAAGAAAATTGCAAAGAGAAAGCAAAGGGATAATACCCACTTATCACCAGCTGGTTGTTTTTCTCTTTCCCTAGCACTTTCAACGTGTTGCATTTTATTAAAAATTAAATACAGGCATTAGAAATGGAAATTGCTTCAGATTTTAATTTTCAAATGAATTAACTTTACATAGTTGCCACCATTTTCAAAAAATGTTGCCACTAAGCTTTTCAAATGTTGCCACTTAGCTATGTAAATGTGTGTGGTCTGGCAAGTTCTTAAAAGTAATACTTTGTATTAATTCTGCATAACTTTATCTAGTGAAATACTTAGTTGCCTTTAAGTTCTGCAACTATGGGCATTTAAAAAGTTTTAGAACTACTGCCTCCACTTCCCACAAATGTTGCCACTATGTTACGAAAATGTTGCCACCCTGCCTAACCAATATGTGTTGATTATAAATTTCTGTATAACCGTTTCTGGCTAAATACCAAGTTGCCCACAAGTTGTAGCCATCAAGTTCTGTAACTATGGCCTTTACTTCCGATAAATGTTGCCACTATGTTTGGCAAATGTTGCCATCCTGCCTAACCACTATACATTGGTCAATATCGCTTGGCAAGAGTTTGTATAAATTGTTACTCTTTGTTTTACACATATTTATTTTTAAGATATGTAGTTTACTTTTCAAAGAGATTATTTCTCTTTGGGGCTTATCCAAACACGTTTAATCCTTAAAAAATAATGAGTTCCATATTCTTTTCAATACTCACTGGTTAAGGTTGCGCTCATTGGAACCGGACTGACTCTGGACGTTCTCCGTGTGGCGCCGCTCCTTGTGGACGATGCCCATCAGCTTCATCCATGGGTTGTTCTGGGAGCCATGGCCTCCCATGCCGCCACTCTGCCACATCGTCATCTTGGCGGCTGTTTCCCAGTTCCGGCTCCGATCGAAACTGTGGCAGTGGAGGTGGCAGCAGCCGCTCTAGCTTCCCACCGAAACCGAAACGAGACTGGATACGGATACGGAAACGCACTCGCGACTTGGAGGAGGAGAAACCTTGCGTTTTGGGACAACTTTAGATTCAGATGCAGGTTCAGAGATATATATGTATATATAGAGAGGACAGAGCTTCAGGGCAAAAGTTGAGACCGAGTGGTGTTTGGCAGCCGCATCAATGGGTTTCTTTTTTTTTTTTGGTTTAGTTTAGTGTAGTTTGAACGCCTCACATTTGTCAAAGCCGAGAGTTTGGTATTGGTTTTTTGGATGGAATTGAACTAAGAGTTTTTATTTTTTGGTTTTTTTTGCTAATGCTTTTAAGTTTCTTTGGGCGGCTAATGTTGCTTTGCTTCTCTCTTGCTTTTGCTATGCTTTTTGGTCGTATTGTGCTGCTGGTGCTGCTGTTAGTTTTCCGAGCAACGATTCTCTTCGAATTGCTGTTGGTTTCTTGACCTACGTCTAAAATTAATAATCACAATGGGCGTACAACTTATCCGTTTTCTTCGATATTTCGGGGTCTTCCGCTTGTTAACCAATTTTTAATGCTAATTATTGTTGGGTCTCTGCTTTGCTTGTTATTTCTTGCTTTTTGTTGTAATTTTCGTATATGTTCATTAAATTTAGTATGCAAAAATTCCTCTCCTTGTATATTTTGTCTTCTAGCTAAATTTTGCTGGCCAAAGGTTCTATCGAATGGATGTTTTTCCGATTATTGATCGACTGGGGATTATCGATAGTCGAGGAGATCGACTATTTGATACCCGAAACTCTTTAATTTAAATTGTAAATTTTGTTTAATAGGTAATAAAAGAATCTTTGCGATAAGTTGTAGGTATTCTTTAAGTTTTAGAAACCAAAACTTGGATTTATGTTACAACGGACATAAGATTTGGATTTGGAAGAAGCCTATTTCTTATATCTTGTACTATATCATATTCTCCTATTTGTTTTTTCGGGTAACGGGTAACGGGTATTTGCCATATCATACAATTTATTTACAATTTATCCGTAGGTATGTACAACATTTGTTCCAATTACAACTTTTACTAGTTATTTGCTTTTTACGATTGCTTTTTGGTTGACTTTTTTGTTGTAGTAGTGATAGGTGTAGTTGCTGTTGCTGTTGTTGTTGTTGTTGTTGTTGTTGCTGATATAGTGCATAGGGCAGGAAGGCGGTTAAACGACGATATGAGAGATTACGTGCACAGGGAGCTGAAAAGATAATAAAAAGTTTGGATAAGTTATTAGTAAATCGTAGAAATTAGTATACAGTTTACCCAGTTTAGAAATTAAACATAAAATTGGTAAAAAAATCTACTTTACTTGTTATTATTATTTGATTATACACCAATACAACCTATTTAACATAATTTTATACAAAATACAGTTTTTCCATTTCGATATATTTATACAGTGTTGTTTATTTTGCATAAAATTACCCCATCAAATATTCACCTGTTTGCAGTAAATTATCCATAATTTATACAACATGTAGACAAAGAACCATGGCCATGGCTTCCCATTTTCCATTTCCCATTAGCATATGTTTCTCATTGCCCAAGGCCCAAGAAGCCAAAACAAAGCTCTCCATCGGTTCAATTATGTCAACGACTTGGATCATCTCCAAATGGGAATCATCGTTGAGCTTATGGGAATGTCTCAATATATTCGCAATTTTCAGTGTTCGAAAAGGGAGGTGTTTCTGGTAATGTGGGGAGGGTTTGAGTACCAGGGGTTGTCCAATTCTGTCAGTCTGGTAAGTACTCTGAAGCACCCATATCCCCCCCCCCCCCCTAGCACACACACAGCCACATTTTTGGGGACTCGAGCGTGTGCACATTTGCAATGCCATCAACGTCGCATCGAGCACATTAAGAAACCATTCCACCTCGGATCACACTCTCCGTCGTCATCCTCATCGTCCTCGTCATCCGCATCATCATGCCCATTCCCCATCCTCATCCCCACATCCTTATCCACATCACCATCCACATCCTCATCCACATCCATTTCCAACCAACAACCATGTCTGGCTTTGCCGTTAGCAAACTCATTCCCGCCCAGCTGGACACCAGTTATAACCTCAGAATACATAATTATAAAATCGACAACCAAGAGCGCAAAAATCGAGTATCCAGCTGTGAGATACTCACTAAATGGATTTATTATTTTCACAGACAAAAAGAATAAATACATTTTAATGGAATGGAGTATATATAGCACATAAAAACCTTAAATATTACTCCATATAATCTATCTGTAATCTAATATCTTCTTATTTTATTAACCACATCAGAATATCATTAGGAAAATTCCCATATAAATTCCTTTTTGCTTAACATGGAGCTTGAGTTTAATTGAAAAATGTAAATTGCTGTAAAAGGTTATACACAACAAGCACTTTTAGCTTAAAGCTAATTTGGCAACTGTGATTCAGTTTGTGAGCAATTTAGCACTCACAAAAGCCTTTCACACGCCCGAGAAGAAAAATATAGAGAGGCCCCCGACATTATGGGCAACATGGGTTAAACAAAGGCAACTCCGGCAGCAGTCTCATATCCAGTTTTCAGTTTTCAGTTTCCACTTTCCAGTTTTCAGTTCTCAGTTGTGCAGCTTCTGTTCTACGGCAACACGGAGCATTTAACCGTACGCCATTCACCAATTTTGTCAGATTGCAAAGTTCACTCGAGCGTGCGGCATTCAGGATTCAGCTGGAGATGAGATGGAAAGGATGCAGCCAGGGCCAGAAGGACGAAGGATGAAGGATGAGGGATGAGCTGCGGATTCTAAGGCCCCCCCCCCCCCTCTCATATTTTTTATCGCCTTTGTTGCAGTTTGTCGCCTGTAGCCAGCCAACTTGCAACGCCTCAACTCGACGATCTGTCAACGTCAACGGTGCGTATGATAAATTTTTATTGTGCATCTGCCACGAGTCCCAAGTCCCACCATTCCACTTTTTCATTACCCCCTGCCCTTTGGCCACCCCGCGGACCAATTTAAACTAATTACACCCCGAGTCTCCATAAACATATTGTCATGCCAACCATTGGCCCCACAATCTGCATTATTTACACAAGAATTATATGGCATTATGAGCACTAGCACCTGGCCACACTGGAAGATGAGGATGGGCCCAGGTTCGAGTGGTCGGAGGACGGGATTATAGGGCATGTCCTGTGGCTGCACAATGCTTCCCCGGGAAAGCTGCAATTATTTATTGCAAAACGAATAAAAAAAGTGGGTATACAGAGTGAACCGAAGAAAGGAACAGAGAAAGCAGTGCAGAAAAGAAATGAAAGGCAGGGATGGACAGAGCATTTATTGCAGTAATCTATACACTTTTTACAGGGAGTTCATGGGGTTACTTATAGATCTGTGATTTAGATTATGGAATATCATTGCATTTATCAATTTATAAACGTTTTACGCTCTATATGAGATGCTTGATTTAACAGTTTTAAATATTAAAATAAAATGTTCTATAAACTTATTGAACTTTATAAGGTATATCACTACATAAACTCCTTATGACTAAATATTCTAAGCAAGACTTTTATTTTTAATATATTTTTATATTTTGAAATGGAAGAAGTAAGGAACACATTAGTTACTAAACTCATGTACGGTATTTATCACTCAAGAAGCTTAATTGATTCTATCGAGCACCACTTAAGAAACCCTTCGTAAGGGTAGGAAAAACTTACTGATTGACTTGCCGGGTTTCGTTTGCCGTTTAAAAGCAGTTAAAGAACCCGAGCCCCGATCCACTCGCCCATCCCTGAGCACCTGCACCTGCTATTAATTTGATAAGCCAAAGGTGGGTCCGCAATTAGCCAGGACACCAGGACACCGAGCAGCCCGGGCTGAAATTTAAATAGGCTGGTAATTAAGCGACGTTGTCGCCTTGACACCTAGGGGAAAAAAGAAGAACAACCGCTTCTCCACCCAAAAAAAAGCAAAAAAAGAATTACCCCAAGACTCGCATGGGAAAAGCTTTTCCCAGAAAAGGAAAAATAAAATGAGAGAAACAGGATACGGGACAAGTTGGCAAAGTTCAATCAGAAAACGCTTTACCCCTGTGGCAATTAACCCGATAATAATGGACAATACTGCCGTGGGAAATTAATAAAAAGTGCTTTTGTCAATTTTGCGAAATGGAGAATCGTAAAATATTTAATTGCACTCTGCTGTGAATAATACATTTTTTTATGCGTTTATTAAAAGAAAGGATATTGATTAATGTCCCCACTTAATTGATATTATTGGTAACAGGTTTTAAAAATACTCAAATTAATAGTGAGCTATTAATCTAAGTTCCATTTTCCATCGATACTCGCTTTCGTGGCTTTCTAGACCAAGCTGCCCAGAGTCCCCGAAGCATCGCTGTCTTCTCACCTCAGCCGGAGTCCAGAATCCAGAATCCCGAGCTCGGAATTCCCCTAGCCTGCCCATCCAATCCTCCTCCTTGTGGGAGAATCCGGCGTGTCACCCGACATTCATTCCCCCCACGGATAGTTTCCGGCCACGCGCAACTTGACGGGGGATTTTCGGTAAACATTTTTGGCCAACGCTAAGCTCCCCAATGAATATTTAATTAGGGAAATTATGGCGGGGCCAAAAAGGATTGCTATCCGGCCACCTGAGTTGCCCGGGCAGCTGGCAAAAACAAAAACAGCAACAGAAACAAGGTTGCCAGGACTTTTGTTGGATCAATATCAATAGCACCGGCTCCATTTGCACAGGAGGATAGCTCGGGATAAGGATAAGATGGTAGGCCACGGGTCAAACGCCCAGCTTAGCGCTGATGAAGATGCTAATTACCAAAATGATGACGATGATGCAAATTTCATGAACCACAGCCGCCGAAGAAGAAGCTCTCGAAGAAGGAGAAGGCCCGCCTGGAGGCCGAGCAGGCCGAGCTCATGCGGATTGAAATGGAGAAGGAGAAGTGAGTACTACAACTAAGATATTTGATGTGTTTATGTCATGTCTATAATATTTTACGGTATAAATTTTAATGGCAAAGTCAAAGGTCGGAAAAAATTAAATAAATTAAGAAAATAGAAACTTCAAGCCCGAATGCCATTTTTTGCCCTACAGTACCAGTGTTTGGCTGCCGAATTGCAAATAAAGGTCTGAACAAGGAATGTCATACCTCGCTAAGCTCGTAGTTTAATTTCCAATCCATTGGCATTAAACCTGAACATTTTTTATTTTTTCTATTTTTTTCAAAAAAACCTTACAAAAAATGAAAAAATGGGTCAAAAAATAAATGTCCTTTAAAATGATTGGGATCGTTAGCTTAGGATGCTAGCTGCTCAAAACTGTCGTTCTTTTGGCTGTAGGTCTTGATTTGGCTAAACTACGATCGAAAAACCGTTAAAAAATGGGTATTTTTGACCAAAATCTGAATTTCAAAAAAAGACGATGCAACCCCTTACAAAAAATGAAAAAATGGGTCAAAAAACAAATTTCCTTTAAAATGATTGGGATCGTTAGCTTAGGATGTTAGCTGCTCAAAACTGTCGTTCTTTTGGCTGTTCGTCTTGATTTGGCTAAACCACGATCGAAAAACCGTTAAAAAATGGGTATTTTTGACCAAAATCTGAATTTCAAAAAAAGACGATGCAACCCCTTACAAAAAATGAAAAAATGGGTCAAAAAATAAATTTCCTTTGAAATGATTGGGATTGTTAGCTTAGGATGTTAGCTGCTCAAAACTGTCGGTCTTTTGGCTGTAGGTCTTGATTTGGCTAAACTACGATCGAAAAACCGTTAAAAAATGGGTATTTTTGACCAAAATCTGAATTTCAAAAAAAGACGATGCAACCCCTTACAAAAAATGAAAAAATGGGTCAAAAAATAAATTTCCTTTGAAATGATTGGGATTGTTAGCTTAGGATGTTAGCTGCTCAAAACTGTCGGTCTTTTGGCTGTAGGTCTTGATTTGGCTAAACTACGATCGAAAAACCGTTAAAAAATGGGTATTTTTGACCAAAATCTGAATTTCAAAAAAAGACGATGCAACCCCTTACAAAAAATGAAAAAATGGGTCAAAAAATAAATGTCCTTTAAAATGATTGGGATCGTTAGCTTAGGATGCTAGCTGCTCAAAACTGTCGTTCTTTTGGCTGTAGGTCTTGATTTGGCTAAACTACGATCGAAAAACCGTTAAAAAATGGGTATTTTTGACCAAAATCTGAATTTCAAAAAAAGACGATGCAACCCCTTACAAAAAATGAAAAAATGGGTCAAAAAATAAATTTCCTTTGAAATGATTGGGATTGTTAGCTTAGGATGTTAGCTGCTCAAAACTGTCGGTCTTTTGGCTGTAGGTCTTGATTTGGCTAAACTACGATCGAAAAACCGTTAAAAAATGGGTATTTTTGACCAAAATCTGAATTTCAAAAAAAGACGATGCAACCCCTTACAAAAAATGAAAAAATGGGTCAAAAAATAAATTTCCTTTAAAATGATTGGGATTATTAGCTTAGGATGTTAGCTGCTCAAAACTGTCGTTCTTTTGGCTGTACGTCTTGATTTGGCTAAACCACGATCGAAAAACCGTTAAAAATGGGTATTTTTGACCAAAATCTGAATTTCAAAAAAAGACGATGCAACCCCTTACAAAAAATGAAAAAATGGGTCAAAAAATAAATTTCCTTTAAAATGATTGGGATTATTAGCTTAGGATGTTAGCTGCTCAAAACTGTCGTTCTTTTGGCTGTACGTCTTGATTTGGCTAAACTACGATCGAAAAACCGTTAAAAAATGGGTATTTTTGACCAAAATCTGAATTTCAAAAAAAGACGATGCAACCCCTTACAAAAAATGAAAAAATGGGTCAAAAAATAAATTTCCTTTAAAATGATTGGGATCGTTAGCTTAGGATGTTAGCTGCTCAAAACTGTCGTTCTTTTGGCTGTACGTCTTGATTTGGCTAAACTACGATCGAAAAACCGTTAAAAAATGGATATTTTGGACCAAAATCTGAATTTCAAAAAAAGACGATGCAACCCCTTACAAAAAATGAAAAAATGGGTCAAAAAATAAATTTCCTTTAAAATGATTGGGATCGTTAGCTTAGGATGTTAGCTGCTCAAAACTGTCGTTCTTTTGGCTGTACGTCTTGATTTGGCTAAACTACGATCGAAAAACCGTTAAAAAATGGATATTTTGGACCAAAATCTGAATTTCAAAAAAAGACGATGCAACCCCTTACAAAAAATGAAAAAATGGGTCAAAAAATAAATTTCCTTTAAAATGATTGGGATCGTTAGCTTAGGATGTTAGCTGCTCAAAACTGTCGTTCTTTTGGCTGTACGTCTTGATTTGGCTAAACTACGATCGAAAAACCGTTAAAAAATGGATATTTTGGACCAAAATCTGAATTTCAAAAAAAGACGATGCAACCCCTTACAAAAAATGAAAAATTGGGTCAAAAATTAAATTTCCTTTAAAATGATTGGGATCGTTAGTTTAGGATGTTAGCTGCTCAAAAATGTCGTTCTTTTGGTTGTACGACTTGATTTGGCTAAACTACAATCAAAAAACCGTTAAAAAATGAGTATTTTTGACCAAAATCTGAATCCCAAAAATAAAGGATACAATCCCTTACAAAAAATGAAAAAATGGGTCAAAAAATAAATTTCCTTTAAAATGATTGGGATTATTAGCTTAGGATGTTAGCTGCTCAAAACTGTCGTTCTTTTGGCTGTACGTCTTGATTTGGCTAAACTACGATCGAAAAACCGTTAAAAAATGGGTATTTTGGACCAAAATCTGAATTTCAAAAAAAGACGATGCAACCCCTTACAAAAAATGAAAAAATGGGTCAAAAAATAAATTTCCTTTAAAATGATTGGGATCGTTAGCTTAGGATGTTAGCTGCTCAAAACTGTCGTTCTTTTGGCTGTTCGTCTTGATTTGGCTAAACCACGATCGAAAAACCGTTAAAAAATGGGTATTTTTGACCAAAATCTGAATTTCAAAAAAAGACGATGCAACTTCTTACAAAAAATGAAAAAATGGGTCAAAAAATAAATTTCCTTTAAAATGATTGGGATCGTTAGCTTAGGATGTTAGCTGCTCAAAACTGTCGTTCTTTTGGCTGTTCGTCTTGATTTGGCTAAACCACGATCGAAAAACCGTTAAAAAATGGGTATTTTTGACCAAAATCTGAATTTCAAAAAAAGACGATGCAACCCCTTACAAAAAATGAAAAAATGGGTCAAAAAATAAATTTCCTTTAAAATGATTGGGATTATTAGCTTAGGATGTTAGCTGCTCAAAACTGTCGTTCTTTTGGCTGTACGTCTTGATTTGGCTAAACCACGATCGAAAAACCGTTAAAAATGGGTATTTTTGACCAAAATCTGAATTTCAAAAAAAGACGATGCAACCCCTTACAAAAAATGAAAAAATGGGTCAAAAAATAAATTTCCTTTAAAATGATTGGGATCGTTAGCTTAGGATGTTAGCTGCTCAAAACTGTCGTTCTTTTGGCTGTACGTCTTGATTTGGCTAAACTACGATCGAAAAACCGTTAAAAAATGGATATTTTGGACCAAAATCTGAATTTCAAAAAAAGACGATGCAACCCCTTACAAAAAATGAAAAAATGGGTCAAAAAATAAATTTCCTTTAAAATGATTGGGATCGTTAGCTTAGGATGTTAGCTGCTCAAAACTGTCGTTCTTTCGGCTGTACGTCTTGATTTGGCTAAACTACGATCGAAAAACCGTTAAAAAATGAGTATTTTTGACCAAAATCTGAGTCCCAAAAATAAACGATACAACCCCTTACAAAAAATGAAAAATTGGGTCAAAAATTAAATTTCCTTTAAAATGATTGGGATCGTTAGTTTAGGATGTTAGCTGCTCAAAAATGTCGTTCTTTTGGTTGTACGACTTGATTTGGCTAAACTACAATCAAAAAACCGTTAAAAAATGAGTATTTTTGACCAAAATCTGAATCCCAAAAATAAAGGATACAATCCCTTACAAAAAATGAAAAAATGGGTCAAAAAATAAATTTCCTTTAAAATGATTGGGATTATTAGCTTAGGATGTTAGCTGCTCAAAACTGTCGTTCTTTTGGCTGTACGTCTTGATTTGGCTAAACTACGATCGAAAAACCGTTAAAAAATGGGTATTTTTGACCAAAATCTGAATTTCAAAAAAAGACGATGCAACCCCTTACAAAAAATGAAAAAATGGGTCAAAAAATAAATTTCCTTTAAAATGATTGGGATCGTAAGCTTAGGATGTTAGCTGCTCAAAACTGTCGTTCTTTCGGCTGTACGTCTTGATTTGGCTAAACTACGATCGAAAAACCGTTAAAAAATGGATATTTTGGACCAAAATCTGAATTTCAAAAAAAGACGATGCAAAAAATGAAAAAATGGGTCAAAAAATAAATTTCCTTTAAAATGATTGGGATCGTTAGCTTAGGATGTTAGCTGCTCAAAACTGTCGTTCTTTCGGCTGTACGTCTTGATTTGGCTAAACTACGATCGAAAAACCGTTAAAAAATGGATATTTTGGACCAAAATCTGAATTTCAAAAAAAGACGATGCAACCCCTTACAAAAAATGAAAAAATGGGTCAAAAAATAAATTTCCTTTAAAATGATTGGGATCGTTAGCTTAGGATGTTAGCTGCTTAAAACTCTCGGTCTTTCGGCTGTACGTCTTGATTTGGCTAAACTACGATCGAAAAACCGTTAAAAAATGGGTATTTTTGACCAAAATCTGAATCCTTAATTATATATAGATAATCGACCAAAAGATAAACACTCATAAATTTTTATCCCCCATCCCTGGCAGACTCAAGAAGCTGGAGGAGGCCCGCCAGCGCAAGAAGCTGGAGATGGAGCAGGCGAAGCACCGGCAGCAGCAGGAGGTGGCCGAGAACCGGCAGCGGCGGGCGCAGCTGAAGGACAGCATGCTGTTCTTCGACGCGGTGCGGACGGCCATCGAGGCCATCAAGGACGGGGAACGGCACGAGCGGGACTGGGAGAAGTTCATGCGGTGCAACGGACTGCCCAACGCGGCCAGTCCCAGTGACCTGCGCAAGTACATCCACCAGTGGCACACGGACATCGCCAAGCGGCACCTGGAGTCCCGCAACTGGCTGCTGCGCACCGACGAGCGCACCCTGCTCACCCAGGATGCCCAGGTCCCAGATCTCACCAGGATCTCGCTGCGCCAACAGCAGGGACGACTGGGCGACGTCTACTCGCAGAGGATTAAGGAGGTTCTGGGGGTAATGTCCATTTAAAGTCCTGTATCACTTATTAAAACCCATATTTGATGTATACCCCAAAGATCCTCAATGAGCTGGACGAAATGCTGCCATTCAAGCAGAAGTCCGCCCTTATTGCCGCCGATCTCGTAAAGCTTAAGACCGAGATGAGAGTGTTCCTCAAGCAGCATCTGGATGAGTTCACCTACAAGACCATGTCGCATATTGAAAGGGATATGGAGTAAGTGGTTTTTGAATAAGAACTACTTCTGAAGTGGAAGGCCAAAGATAAATCTAATAACATTGAATTGAGGAACTTTAGAAAAATATATTCCAAATTTATTTTAATATATGATCCTGTATATCTCTCTTTTAATCTATTTTAATTTATTGCAGGATCGATAGACCAGGTGTGTCGAAACACATTTACACCTCAGATGTTTTCCAGAGTTTCGTGTGGACCTTCTCTAAAGATGCCCAAATGTAACTCACCTACATATCCTACTATCTAAACCTAAAACACCATATTATTTCTTTGAAATCTCCTTCCTAGAGCTTTGAACCCAAAAGCACGAATTGGCGAACAGTCTGCTCATAATGAGATTGATTTCCCCACCATCGAAATGCAAATCTCATTGCCACCCACGGTTTATCTCCAGAGTTCAGCTCTGCGGGGTCTCAGGTTGAACTACGATCATTTCAGTGACTACTGCAGCAGTTACTGCTTGAAACATGCTAGATCCGCAAATGCTAGTGAGATATCTTTTAAAACAAATTGATTATATCATTAGAACTACTTTTATTTAAGGCACATTCATTTCTATTTTAAAAGTGATTTTCATTATGGCCACATGACATTTGCTTACAGCCTTAGCTTAACTTTACACTAACATAGCACCCCAAGTCTGATAAAATATATAATTTCATATAATGTTGCTATGCTGTAGACCCTTTTTTTAAGGTGCCCCTCCTTTTCAAGCTGAATCCTAAAAAAATATTATTATTTAGTCTAAGACCCTAGTCATAAGACCCTAAGCATTATGTTAATATCATATGATGAACACTAACAGATATCCTGCGGCAGACGAAGCGGGAGTGGCGCAAGCGCAAGGAGATCCTGCAGGCGATGCTGGACGAGTGCGGCCGGGAGATTCCGCTCTCGGAGCTGGAGCAGCTCACCCAGGACCAGCACTCGGCCAGCTCCCAGCCGCCAAGGGAGCGCACCTACGACGTGGACAAGCTGTACGCGGAGTACGAGGATGAGCTGAGCAAGGCCCATCGCAGGGCCATTGGTCCTGAGGCCTACGGAATGCTGGAGACAGATGTGAATCTGCGCAAGTACCGCATCATCGGCGGGGTCTACTGCATCGACTTCCTGGAAACACCGCAGCAGGATAAGCAGCTAAATGCCAGATCCTTTATACGCACCAGTTGGTTTACATTTTTAAGGGATTATTAAACACCACATATTTAACCTGGGTAACCTCCTTCTACTTCCAGTCACTTCGGCCAACAGTTTGGTGCACAAGGAGTACTACCAGACCTACAAGCCACCGCCTCCGGTTTTGCCGGGGGTACGGCGATTGCCCGAGGAGATTGAAGCCGAGATGCGAATGATTGAGGCGGCCCTGGACAAACTGGCATTGGTCACTCTGCAGTGGGTATTGAATTCACATCAAAATGAAACCTAGTACCTGAATTATAAACCCCCTTAGATTGCCGGACTCGGTGATTTGGTTTGAGCCACCTGTGGCCTGTCGCTGGGAAACGAATGTGGAGACCCTGGAAATGGAGCTAGCCGATGGGATGAAGCCGGAGGCCAAGAAGTCACCCGGTGAGGGCGATGCCACGGAGGCAGATGCCACGGGTGGTGGGGTGGGTGAAACTGCGGCTGCCACCACGGCCACGCCCACCGAGGCCACGCCCCTCTCCACCCACGCCCAGCCCAGCCCCCTGAAGAGCTCCCCCCGCTGCGCAGCTGCCCGTGTGCGATCCCAGAAATCGGACATGGCCGGCGAATCCAGCCGGCAGCAGGTACTCCGTGAAATCAATGACTTCGACCTGCGGGCCATTCCCAGTGATGTGGACTTGTATGGTCTGGTCAAGGACTTTGTGGTGCCTCGGCTGCCCCAGGGATTCTGCGTTCGCCTGGAGCAATCGACTCCGATTATGTCAACGGGCCTGCGAAAGCGGAAAGTGATGTTTCTGGCCCGTCAAACTCATATCCGATTGGGTCAAGGATTGGGATTGGGCCAAGGACATGCAGGCAACCAGGATCAACTGGTGATACCCAAAGATCTACCCAAGACGGGTCTGGGAGCTGAGTTCCTGGACACCGAGGAACCAGCCGAGATGTTTCCACCCCTATGCTTCGACAAGCTTCTGAAGTTCCGGCAATTGGCACCGCGTTCCAAGCCACCCGTCCATCTGCAGGGCTATCTGTTCTCCCAGCTCATCGAGGACATGGATCGATTGTGGCGACTGCAGCTGCCCAGGGATCAGCAGGAAGAGCTCATCCAGCAGATATCGGAGCAGCTATCACCCACTGGTTCGCGATCGAGTGAAGCAGGTGAGATACACCCACTGGAAGTAAAGGATTTGACCTCTTTATCACATCTCTATTACCAGGAGAAAAGGATACCAGAGAGCTAGAAAACGAAGCCGATCTGCCGGAGAATATGCAACCACTTAGCCAGGAGCTAGTGGATGTCCTGCAGCCCGCCGCAGCAGCCGCCGCCTTTGCCTACTACACAGGTATCTCCTTTGTCCGGGACTCACAGCTCCCACCGGAACCGGAACCCGAGACAAAGGACAAACGCTCCAACAGCTTGGACAGCAGCGAAGACGACGACGATGATGTGGACAGTCTGGTGGAGCTACTCGAAGGAGGAGCCTCCACGGCGGGCAACACCCTCCACGACCTGCTGGGTCCTCCTACTAACAGTGACAATAGTGACAGCGAAAGGTAAATTCACTCGCTTTTTGAGATGAAAAGTTCTTGAAATCAAGACGAAAGTACTCTTGGCTTTTGGATCAAGATCTTAAAATCTTGAAAGTAGTCATGAAAGCCCAGAACATTTCATTACAATTTTGATTTCTACGTTGCATCGTTCTTGACCAACTTTGGATATCAAATGAATATATATTAAGTCCACAGATTAATCGAACAGAGTTCCGTTAAATAATTGAGTTGAAAATTAAAATCCTTGGGGGAGGTTAAAACCCTTTGTTTATATTTATTCACATTTATAATGTACAGTAAACAGAAAATGAGCAATGCGGCAGCCATAACCCAGGGAAAGTGGAGCACCCGCGATGTTCACGACACCAAGTTTAATGAGGACAAGCTGTCCATACAGTTTCGAACAGGAAGATTGGGTAAGAAATTAAATGCACCTTATGAATACCGAAAAATAAAGCAAAACCTTTGGAAATCTACAGGTATATTCGGATTCGCTTTGAATAAATACAGCAATATGCCCTATCAAACTTGGGACCTACGGCCAGATATGAAAAAGTGTGTTTAACCAATAATGATATATATGCCAATCTTAACATTACTTTATCACTTATAGTCCCGGTACTATAATCTTCAGTTTTACAGCCTCTCTGATTAGTTTGGATATGACGATTACCGAATTGGGCTATACGGTTAATAATTTTCAGGGTGGCAGCACTCAGGGCATTACCGATATGATAGGAAAGACCCTATCGCTTTCGGAACTCAAGGCCACTCTGATTCTGTCCGCCGTGGATATTTTTCCCGACGAGGATGCCTTCTGCTATACGGAGGGATCCTGTGAGAAGAACTACGTGATGGAGATGCACTGCTATGCTTGTCTTTCGACTTTGGCCCAGTCGCACAACTTCAGTTGGTCACGTTGGAACCTTTTGGCCGGTTCCCGAACTGCAGTTCTCCTCGTTCGCGAATTAATCGAGGGCAAGAAGGTGCCGTACTACTCAACCTTGTTGGTCACCCCGCTGAAGACCTCGATAATTGACTGTACCGAGGTGTCGGCCAGTTTCAATGCCGTGGGAATCGCGGGAATGGAGTACTACGCCGATCTATATCAACTATCGCAGGCCCATGCACAGCCAGGAAGTCTGGAGAAACAAAGGACCATGAGTCCTGTGCTAAGGGACAATATAGCCAAGATATTGATGGCCATTCGACCGCTTAGCTTGTGCTGATATAAAATAATCCAATCAATAATAAAAGAACACAACATTTAATTCATAAATACATTTTCAATGGCCTACCTTTTACTAAACTTTGTAAATGCTTCACTACAAAAGCTTTTCATGGCATATTAGATTTAATGGGAAATATTCTATGCATATCATACATAATGCAGGGGCCATGTCGATAATTCAGCTTTTTATCCACTTAGGAATAGCGCTTAGCCACAAAGGCATCATCAATCTCCAACGAAATTGTCTCCCTCTCCAATTATAATACATTTCCATTGTCAGCAGTTTGTCTCTTCCCTTATGGACCCTTCTTATATGCGCCACCCATTAGTCCCCACGCCCATTCCCATTCCGAGTCTTATTCCCGCCCTATACTTGTACACACTCACACTCCCGCACAAAGGCAGCACAATTAACATATTCACTGCGAGCTTATCCCTTAATGCTCGCCTGGGCCTCTTGCCATTTTTTCACTTTGCCCATCATTCCATTTTCGGCCCGAGGAGAAAAAGGAAGAAGCTGTTGGGGGCAGGAAGAGGAGAAAATAACCAAGAAGGACAAGGGTTTCAACAATCGAATACCCTAGAATTTCGTAAATCGTTGCCTACTTTTTGGCGGACTGAAATCGTAATATTGAAAAATGTTTGGCCAAGGTGTCAAAAAGTATGCTATGAAAAATGGAGAGAATCAAACTTACAGTTATAGTAATTTACCTTAAGCATTTTCAAGAAAATTTCAAACCTGCAAATTCAAAATTCAACAATTTTCCTGCAAATGTGTCTAAAAGTATGCTTCCACAAATGGAGGGCATGAAACTTAAAATTAGTATAGCTTACTTTTAGGCATTTTAAACAAGATTTCAAACCTCCAAAGTTTTTTGACAATATCATTAATTTTTATCCGTAAGTTTTTTGGGAAAAACTATAAACCTTTACAAAAATTGCTTATGGCTTGTGTATTTTCCGACAATATACGTTCTTTATACTCTTAAAGGGCATTGAGAATAAGAAGCAAGGCGACCACGCTGCGTATACGCAGCTTGCGTGTGGTAGGTGGTTATGTTTTATTTTTTCTTTTCTTTTTTCGGAGGCTGGGGGTTAACTTCCCGCTTATTGTGGCCGCCAGTGAAGGTCGCACAGCGCAATTGGCGCCAAGCTGTCTGACAACTGCGTCAACTGAAATGCCTCCGCCCCCCCCCCCCCCCCCCCCCCTTTCAGCTGTCGTTTGTTTTGTTAATGAGCAAGTCCGCCCAGGCCCCCTGATCCCCTGATCCCCGCCACCAGCGCCGTTTGCCATATGCATAAATAAATAATTAAAAAGTATTTGTCTTTCCCAAATTGAATTTAATGCGAACTGGGAATTGAGGGCGGATGATGGGCGAAAGTTTTCCATGCCGAATTGTAAAGTACTCTTTAATTGGGGCATTTTTAAAATATTTTAATAAGTTGAAAATTCAAATACAATATTTTTAAAACCCTTGGTTTATACATCAACATTTGTGGCATTTCCAAAAAATATCCTCTAGAAAATATGAAAATAACAAAGCTTACCATTAGGGTATATACCCCTAGCCTGAATCGTTTACCCGTTGACAGATTTTTGCTGCAATTGCGGTTTGTTTTTCAGATTGTTGTGCAACAACAAGGATGCAAAGCCACACGGTATTACGAGCCCACTTTTCAGCTGCACCCTCTCTGATCCTTTGGCCTAATCGTATATGAATTACCGCTGATGTGGCTGCTTTTGATTTTTTCGGCCTGCCGCCGGTGGTCGGAAGGCAAGTGCAAACTTTGTTTCCGTTTCCGGTTTTGACACCTGTGCCCGTTTGTCGTTTACCGTTTCCCGTTAACCGCACATACACCTGTCAGATAACCGCCGAAATGTTATACGTATGTGTGTGCAGGCCCCCGTTTATTTCGATTGGCTACACTAATTTGGGTTGTAAACATTTGTTTGGCATGTCTAAACAGATTTTTGCATAAATTAAATACTTTCCACATTTTGCTGAATTATCTGTGAAGGCTCACGAACATTTGCCGAGTCAAATCCATTTCACTGGCATATTACATGTGTTAAGTGAAAAGCATAACTATGCAAATGTACCCCTAACGTGTGTGGGTGTGTGCGTAAATAATGTTAGGGCTTTAATCAAGACAGCACTAAAATTCTTGTTACCTGGCATCAACAATAAATCTGTGTTTTCTCTTATTTTTATTCAGATTTTTTTTCTTTTTTCTGCACAGTCTTAACAACTGAGTTCGCATGTGTGTGAGTGTGCGACTTTAATGCGATGCTTTTGTAGCACACACACACACACACACACACACGAGGACATGCCGTTAAATCCGCAGGCGGCGCACAAAAGTATGCTACGTAATTTAAGTTAATAGCCGACTCGCACACACACATAGAGAGAAAGAGAGAGGAAGAGGGAGAGTGTGCATGACACACACATGCACGCATTCAGAGCTCCGCGTCTGTTCAAATTACAATTCATTATGTACAGGTGGCGAGCGAGTGAGTGTGTGCACACGGTGAGTACGAGTAGGTTCACTGAAAACCTCCTTTTTGAGCCTTACTAATACAAATAGGTCAGCAAATAAGTAATTCGGTTGATAGAGGTTTGAAATCACTTATATAGGTGCCTAAAAGTATGCAACAAAGAATAAATGTCAACGTTAACCATATCACAGCATACTTTTTGGCACCTTCTTAAGTAATTACTAACCTTTGGGCTTAAAAACAATGCAATTTGGACAATAATCTAAAAATAAAAGAGCTGAAAAATCAAATGGGTTCATATTTGGTGCACTCTTTTCGCTAGAATTTCTGCTCAGTGCATCCGTGTGGTGCGAGTGAGGAGAGGCACTGTCAAGCAGCGCGGTTGTGACGCAAGCAGGCTTTAAGCCCCGGCAGAGACGCGACAGAGGCTGCGGCAGAGACTTCCGCATGCGACACTTGAAATGTCGCTCCTTCTGCGTGCTTCTGCTTGCCTTGATTACAGTTGCAAGACACTTCAAGTGCAGTGTAAAAGCGGTTGCATAGAAAAAGCAACTCCTTTCCGCACACTAAAAGCTGCTAAGCTCAAAAATCTATGGTTTTTATGACGCTCAAACTGCTGTCAGTAAATACCCAATATCAGGGGTGGCCACAAAAGTCTCTGAATATTGCCAAATCACTTTAAAAGGTGCTTAAAAGTATACCACGAAATATAACGAGCATACTTTTAGACACCATTTAAGGGGTTCCTATAAACTTTCTTTAACAATCAATTTTAATACTCCTCTTAACTCTTTTCAACTAAAGGGTATCAACCCAGTTGCATTTAATATTTTTTAAGAATATATTTTTTGCATTGTGTTGTAGCAATTTGCGTCAAATTTCGAGTTTAAGTGTCAATTACAGCAACAAAAACAGCGCGAGACATGGCAAAAAAACCCGTGAAAGATGACAAATGACAGAGCGAGACGGAGATAGCGCTTTACACATCTTGTCTACCTTTCATCGAGGGGCTAAGAAGAAGAGGGGCAAGTCACCTACGTGCTTGTCAAGTTGACAGCCTTCTTTTTTTCTTTTTTGCCTTGTTTTCCTTTTTGCCTCCTTTGGTTTCGTTTCGTTTCGTTTTTAACCTCAATTTACAACGTCTCTGATGCTGGGCAGGTGTGCCTTGAAATCTATGTGTGTGTATGGGTGTGTGTGTGTGCTTTGGTGTGTTTAAAATTTGACTTGCTCGAGTCCCTTTCCCTCACTTTCGGCCCTTTTCTGCCCTTTTCTTCACTTGACAGCGACGACTTTTGACTTTCTGCGCTGGCATTTTGACACAGTTGATTACAGCGCCACCTAGCGGCCGTCGCACGCAGCGCGGCAAGTGTGTGCGAGCGAGACGGCGAACGGTGAACGGCAGCGGCACTGGCAGAGGCAATATTTATGCAAATGGCCCAGAGACATGTTCCCTCTCGCTCGCTCGAAAGTTTGTCATTCATTTTGGTTCCTGCACATGCATGCAACCACATGTCCTCGCACGCACACACACACACACAGACAGGCAGCAATAGAGCGAGACAGCAAGTGAGATGCATATGCGGTGTCCTAAGAGCATTATTCCGCATGAGCTACCAAATTGCATTCCGAAATTTATGTATTTCATTTAAATTCAGTTCAGTTTGCGCTTTAATCAGCGGGTGCGAGATTGAAAAAGTTACTATTTATAAACTATGCGCAGTTAAAAAGCCATTTATAGCGCTTTAAAAGTATTACCCATAGGTGACTTTATGTTTAAAATGTGACTATTATAAATTATTTCCAAATATGCAATGCCAAGCTGTTGATTATTTGAGAATTATATATAGCATACATATACCCACTTGGGGCAATAAATAACTCCTAAAGCCTCGAGAGACTTAAATCAAATAATTTGGCTGCCTATGCAATGACATTTGTATGTTCAGCAGGCTACACAATAGCAGTTTAATATACCAATGAATATGTTAGGAAATATTTGAACTTAATTGTTTTACTGCCTTTGTTTATAAAGTTTTCGACGCCTAAACTGTTCTTTATACCAATGAAAAGGCTGCTTGCCAAAAAATTAAGTTCAAACATTTGCTTTTCAAAGTTTTGTGAGCATTTTAAGTTTTCAATTTAATTCGAACGTGACAGATGCTCTTTGGAGTTCGGGTGACTTTATCGACTATATCTTAAGCACTTGTGCACGGCATCAATATTTCATGGGGCCTCTCCAGTCGTTCCCAGACTTAATTTAAGAGTATGGTTGAATTTCTTGCTTGCCGTTCCTTTTGCTCGTTTTCTTTGTCGGAAAAATATTTGTCGAAAAGCGAGCTACAAAATATTTATGCAAGGCTGCCCCGTATTCCTATCTCTTTTTTTCCCCCATCTCTTTTTATCCGTTGCGGCCCCTCTCGCTTCCACACACACACACATAGACAAGTCGGGCATCCTGCACGTACCGCAATTGCAGAGAGCTAACGGTAAACAAAGCGAGGCAAAGAAAACAGCCCAAAAGGAGGCGAAGAAGGAGGAAAAGGGACGGGCAGAGAGGCTGAGAGGAGAGAAAAGGACGAGGAATTATTGCCCCAGCTGATGAAAAAGGAAATGACCACAAATTGACGTGGGAATGTGTAAGTGTGCGAGTGTGTGTGTGTGTGGCCACGTGCATGTATATGGGTTATTTAACGTATTTAATTTCCCTCTCCCTTTCCCTTTCACCCACACAGAGGCAGAGCGTAGGACACGATTTCGCAGGACCATTCCTTGGATTTGGATCTCCTCTGCGCCCAAGACGTGCCGAAATTCCACAGCTACCCATTGGATACCCCGACTCGGGTATTTCATTTCCAGGTCAAGTACTTTTTGTCACTTATTGTATTCCCTATATCCTTTAGACATTTTTAGTCTATTTCAATACAAATTTCACAAGCAAGGATCTTAAAATTTTTTAAGGCAAAAGCTTAGGTGTCTAAAATTATGCAATAAAATGTATTACGTCTATTCCAAATTGAGCTGCATTTTCCATATCAATTCGATAAGCAAGGAACTTAAAACTCTTAAAAAACAGATGTTCAAGTATTCAAGAAGAAATCCGAAATCTCTGGATTGTTAAAACAATAGATAAAATGTTTTTCTCAGTACATTTCTGACACATTTTAAAGATAAAGGAAAAAAATAGGAAATATAAAAAGAAAATATCAAAATGTTGTTGTGTTGGTAAAACGCTTTAAGAACAACTTAATATTTCAATTTTAAACATTTTCATTATACCCCATACCGTATGGGCCATACGGTTGTAAAAATTACCAATAATTTTCGATTTGCAAAATGTTTTTAGTAACCCTCTGGGAATTGCAATTACCAATTATGGGCCAAATCCGTTTGCTTACTTTGCGAAATGGTAAACGCAGTGAGTAACAAACTGATGTGTAAAACTGAAATGCCTCGAGCAACTTTTCACCTCTTCCGCTCACTGGCTTTTCTCTACTCGGCTTTTTGTTTTTCTGTTGTTTTCCCTTTGCTGCGTGTGTGTTCGCCTGTTAGAAAATAATTAAAACTTTTCGTGATTTCGTGCCAGTGTAGCTGCGATTTTTCTCAATTTAAAATGAATTCTAGCGGCAGCAGCAAAGGCAGCAACAAAGTGCTGAATGTCTGCAGCTGCTGCCATGTTGCACATTCACTTATGTGTGTGTGTGTGTGTGTGAGTGTGTATGTGTGCGTGTGCAAGGACCAAGTTTACAATCCGTAAACCTAAACCTAAACCTTAACCATTCGCACTCCCCCATCGTCACCCAGTTTTTGATTAGTTATTGTTGCAGGCATACAAACACATACATATGTAGCTATGTTGTAGCAGGCAAAAAACCAAAAAACCCACCCACTTGCCACCCAAAATCTCCACTCACCTGCCGCAACTTTGCACAATATTCGTGCAGCTTTTGATTAGCGGCAATTTTATTCGGTTTTTACTTAGTTGCGTTTTTTAGCACTACCTCCCCCTTTAACGCCCCTTTTTCCTTAGCTTTTCCACCTGTTGACTTTGCAACAAGATGGTTTTATCGATTGTGCGTGAAAAACTGGAGAAACCCATGGGCCTTTCGATTTGGCAAGTAATCATAGGGAAATCCATTGCAGCGTTTTACAACGCTATAAGCTATAAAATAATCTATTTAACATCGAACAAACCTGGCCGGATATTATAGAATCAGGTTTCGATTGATCTTATAAAGATATTAATGTTATTATAAAGTTATTATTATAACTAATTTTCTTTTTTCCCAGCACTTTGTAACTTAGTTTTATCCTTGATGCCCTTTCACTTCAAGTTCAATGAGTTCTGAATAATTGTTCAAGTTCAGCATTGCTAATGAGGTTTCTACAACAGATTTTCTTTAGAAACGGAAATGGAATATGGAATCGATTATAGTTCCCTGACAAGGGCAGCTACTGCCAACTGATTGCCAAAAGTTGGCGATTATTTTGGTTGGTTTTCAATTTGTTAACGATTTGCGATGTTACGATGTGATGTCGCCTCTCACTCTGGCATTTTACGGCATTTTCAATGCCATAGGACGAAAAGTGGGCGAAATCGGGGAGGGAAAAGGGCGGGCCTGGTCTTATGCTGCTGCTTATCGATGGACACGCGCGTACAATAAAATGTCTTGAATATGGCCCGATGATGACAGGGCCAAAGTTGCGTAGGCACTGAGAGAAAAGTATTGAAACAATAACTAAAAATACAAAATAAAATAAATTTATTGATAATATTAAACATTTTAAATCAACCATTACTCATCCGCCATGTTGGCCATAAAGTAAGGTTATGTATACGTTAAGGATCACCTCTATATCTTCATTGTTTATTTGTTTTCTAGGAAATCTCTTTTTATTACTTTTATGTTTCATTAAAACCAATAAATAAAAATAATATTAAAATATCGATAATATTTAATTAAAACCATTACTCATCCGCCATGTTGGCTGTAAAGTGAGGTTATGTACACGTTAAGGAACACCTCTGAACTTGTTGCTAGAAAATCTGTTAGAATGACAATTATGTAGACCCTTTCTCGCTGTGTACCCTGGTATCCACAGATATCTGTGCCTGTCCTTAGCCATTATTTGTTCCCTTCGCCAAAGTACATGCGTTATCGAGGGAAGTGGGCCATGAGCTTGTCCATAAATTAATCGATTCCAATGGCCAAAGATCTCAGACAACATGGAAGGGTATCGCAAGGTCATCGCCAGCTTAGCCTGGTTTTCATTTCATTTGATTTCGTTCAGTTCAGTTCAGTTTCGTTTCGTGTTTTGTTTTAGTTTTGATTTTTTATTTTGCCCCTGTTTTGTTGTTCTTGATGTGCTGGGTGTGTCGTTGAACTAAACTCCTCTATAAATATCAGCGGCGATTTATCGCATGTCTGTCCCACTGTCCCATCTACCAAAATATATCTCATGTGCGATTGTGTGCGTCTCTGCGTGGGCCTATAAAACACATGCTAGAAACAGAAGCGTCCACTTTTGATCGCTTCTAGGCCCATTTCCAATTGATTTCATTTCGTTTCTTTGCCAATTTGTTAGGGCGACAGAGAGAGGGAGAATTCTTGAATTAATAGTCCGGTTTTCCAAGAACTATTTAGCCTTATTAAATGGCTTTTCATGTTTCTGGTTACCCTTGAATTTGAAAAATTGGAATAACCCATGTTGTTACCTTAAAAAACAAATATAAAATATGGACATATGTCCATTAGATATTTTTGAGACTATCGGAAAACTATTTTAAAAATTTATAAAACCCATAACCGTTGTTAAATTTGTATTGAAAACACTTATTATTCTCAAATTGCAACTCACTAAAGCAGTTAAATTGTCTATATTTGTTATACTATATTTATATTTCCATTTGTTTATATGTTTTGACTTCATTAATCACCTACATTCTTAAATCTACTGCTATAATTGACCAACTAAAACATTTGGCTGACCGTAAAATCGAAAAACCAAACCACTTTAATCCAGCAAAGTGACTACCAAAACGAATGTCGTATAAATATTGTGAAAATTAATATCAGACACTTTTTATCATCTCGGCCGACCTCCGCCGCACAAACAAATTAAACTTAACAGAGTTATGTGGGATGCTCTACCGTATTTCCATTTCAGTTGCAGGCACGTGCTTTAATTTGATTTTCCCCAATTTCATTCATATGCAACTCGCTGGGAACTCGCACAAGAGCACATAAAATAGAACCGCAGCTGGGGGGACGTTAAATATGCAGCGATGCCACAGTTTAAAAACCGCACAATAAATTGTTCAATCCAATCCCCCCCTCCCCCCCCCCCCTTTTGGAAATTTGAAATTCTAGAACCCCCCGCAGTGGGGTGAAATGCGGGAATTCGTTGGCCAAAATAAAAGAGAAATGAGCAATTTTAATGAAGCCACGCTGTTTGTTGTTCTTTCCGCGTACGTGTGCGGTCGCATAAACCCCACTATTGGCCCACAATATCCCTACGACCCAATTTTCCGGGCGATCTCATTGATTTGAAGGGGAACGGAACCAGAATAAATAGAAATAAAAGCGCAGCCAATATGCAAAATGCATGGCAAAGGCACACGTGAGTATGTGAGTGTGTCAGTATAAAAATAGAAAAATAAACCCAAAAAAAAAAAACGCAACCTAGCGGCACATGCGAAATGCAACAGCAACAAACCAACAACACAACGGCCATAAAACGAAAATAAAACTTACATAAATTTAGAAGTCTTGGCGGGCAGTCGTGGATATGTCGTTTGTCGCACTGCTCCCAAAACGCACTTTATTTTTGGAAAAACGAAAAGCCAAAAAAAGGCGAAACGGCAACAACAAATGACGCAGCAACAGGCAAATCTGTTTTATTTCACACGCCAACTAATGCGCCAAACAAAAGCTGGCAAATTGCAGTGTTACCAGCTGCCTGCGTGCAGCAAAAAAGTGTTACCAGATGCTGTACAGGATGTATAACCTTTAAATTTCTCCGTATTTCTCTTTTGACTTTAATTTTAAATGTTTTACCAAAACTGAACAACCAATTAAGTGGTGAAAATATGTAAAAACCACAATAAGCCATAAGTCCTTTCGCTCGATAGCCCTGCAATCGATAGTTGCATCAAATTGCTGAAAATCAGAGTTGCAAAGCAGCTTAGGCCATTCCCGTTATGCGGCTGGAAAATCAACTCTGGACAGCAGCTGCAAAGTTTCTATTCGAATTGGGGCAGAGCATATAAAAATAATAAAAAGGAAAAACAAGCCAACGAAAAAAAAAGCAGTCGGCGGCTTAAATTATGTGGAGCTGCAATGGACTGGGAGTTGGGTGGAAAAACAACCGAAAAGAGGAAAAACAAACAGCAGCAACAAGAGTTTTAGGCAGATACACTTTGAAATAAAACATACTAAGTATTAGAATGGAGAGTTCCAGAAGGCAACTGCATAAAAGGCACAGAAAGAATTCTATGGCTTTAACTAGGATATGAAAATCGTTGATTGTATAGATAATTATCGAACTTTTTGTTGAAATCGATCAAAACATATATCAAAGTTATTTACCAAATTATACAAAATGTAACCTGAACTAGAGATGAAAAATTGAATGCTTATGAAATTAAAACATCTTTTTAATTTAGGAAGTTTGGAAAGATAACTCTTAAATATTACAAAAAAATCGTTTAAGATCTAGCAAAGTTATTTGCCAAAGAATTCAGAAAGGAATTACAACTTGAGTTGAAAAATGATATATTTTTGCAATTCAAGCATTTTTTCTTCTCACATTCAAGAAGAAAAGAAAAATATCTCTAAGATATTAAAAAACAATACAAAATTTGGAGTGTAAAAACAATAAGCTAGTGAAGTGGGGGTAGGATGAAATGGAGGAGCGGGGCAGGATGCCTCTGGTGAGTCGTAAAATTGCGCAAACGGGACTCTCTCCCCGATCCTTTTCGTCCTGCTGGCGTTGTTTAGAGGGCGTGCGAGCGAGAGGGCAGATGGACACAAGAAGCTGGCCAAATTAAATACAGCAATTTCGCAAAACGAATGGCACGCGCAAAGCAACAGCGAATAATAATATGAAGAAAGTGCGCCAAGGAGTGGGCTGGAGTGGCCGGAAGTGGGCTGAAGTGGGGTGGCCAGTGGGCCGACCTTGGATGTTCTGGAGCGTACGCATATTTTTCATGCTTTCTTTTGTTTGCCTTTTTTCGGTTTAGTTTGGTATTATTTTTTTTTTTTTTTGAGGGGGGGGGGGGGGGAACTTCTGCAAACATTTCTAAAGCTTCTGCTGCAATTTTTGGTTTCTTCGCGGCATGAAGAAGAACTTAAATAGGTGCCCAAAAAATATTTGCACACAAAGAGAAGGCCGTAAACTATGAGTTGCCACTGCACTGAGCTTTAATTAAAAAAAAAAAATATTCATTAAACTTTTAACATAATTTTACAAGAAGCTAGTTCTTTTTTAAGTCAAAAATACAGGTGAAATTTGTTGAATGAAGTTATTTTTAAAGATGTCTCCCCAAAGGTATTACTTCTAGCAGATAAGTACTACATATAGAAAATTTAATAAAAATGTATTAAGATTCTTTTTTATAATTCTTTCTTCCAAAAAATTCTTTGTGTCTTTTCTTCCTTTTAAAACTACTCTACTCCCAGTGTAGCTACATATTCCATATGCAAGTTTTTTTTGAAAACTAGGAGTCGCAGGGACAGTGGCTAAACTGGACACAAAATGTTTATGAGCACTTTAGCTGTTCCATGGTCCCTGGAAGGAGACTACGAAGTCCATGGTCTATAGACCACAGTCCGTAGTTCTCCACCGGATTCCCCACCCGGCCATCAGCAGCATCATTCACATTTACGAGCCAGCAGAGGCTGTTGCTTCCATTCAACATTCACCATGCATTGGCATGAAAAATAGGGATGTGGGATAAGGAATGTGGTTGTGGGAGGCTGGTCCTCCATTTGCTATCCAACTGGCGGCAGGTTGGCCTCTAGCCAAGCCAAGCTTTTCCTCATTTTCCAACGCCAGCCCCCTGACATTTCCCCTCGATGATTATTGTCAATGATTTGCTTTTGGACCCATAAAATGAGGGCAAATTGAATTATTTTTCGCAATTATGTGTCACAGAAGAAGGATGCCAAAGATGTTTTTACGTTTTAAAGATATTTTCCGCTGAATCCTTAAACTTTTTATCCAAAAGGTATTTAAGGAAAATAAAGAAGGGAAAATACCCATATTAAAGTGTTTGTAAGGCCTAGTTAGTTATAAAAATAATATCTATCAGATGCTTAATCATTTAATGTTTCCAGGCAAATCTCTAGATATTTTAAAGCTCCTAAACAAGTTTCTTACTGTAAACATGTTTACAAGAAATTTAAAATCTTAAGAGATTTAAAATCTTAAAGATGAATAGAAGCTTATATCTAATATCTAGAATATCGAAATATTATTGTTAATTGAACTTACCTTATTGCTTTCCCGTGTGTTGGCTGAGCTGGTAGTTATGCTTCGAATATGTATTGTATTATTATTGAATCGTAGATTGCTATTGATATTTGCTTGCAATTAGAACTAGAGCTATTAATATCCGTAGTTGGCTTCGATAATGCTGGGGGCGAAGGACAGAGGGCGGGGAAGAGCGAGAATGGCTGCGATTCGAGTCCCACTCACGATGCACAGTGTAGGCCAGCGAGAATGGTCCTGCGACTGGAACTGGACCTGGAACTGGAACTGCCCTCGACCGCAACACTCAGTCCTCATTTATCCGGCCTAATTTGCATTTTTAATCTCGATTCTTTAGTTTAGTTTTCAGAACTTTAACTTTTGGCCGCGGGGATGGAGAAAAAAAAAACAAAAAAAATAAAGATAGATATATCTGGCCAACTGCTCTCACACCAAGACACAGAAACAGGAGTAGGCACACACACACATACACGAAGCGGAAACGGAAGTGGTAGGATAGCACTCGCGAAACCGAAACCGAAATTTCACAAGAAACGAAAACCTCAACGAAACGAAGCGACTTCTCTCGATTATTTGCCGATTACTTGGGCGATTTGAATGGCTTTCTTTCAGGGCATTGTTCCTCGGTTGCCAGTGAGATGTGCCTCCTGCCTTTGGGATCCGGGATCTCGTTAATTTGGCTTATTTGCCACCGTTGTTGCTTCCTCGATGGCCCATCCAAAACCACCATCATCGTCATCACCATCGCCACCGGCCACTTGGACATTTCCAGCTCATTTGGCGCTGTATTAGGGGTGTGATTCGTGTCGTTTTCCGCCTGCAATCGTGGGAAACCGAAGAGCAAAAAGGAAACGGAAATTCTTTTATGGCTTTTCAATAAATTTGCAACAAATTATGGTCGTTGGTTGTGCGTGTGTGTGTGTGTGAGTGAGTGTGCGTGGGTGATGGATGAAGTGTTTGCACAAACGGCCGATGGGATTGGGGTTGGCCAAATAAACCTAGTTTGCAGGCCTGCTCTTCTCCTTTCTTTCCTCAACCGGGTACAGTGCGTTTCAGGACTTTAAAGTGGGCTATCGATCGAGTGCCGTTGGCCTAATGAGGTCGCTTACTTAATGCAGTAATCAAATGATATCTGGCGTTAATCAAGAGGTTTCACTTGGACTTGAGGTTAAATTAGGTCAGTCTCTTCATCATATTAATACACACAACAAAAAACGAATTAGCTTTAATAGAAATAAACAGTTTTTCAGTTCCGCTGTATTCTTTAAACTAAAACCATTCTTTCTAAAAATAATCTTTATATTTCCAGAATATTTCAGGAAACCCTTGGAGGAAACTAATTAAATTCAGTAAGCCCAAGATCAAATAGGAGCCCGGAATTTCCGCAATCTTGTAAAGTTTTTGGTATGCCCTTTGTGCTGGAAAAACCTGATGATATATGACTCCGTGGCCCAATTTGACCCAACTTTCGCAACCTGATTTATTTGGCTTAAAGCTTAAAACGGCAAGTACCTTGGCGTAATATTACTTTATCTTTCATCCTTTCGCATATTGGCTTACCAACCACCGTCTTGAGCCCCCCTTCCACTTTTTTTTTTTTACCCATCCACCTTCATTTTGTTGATGTTCTCCGCAAGGCTTTTTAAACTTGTCATACATTTTGATAAAGAATTCGCCTTGCTCCCTCGAGGGTCTGAGATGCTGTCAGCACCGCCTCCTTTTTGGGCCCCCTTTTCACCCCCATTTAGCCGCCCCTTTCCGATTTCCTCTCACCTGGCCCTTGCAAACCCCCTTTTCGGCCCCTTTTTATGCCGCCTTCCCTGACTTTTCCGCTTCTCAGCTCCAATGCTGACGGGGCGTGCAAAATTTTGCACATTTAGGGGGGTTAAGTTGGGGGAGGGGGTAACACTGGGGAGTGCTGTCTCCTTTCCTCCGGCTATAGCCATCTCTCTCGCTGGGTCTTTAACCAAATTCGCATTCTTCGCAATTTAAGTGAATTCCTGTGCTCCGGCAGCCCGCAGGCCAAAAATGCTCCGCGACTTGACTTTGTCTTTTGTAGTTTTATTTCATTTCATTTCAGTTCGTTTCGCTTCGCTAATGGCAGAGAGTTGCCCTAATACAGAGAGAGAAAAATATGAGGCCTAACTTGGTATTTATTACACTCAAAAAGGTGAAATTTTTGAACTTATAGCGGTCTTTTTTCGAAAATATCAGAATTTTTCTATGCAAGTTTATAAAAAGTAATTGATTATTATTTTTTTTAAAACATTCTTTAGTTTTTAAATAGTAATTTATAGTAAAATAGTTAAAATCCTAAGGTAGTTCAAAAAGGGGTTAGCTTATATGACCTACTACTTTGTTTTATTTTTGTGCAACAAAAGTATAGAGATTATAATATTCATTTATTTTTAAAGATATTTAATAAAAACTGGATTTAAAAAATATGCTTTCTAAGTTAAACACACAATTAGTTAAAAGCGAGTGTATACCATATTTAATTAAATTGTAATGTTGATATGGGCTTTAAAAAAATCTAAAATCATCCGTGCATTAAATATGACATTGAAATGGTGGCTATTTTTATCTGTGTACTGGGGGCGTGGAAATGAAGGGGGCGCGGGGGCGGTACTGCAGCCGCCCACCCAAACTGCAAGGGGCTGGAGATTCGGGGGATGGTCTGAAAGTTTGAACTTTCCCCTGGCTTCTTTTTTCCCATTTGAATTCGTTTAACTTGGCTTCTTTGCATCTCTCCTCATTTGTTTGTTAATTTCCTTCTTATTTTTTTTTTTGGTGGGGTTTTTCATTAAACATTTGAATGGGCGGTAGGGTATTAGGGAAAAACCAGGCCCACTTGACTGATGCTCAGCCCCACGCACACACACATGTGCTGGGGAAAATGTTCAAGGACATTTCCAATGGCGGTGCGCAAAAAGGGAAAATATTCCTACTCAATGGATCGCCAGAAACATCGCACACACATGTGAGAACCATTAAAGAACAAATTATACGAGAATATCAGAGGAAAAATCAAAATTATGTATTACAGTCGACCTGCAATGTTATGAATATGAAAATCGTTTTTAACGATGCGACGCGACGCTCAAAATATATACAGAGATTCGAAAAAAAAAAACACAAAAAAAAATAGAACAAAAAAATCTGCGCTTTTTGGCTTAGTATTTACGTCACAACAATTTGATGATTCTTTAAATATTAATAAAAGCTAGAATGGCGAATATTATTATGATCGAGGGGGCCCAAAAACACCTACCTCAAAAAGTATGCTGGTAAGTCGAAAAGATTTTTAGTTTTGTTGGAGTTAGAGAGAAAGAGATTTCTTTCTTTTTTAGATTAGGTTAGATTTTAAATAATTTTTTTTTCGCGTCGCGAGCACTGGAAAAAAATGTAAAAAAATAGAAGAATTCGTAGGAGGCTGCGACGGTTTTAGCGGATTTTTTTTTTGGTATATTCTCTCGACGGTTTCAACCACGACGACGGTCTACTAACACGGCTTAAAAGGGCGGCTCAATGGTCGTTTGGTCTTCCGGCTGCTGTTGCTGTTGCGGTTGCTAGTGTTGCTGCTGCTGCTGCTGCAAGTGTTGCTGGTGTTGCAAGTGTTGCTGCTGCTGCTGCTGCTGCTGCTGCTGGTGGTGTTGCTGCCACAACTTGTGCTGCTGCTGCTGCTAGTTGCGTGTCGCGTGTCGCGGCTCTGTACATCGCGCCGTATACCCAACGACTAGGCGCTGGAGACTCTGATGTGCGGAACCCAGAATCGCAGCGGCCCGAATATCATCGTGTCCGAAAATCCGAACGCGCTTTTTCCGAATTCCGAATTCCGAAACGAATCCCAAAAACCAAAACCGACTGCAGCCGCCGACGACGACGTCGCTGCTCTGCTTTCGGCGACGTCGGCGTCGCGGGAGAGATGCCTATGCTTTCACCTTGCCTTTCTTTTCGATTGTAATTCACTTTGGATTCGATGTCGAAAAAGCTCTTCTCCGCAGCTTTGAAGGTCAGGCGGCAGCAGCAGCAGGCGGTGGGCAGGCGCAACAATCGCCGCCCCCCCTCCCTTTGCTTTCTTTTTTTTTTGTTTTTTTGCCGGTCCGGAAAAGTGGAAAGCCAACTGGCGGGTGGAAAGTGGGCCAGGCCAAGCCAGCTCGGAGCCACGCAACCACCGCAGCGGAATGCAGCAGATTTTCGAAATTCCACTCTTCCACATGCCAAAGCTTTTCCAGGAAAAGCTCCGCCAGGATTATGACCGTTAAAAGGATAATCAACTAAAATTCTTTTAAAAACTATTTGTTTTATGGTTGATTAAAAAAAATAATGCTTAACATTTTTAAGCAGTAAGCAGTTAATTTTTGAACTCAAAGTTCTTGAAACATATATCTTCCTTAATAATATTCTACGGGCCTTAAAACTATATTATATTTATAATATTCGTATAATATAAAAGGTTTAACCTGCGTATTACATTTACAAACATAAGAACAACAAAAATATAATTTAAATTTAAATTTTGATAGAAAAAACGATTTATTAGAAACAAAAATTATAAGTTTCAGTTAGGTTTCTCTATCTTATCATGGATTCGGACTCATTTCGGACGTTTGACACAAGACAATTGTTTAATAATAGATGAAAGATAATATTATTTATAAAAAAATTTTATTTCTGAAAAATTTTATTAACCAAATTTGAAAACTTTTTATTGCATTTTAAACATTAACGTCCAATGGAAATCTTGGCTTTAAGTCTTAGTAAAGCTCACTCAAAAAGCTTATAGCCGACCATTTATGCTAAAGTTTGTGGCTAAAAGTCCTGAAAGAGGTGAGTTTATGAGCTGGGATATTGGCTATTTAATTCTGATTAAAAAATGCCTGTATAGATTATTTGATTTAAAGCACTTGTTTAGAAGGTTAAAAACAATTAACTAAAATCGTATATATTTCGTTCCTATAATCACATTGTAAAATATGGAAATAAATGTTAACCTACAGATATTGTTAACAGAAACTTTTAATATAAAAAGCATAATATTTGGATCATTATTTATTATTTTTTATTTGCAGATAAATATGAAAGGGTATGTAAAGGGCTGCTAATAAACAAACTTATTATTTATAAACTTTTACCAGGGGGATGACAACAGTAGACATGGCGACGGAAAAACAATCCAGAGCAACCAACTGCTGTCAGTCGGTGCGAAACCGATCAAAACCTATCCACATACAGCCGGACTTTCTCTCGCCCGAATTCCGGAATGTCCAGACAGCTGCTTCCCAAGGTCAAGGGCAGGGTCAAGAGCAAGGATCTGGGCAAGGATCGGGCCAAGGATCGGGATAATGAGCTGAAGGCCAAGGTCCAGGGCAGCGATGATGAGGATAATGAAGACGAGGAGCGGAGTGGGAGGTGGAGGAGGCAGTCGGCAGGAGACGGGGATCACTACGATGCCAGCCAAAAGCGACTGACTGCTGATGAACGGCCGAGTGGCTACTCCATGGACCGACTTGGTAGCGATGGCACCGGCTTCACGGATCGGGCCAGCGATGGCAACGATGGCAGCAGCACGGGTGCGCCGGATGGCAGTGCCAAGAAGACGTCGGCGGGACACCACGGCCACCATGGACACCACAGCGGCGGGCGACACAAGAAGGTATCCAAATTCCGGCTGAACTTCTCCATGACCAAGTCGATTACATCGGCGGGCGGCAAATCACGAACTGCCAGCACCACGAAAATCACCACCGGGGCCTCGCTCATTCCCGATCTGAATCTGATCATCAACCGGATGCGCGCCATGCCGGATGACTCCTTTGTCTACATGGACTACATGCTGCCCCACGACAGCGAGTACTTCACTCCTTATAGCCTGCGGCTGGTGGAGTACAAGGACCTGAACACCTACGAACCCTTCTACACCGTCACCCGCCACGGGGTCACCTTCTGGCACTGCTCCGAGAACTTCTTCACGCCCCTGGACCAGTGGCAGCAGGAGTTCGAGCAGTTCCTTAGCATCATCCAGATACGCTCCTTCTCCATCTTTCGGCTGTGGAAGGGATTCAAGGTAGGGTTTACAGAAAAATAATATAACAGGGAATATTACAAAGCTAAGGAATTGGTGTTTCCATATGGATGTGGCATATTAAGCTCAATAATTCCATAATATTTTTAGATATTTAAAATTCATGTATAGTATTAATTCTAAAAAACACAGTTGAATATGGAATATTAGGTTCCATAATTTTATAGTTATCTTTACATATTAATATAAATGTGAAAGGGATTTAATAAATTAATAACATTTTTAGATATTTCATTTCATTCTAAGTTAAAGAATTCAATAATAGCTTTAGATATTTTATAATAAATTGATTTTTAGTTTTCATCCTTCCCAAAAGTATACAAATCTTGATAGCCATTATATTTTATACCATTATCTATATTTTGGACATTTAAGGTGTGGGAAAAGACGATCAAGTGGCGAAAGCTGAACGAGGCCCGCGACTATCTGCAGAATAACCTCTTCATCGTGATTCCCCAGCTGGCCAAGGCGATTCTGCGCATGCGCAGCGACATTGTCCAGATGCAGCGACTGAACTTTATCAATATCTCCAACATCGAGAACTGGCATCCATTCTACTTCCTGGAAACGCACATGCGCATCTACGAACAGCTGCACAAGACCTTTACCGATTTTCGCGAGTTTATTAGCAAGACAATATGTGAGTAGTTCTTGAATTTCTTCTACGGATTCCTTTCTTAATCCCCCAAAAAAAGTTCGAGCCTGCACGGATGCCATCCAAGCACGTGGTTTCTATCCCGATGACGAGGTCAACTACTATCCGTCGCTGAAGAAAATGCGAGAGGCGCACAGCTTTATGGATCGGGCACGAAAGAGGGCCTTCTGCAAGACCCTGACCAAGTAGGGTGATCCAATATCCAACCTTGATCTTGTACTAATACCGAACTCTCACTTTCGATTAGTTTCCTCACCTACTGCGACATGATGGTCTACCAAATGCTGTACCGCATCACGATCAAGAGTTTCGCTGATCTGGCCAGTGCCTTCGAGCTGCACGACGAAGTGGGTCCCTCGGAGGCGGACATCAACAGACATGACCGGGTGGACAAGCGGATCGAGAAGCAGCGACCGGCGGACAAGCCGCAGAGTCCCTTCTTTCTGGCCATGCTGCGTCTGCTGCCCGATCGCATCGATGTGGAGCCCTCGGAGGATGTGATCAAGATTATCTTTCAGCGCATCACTGGTCTTATACTGGAGACGGTCCTTGAGATCCACCCATTCACCACAGATCCCTTCTTCACTCAGTACACTCAGTAAGTCACCTATTCTTTCTAGTTTTGATTGGTTAACTTTACAACATTATTCTAGACCCTCAATTATGGGACGCCAGGAGGAGGTGCTATACGAGGGCGCTCCCGATTTGCATTATCTTTTGCGCGCTGATCACAGATTTCAGTATAATCGGTAAGTATATATATTCTATAATTTTATTATTTTCACCACTCCATTTTTTTTAATCAGCAAAAACATGTTCGTGCTGATCCGCAAAGCTTATGAAAGGGCTCGTCTCTATACGCAGAGGTTCACCAAAATCCGAGAGAACTTCGAGATAGACAACAGTACAGATCCCACGGTTCTTAACACAGAGAGAGGTATACGAAATGTATTACATATAAAATAGTTTCTAACCCATGCCACTTTCAGATCTTCAGATCCTTCGAGCATTCTGCGATAGATACTGCAATAATGTGAGAGCATTGGATGGGATCTTGGAGTTTGTGTTTCTGGGACTACTCAAGCTCAATCAGACGAACTTTAAGGATACGGTGACGCCAGTTTGCTCCCGACTTCAGAACATTTTGGCCACATACTTGCCCAAATTGGCCGAGGAGGAGACCACAAGGCTGTACGAAGAGGCCCAGGACTTCTATGGCAGGATCTGCTATGAGCCACACGAAACGCTGGAGATTGTGGCCCATATCCGATTCCTGGACAAGTGCTCCTCGGAACTGGACGAGATATTCAACGGCATCGACTATGTTCACGACCTCTTGCTGATTATCAAGGACTTTGGCATACCCATCGATGACGATTCCAAGGAGGACTACATGGACACCGAGGACTATTTGAATAGAACGCGGGAGACGCTGGAGGAGATCAGGGAGAAGCGGCAGGACTTTATCAATCGGCTGGAGGATGCCATGCAGGATGATATAGCAGCGCTCAAGGAGGAGATCCACGAGGTGGCCATCGAAGCTCTGCAGCCCTGGCTTCTGGATGTGGGTTCTCTATAAAAAATTTAATATTTATTGAACTCATAGACATACTTCCCTCTTAAATTGATATTTTCTAGGCCAATTCCAACCGATTGTCAGTCACTAATAAGTTGGACGCCATGCTGGAGCACCTGAATAAATGCCGCGAGAGAGCCGACGAATTCCTGGGCTACCAGAAGGAGTTCCAAATCGACTTGACCATGTACGAGGAAATGGCCAGCGGCTTTTATGACATACGGATGCGCCAGAATCTATATCGCACTTGGACCGACTGGGAGGAATCGCTGGCCGAGTGGATTGTGGCCGACTTCAACACCCTGGCGGTGGCGGATTTGGTCGATCTGAATGCCAAGACGATCAAGAACTGCCTGCAGTTCCAGAAGTATCTGCCGGAGAACAACATAGTTCCCGTGCTCCAGAAATCCGCAGAAGCCTTCAAGGAGAAGCTTCCCGTTATTGGTTACCTGCGGAATCCCAACTTGAGAGCGGTAAGATATGGAAACTAAGTAGTTTCAAATCCATTATTTAACATAATTCCATCCTAGCGTCACTGGGCGGAGATCGAGGATCTGCTGAATCGCAAGTTCTTCCAGGAGAAGGACATCATCATCCAAACGTACGAGGATGTCCATGCATTCGATGATGTCGCCATCGGCGAGGCCCTGATGCAGATATCCTCGCAGGCCACCGGCGAGGTGCAGCTGGAGAACATGCTGAAGGCCATCGAGACCACCTGGAAGGAGACGGAGCTGGCCATTGTCCCGCACCACGACGCCAAGGACATCTTCATCCTGGCCGGCACCGAGGAGTTGCAAGCCGTCCTGGACGACTCCAATGTGAATATCAACACCATAGCCGCCTCCAAGTTTGTGGGACCCATCAAGGGCAAGGTGGACGAGTGGATCAATTCCATGGAGCAGTTTAGCAAGACCTTCGGTGAGTGTTTAATATGTCATATACGATACAGAGTGCGATACGGCACTACTTGTACCTCCACAATAATACATTTTTTTTAAGTAGATTAAACATTTTAGAATTAAGGATCCCAAAAAGTTCTCATTACCTATAATTAAGATTCTTATTTTAATGATTTGGAATACAGAAAGCTGGATGGACTGTCAGGGCGCTTGGATTTACCTGGAGGCCATCTTCGCCTCGGCGGATATCCAGCGGCAGCTGCCCCACGAGGCCAAGATGTTCTTCACGGTGGACAAGAGCTTCAAGGAGACGGTTCGCCAGGCGAAGAAGGTGTCCTTGGCCCTGCCCACCATGTCCAGTGTGGATGTGTACAAGGTGCTGTTGGAGAACAATCGGCTACTGGATCTCATATCTCGTGGATTGGAGGCCTATTTGGAGGTGAAGCGGGTGGTGTTCCCCAGGTAAGAATTTCCATATGATTATTTATTAAATAGGTTAGCATTTACAATTTAAAACTGAATAATAGAAAATGATTATTTTAAAAATCGATCTATCTATAGGTTCTACTTCCTGTCCAACGACGAGCTGCTGGAGATCCTGGCGCAAACGCGAATTCCCCAGGCCGTGCAGCCCCATCTGCGCAAGTGCTTCGACGCCATCTACCGCCTGGAGTTCGGATCCAAGGAGGGCGGCGATGGCAAGATGGTGGCCACCAACGACATCGTGGCCTTCCTGTCGCCCGAGGGCGAGAAGCTGCAGTTTGGCAAGGGACTGAAAGCACGCGGGGCCGTGGAGGAGTGGCTCAGCAAGGTGGAGGAGGCCATGTTTGTGTCCGGCAAGCGGTACATGCGATTCGGGTACCAGTGCTATCCGGCCAAGGAGCGCGAGGACTGGTTCCAGGACCATCCCAATCAGGTGGTGCTTACCGTCTCTCAAGTGCAGTGGGCCGCCGACATACATCGCATCTACGAGGGTAAGGAGCGAAATCCTTTAAATATTCTCGAGAAGATGGCCAAGTTCGAGATCAAGTGCCTCAAGGATCTGGGCGCCCTGGCGGCGCTGACCAGGAAGAGTATAAGCTCACTGCTGCGCAAGATCCTTTGCGCCCTGATCACCATCGATGTGCATGCCAAGGATTCGGTGAGGATGCTGATTGAAAAGGAGGTCTGCAAGCCGTGAGTTTAGTAATGGAATTACTGATTTAGACCTCTGAATGATGATCCCTTACCCTCATCCTCTCCAGAACCGATTTCAACTGGCTGAAGATGCTGCGATTCTACTGGGCCGACGAGACGGAAACGGTCTACTCCCGCATGGCAGCCGCGAATATTCCCTACTACTACGAGTACCTGGGTGCCGGTGGTGTCCTGGTGCTCACTCCTCTCACAGATCGCTGCTACCTTTGCCTGATGGGTGCTTTCCAGATGGACCTGGGCGGAGCACCCGCTGGACCAGCCGGAACGGGCAAAACAGAGACCACCAAGGATCTTGCCAAGGCTTTGGCCAAACAGTGTGTCGTCTTCAATTGCTCGGATGGTCTCGATTACAAGATGATGGGACGTTTCTTCTCGGGATTGGCCCAGTGCGGTGCCTGGTGCTGCTTCGACGAGTTCAACCGGATTGACATCGAGGTGCTGTCCGTGATTGCCCAGCAGCTGATCACCATTCGAACGGCCAAGGCCATGAGGGTCAAGCGGTGGGTTCACAGAAAAATAACATATATAATGATCAATTTAATATTCGCATGGTAATGATTTTCTTTCACAGCTTCATCTTCGAGGGTCGGGAGATCAAGATCAATCGCTCCTGCTGCGTGTTCATCACCATGAATCCCGGCTACGCGGGTCGTACCGAGCTGCCCGACAACTTGAAGGCCCTGTTCCGACCCATCTCCATGATGGTGCCCGACTATGCCCTCATCTCGGAGGTCATCCTGTACTCGGAGGGCTTTGAGGATCCCAAGATCCTGGCCCGCAAGATGGTGCAAATGTACCAGCTCTGCAGCCAGCAGCTGAGCCAACAGAATCACTACGATTTCGGCATGAGGGCAGTGAAATCTGTCCTGGTGATGGCAGGAGCTCTGAAGAGAGCCTCGCCCAATCAGCGGGAGGATATCACTTTGATTGCCGCTCTGAGGGACTCCAATATACCCAAGTTTCTGGCGGACGATGCGGTCCTGTTTCGCGGCATCCTTAGCGATCTGTTTCCCGGCGTGGAGCTGCCGGACTCACAGCATCCGCATCTGGAGGCCAGCTTGCGTCTGGGATTGCGGCAGAAGAATCTCCAGGCGGTACCGACAACCATCCGTAAGTGTCTGCAGCTCTACGAGACGATGTGCGTCCGCTGGGGCGTAATGCTGGTGGGTCCAACAGGAGGCGGTAAGTCCATAGTGCTGCACGCCCTGGAGTTCGCCCTCTCGCATCTCTTCGAGAACGAGGTGCAGGATCCGAACTTCCGGCCCGTGGTGATCCAGACGATGAACCCCAAGGCGGTGACCATGAACGAGCTGTACGGCTATGTGGATCTTAAGACGCTTGAGTGGCAGGATGGCTTGCTGGGATTGGCGGTGCGAACTGCCACCACCGTAGAAGGTAAAACCATCACAAATACAGGGAGGGTTCCATAGATAATCTTTCTTTCTAAGATGAAATCCATCAATGGATCATGTGCGATGGACCCGTGGATGCGGTGTGGATCGAGAACTTGAACACGGTGCTGGACGACAACAAGATGCTGTGCCTGGCCAACTCGGAGCGCATCAAGCTGACCGCCTGGATTCACATGCTTTTCGAGGTACAGGACCTGCTGCAGGCCTCGCCCGCCACCGTTTCCCGCTGCGGCATGGTCTATGTTGATCCCGGGGATCTCGGCTGGATACCACTGATCGACACCTGGCGGGAGGTGGACATGAGTCACAAGCTACCCGCTCCCCTGGCCGAGTTCTTCTACCAGCTCTTTGTGGGCTACTTCGACAAGGCGCTGAAGATCGAACGGAAGCGGGCGGTGTACACCATCCACCAGGTGCTCGGCTCCAAGGTGCGACTGTGCTGTGAACTGATCTCCTCCCAGCTGGAGGCGGTCAAGTGGTCGTCCCTGAATGAGGAGAAGGCCAAGGAGCTGCTCACGAAGATCTTTGCCTGGGCGGTGCTCTGGGCCATTGCCTCGAACCTCAAGGATGCGGAGAAGGTGTCCTTCGAGGAGCAGTGGAGCAGGGCCATTTCCCAGCATCCGAATATGAGGTGGGATATATGTATATATATGTCTAGATCAAAATGATCATATTTTACAAATATTATATATTATATTATTTCCGATTACAACGTTACAGCCTACCCAACTTCCCCATGTGGAACTATCGCATCGACCTGGAGAGAATGGACTGGGGCAGCTGGCTGGACATCATGTCCAAGTTTTCCTTCGATCCAGAAACCTCGTACTACGACATGCAGGTGCCCACTGTGGATACCACCAAATATGGGTACGCATTCTCCCGTCTCCAGTGAGCAGTACTAGATATTCTTCTTTCCCGATCCCCTCCAGCTATGTCTCTGATCTTCTGTTCAAACGGGGCATGCCCGTCATGGTAACCGGAGACACTGGAGTGGGCAAAACGGTTTTGGCCATCAGTTGCATGAAACGCCTGTCCGAGGGCCGTGTCATCCCGGTGATCCTCAACTTCTCCGCCCAGACGAGCAGCAGCCGCACCCAGGAGATGATCGAGGGGCCGCTGGAGAAGCGCAAGAAGACCCAGCTGGGTGCTCCGGTGGGCAAGACGGTGATCGTGTTTATTGACGACGTGAATATGCCTAAGTTGGACACCTACGGAGCCTCGCCGGCGATTGAGTTGTTGCGCCAGTTCCTGGACTTCAAGGGTTTCTACGACCGGGAGAAGCTCTACTGGAAGGAGATCCTGGACGTGGTTCTCGGCTGTGCCTGTGCTCCGCCGGGTGGAGGCCGCAATCCTCTGACTCCGCGCTTCGTTCGTCACTTTGCCCTGTTCTCGCTGCCGAAACCGAATGAGGAGACCCTGACCCAGATCTTCAATGGCATCCTTCGGGGCTTTCTGCAGACCTTCTCCTCGGCCGTTAGGGTTCTCTCGGAGCCCATGGTGAATGCCTGTGTGGACGTCTATATGCGCGTGGCCAACGTCATGCTGCCCACTCCGGATCGATCGCACTATATCTTCAATCTGCGCGATCTGTCCAAGTGCATACAGGGTATCCTGCAGGCGAGCAATCTGCACTACAACCAGGAGAACCAGATCCTCCGACTGTTCTACCACGAGACCACCCGCGTCTTCCACGATCGGCTGATCAACCAGGAGGACAAGAACCTGTTCAAATCGCTGATGAAGGACGTGTGCATGGACCACTTCAATAGACCGGTGATCAATGATGACGAGCCGCCGATCCTCTTTGGTGACTTCATGGTCTTTGGCAAGCCAAAGAACGAGCGGATCTACGATGAGATCAAGGATCACGGAAAGCTAGAGAGCGTACTCAACGATTATATATCGGACTACAACTCGGTGGCCGTGGGCAAGCGGATGAAGTTGATCCTCTTCCAGGACGCCATGGAGCATACGGTTCGATTGGCACGACTCCTGCGCAGCGATCGTGGCAATGGACTCCTCGTGGGTGTGGCCGGAATGGGAAAGCAATCCCTCACCCGGCTGGCATCCCACGTCAACGAGTACAACTGCTGGCAGATCGAGATGCGACGGAACTACGACCTCAACGCTTTCCACGAGGATTTAAGGGTCCTTTACCGCATCGCAGGTGTAAGTACTACGTATTGCTATAGGATAAAGGGAATATTTCAAATAAACTTATGCATTTTGAATTCAACAGATCGAAAATCAACCGGTGACCTTCCTATTGATCGACAGCCAGATTGTGGAGGAGGAGTTCCTCGAGGATATCAACAACATTCTCAATTCCGGCGAAGTGCCCAATCTATTCGAGGGCGATGAGTTCGAGAAGATCATCTTGGAGGCCCGCGATGCATGTAATGAGAACCGAAAAGATGATGTGGGTACCCCAAAACATCATTAATTCTGTGATATTAACTGGAATCATCACTTCTAATAACCTGTTTAGCCCTGCACTCGGGATACCATCTACAAGTTCTTCATCAACCGGGTGCGCAATAATCTCCATGTGGTGATGTCCATGAGTCCGGTGGGCGATGCCTTCCGTCGCAGATGCCGTATGTTCCCCTCGCTGGTCAACTGCACCACGATCGATTGGTTTACCAGCTGGCCAACGGAGGCCCTCTATTCGGTGGCCCTGGGATTGCTCACGAAGATCGCACCCAAAATGGAGGATCGCATCTCGCTGGCCAGCACTACGGTCTTTATGCACAAGGTGAGTTCTAGGGATTCTTGGGGAAGTTAGCTTAGCTTAAACTAATACTTTCCAGACCGTTGAGGATGCCTCGGTGAAGTTCTACAAGGAGATGAAGAGGCACTACTACACCACACCCAGTAGCTATTTGGAGCTGCTGAAGCTCTACCAGAATCTGCTGAAGATCAAGAACATGGAAATCATAGCCAAACGAAAGCGAATTGCCAATGGTCTGAACAAGCTGCTGGAGACCAATGAAGTGGTATGTGATGACTATCCATCTGTGCATCTAGGATCTTAGACCAAGTTCTAACCCCTTTTTAGATTGCTGTTATGGGTAAAGAGCTGGAGGTGATGGTGCCCCAGTTGGATGAGAAGTCCGCCATGATGAAGTCCCTGGTGGACAATCTGACCAAGGAGACCAAGCAGGCGGATGCCGTGAAGCAGAGCGTGCTGGAGGACGAGATGAACGCAAAGGAGAAGGCGGCAGTGGCCCAGGCGATATCTGAGGATGCTGGCAAGGATCTGGAGATAGCCATGCCCGCCCTGCGCGAGGCGGAGGAGGCACTCAAGGGTCTGACCAAGGCGGACATTAATGAACTGAAGTCCTTTACCACGCCACCGGCTCTGGTACAGTTCTGCATGGAGGCCGTTTGCATCCTGCTGGGGGTCAAGTGAGTGGTTTACCGGATCATGAATGTATCCTTAGTCGTTAATTTCACTTTTGCAGACCCACTTGGGCATCTGCCAAGGCAATTATGGCGGACATTAACTTCATCAAGCGGCTGTTCGAGTACGACAAGGAGCACATGAAGGAGGATACCCTGAAAAAGGTCAAGAAATATATTGATCATAAGGATTTCGTTCCGGCTGTAAGTATAAAACTTTTTCAATGTATAATTCGAATGATTCGAAATACCTGGAGATACCTGGATTAACCATCTCTTTTCTCGTTAACCATAGAAATTTGAGAAGGTCTCCAAGGTGGCCAAGTCGATGAGCATGTGGGTGATATCCATGGACAAGTTCTCTAAGGTGTACAAGGTGGTGGAGCCGAAGATCAAGCGAAAGGAGGCCGCCGAGGCAGAGCTCAAGGAGGTGATGACGGTGCTGAGGCAAAAGCAGAAGGAGCTGGCTGCCGTGGAGGCCAAGATCCAGGGACTGCGAGACAGCTTGGAGGAGAAGCAGCGCGAGTTCCAAGTGATCCAGGACAATGTGGATTTGACCTATGGGCGGATCAATCGAGCTGGTCGCTTGACCTCTGCCCTTTCCGACGAACAGGTGCGGTGGCGGGAAACAGTGAAATCTTTGACCGGTGACCTAGCCTGTGTACCCGGCGATGTCCTAGTGGCCGCCGCCTGTGTCGCCTATTTGGGAGCCTTCTCTCACGAATATCGACGCGACATGAGCGCCTTGTGGGTGACCAAGTGCCGGGAGCACAAGATCCCCTCCAGTCCCGAGTTCAATCTGCTCAAGGTCCTGGGGGATCCGTACGAGATGCGCCAGTGGAACGTGGACGGCCTGCCCAAGGACAATATATCCATCGAGAATGGCATCTATGCCACGCGGGCTCTGCGCTGGGCCCTCATGATCGATCCCCAGGAGCAGGCCAATCGCTGGATTCGCAACATGGAGCGGGCCAACAATCTGCAGGTGATCAAGATGACCGACGCCTCCATGATGCGGGTGCTGGAGAACAGTGTGCGACAGGGATATCCGGTGCTTCTGGAGGAGATCAACGAGACCATCGATCCCAGTTTGAGGCCCATCCTTCAGCGGGAAACGTACCGCTTCGAGGGTCGCACATACTTGAAGCTGGGCGATATGGTGATCGACTATGACGACAACTTTAAACTGTACATGACCACCAAGCTGCCCAATCCTCACTATTTGCCCGAGGTGTGCATCAATGTGACCCTGGTCAACTTCCTGGTCACAGAGAGCGGTTTGGAAGATCAGCTACTGGCGTGAGTACAAATCTTTAATGCATGTTAAGCATTTCTAGAACATAACCTTTTCCTTAGAGACATTGTGGCCATCGAGCTGCCCGCCATGGAGATCCAGCGCAACGATCTGGTGGTCAAGATCAACTCGGACAAACAGCAATTGCTGGCGCTGGAGGACAAGGTGCTGAAGTTGCTCTTCAATTCCGAGGGCAACATCCTGGACGACGAAGAGCTGGTGGAGACGCTCAATGATGCCAAGGTGGGTCCTTCAAAGCGGAAAACTCACTTCCATTTGATTCCCATTTAATATATATAATATAACACCATAGGAAACATCGCTGATCATTGCCGCCCGACTGATTGACACCGAGGAGACGGAGAAGGTCATAACCGCCTCCCGGGAACGCTATCGCATCCTGGCCTCTCGCGGAGCCATCCTCTACTTTGTGGTGGCGGGTCTGGCCGAGATCGATCCTATGTACCAGTACAGCCTGAAGTACTTCACCCAGGTTTTCTGCAATGTCCTGCGATTGGAGCATCCAACGCAGACCGTGGAGTTTCGTATTTCCACTCTGATGACGGACGAACTGAAGGCCATTTTCGATAATATATCGAGGGGTCTGTTTGAGAACCACAAGATCATCTTTAGCTTCCTGCTGGCCCTGTCGGTGGAACGGCAGGAGGGACGTGTCACCGAGGAGGAGTTCCTCTTCCTCACTCGCGGACCGGTGGGCAACATTCGGCCAAAGAAGCAGCCGGCCAACATCAAGATGAGCCAGATCGAATGGGACTCGTGCGTCTTCCTCGAGGATAACTTCAAGAGCTTCTTCGGCGGATTCACCGACGAACTGGACAAGCCCTTCTTCATCCAGATGCAGGAGAACAGGGAGGTGTTCGACTTTGCCCAGAACAATCAGCCGCCCACGGACAAGTGGAACAATCGCCTAAGGGTCTTCCACAAGCTGATGTTCATCGGCGCCTTCCGGAAGCCCCGATTCTTGCTCAACGTGGTCTGCTACCTCCAGTCAACCGTGGGCAAGTACTTCACCGAGGCCTCCGGCGGAACCCAATTGAGCTCTGTGTAAGATTTATTACTTATTGTATTAGAGAATATGTTTTTCAATTTTTCAATGCAGTGCATTGGAAGCAAGCTGCTCAGAACAGTCGGTCTTTTGGCTGTGCGCCTTGATTTGGCTAAACTACGATCGAAAAACCGTTAAGAAATGGGTATTTTTGACCAAAATCTGAACCCCAAAAACCTTACAAAAAATGAAAAAATGGGTCAAAAAATAAATTTCATTTTAAATGATTGGGATTGTTAGCTTAGGATGTTAGCTGCTCAAAACTGTCGGTCTTTTTGCTCTACGCCTTGATTTGGCTAAACTACGATCGAAAAACCGTTAAAAAATGAGTATTTTTGACCAAAATCTGAATTCCAAAAAAATATGATACAACCCCTCACAAAAAATGAAAAAATGGGTCAAAAAATAAATTTCATTTTAAATGATTGGGATTGTTAGCTTAGGATGTTAGCTGCTCAAAACTGTCGGTCTTTTGGCTGTAGGCCTTGATTTGGCTAAACTACGATCGAAAAACCGTTAAAAAATGGGTATTTTTGACCAAAATCTGAACCCCAAAAATAAACGATTACAAAAAATGAAAAAATGGGTCAAAAAATAAATAACCAAAATCTGAACCCCAAAAATGAACGATGCAACCCCTTACAAAAAATGAAAAAATGGGTCAAAAAATAAATTTCATTTTAAATGATTGGGATTGTTAGCTTAGGATGTTAGCTGCTCAAAACTGTCGGTCTTTTGGCTGTACGCCTTGATTTGGCTAAACTACGATCGAAAAACCGTTAAAAAATGGGTATTTTTGACCAAAATCTGAGTCCCAAAAATAGACGATGCAACCCCTTACAAAAAATGAAAAAATGGGTCAAAAAATAAATTTCATTTTAAATGATTGGGATTGTTAGCTTAGGATGTCAGCTGCTCAAAACTGTCGGTATTTTGGCTGTACGCCTTGATTTGGCGAAACTACAATTGAAAAACCGCAAAAAAGGATTTTTTGACTAAATTTTGAGACTTATCTTTCCTCCATAAAAAATCAGTGAAATAGAATATTTATATACTATTTTCTTATCCCACAAAGCTATTTGGACACTTCTGCGGTGACGCCGTTGATCTTTGTTCTGTCCACCGGCTCGGATCCGATGTCAGGCTTCTTGAAGTTCACCACCCAGATGCAGTTCACCGACAAGTACTACTCCATCTCGCTGGGCCAGGGCCAGGGACCGCTGGCGGAGAACCTGATCGACAAGAGCCTGCGCCTGGGTCACTGGGTGTTCCTGCAGAACTGCCACTTGGCCACCTCGTTTATGCAGACGCTGGAGACGATCGTGCGCAATCTGACGCTGGGCATCACCAAGGCGCATCCCGACTTCCGGCTATATCTCTCCTCGATGCCCATCCAGACGTTCCCGATCAGTGTGCTTCAGAATTCGGTGAAGATCACCAACGAACCGCCCAAGGGCATCAAGGCGAATGTGTTCGGGGCTATGACGGATCTGAAGCAGGACTTCTTCGAGCAGCACATCCAGAATGGCAACTGGCGGGCCATTGTCTTTGGCCTGTGCATGTTTCATGCCGTTCTGCTGGAGCGGAGAAAGTTCGGACCCCTGGGCTGGAACATCACGTACGAGTTTAGCGAGAGCGATCGTGAGTGCGGCCTGAAGACCCTCGACTTCTTTATCGATCGCGAGGTGCTCGATGATATACCCTGGGAGGCAATACTCTATATCAATGGTGACATCACCTGGGGCGGCCGGGTGACGGACTACTGGGATCTCCGCTGTCTGCGCACCATCCTCACGATCTTCTCCTCGAAGCGGATCATCCAACCGGATTACAAGTACTGCCGTGGTGATAGCTACTATCGGGATCCGCGCAAGAAGACGCTGGCTGAGTACTCGGCCTATGTGCAAGGTTTTCCGGTCCTGGAGGATCCGGAGATTTTCGGCATGAACCAGAACGCCAACATTGTGTTCCAGACCAAGGAGACGGCCTTCTTCATCAGCACCCTGCTCCTGGGACAGCCGAGATCCGCCGCCGACGAGGGACAGGCCATGGAGAACGAGATCTGCCAGCAGACAATCCAACGCATCCAGAAGGCCCTGGCCACCAAGATCAAGCGGGAGCCCATCCACGACACGCTCTCGGTGGTGAGTATTAGTATAACAATCGGTAGTAGCTAGGGAATGGTGGTTCCATCTTGATCTTGACTATTCGAAGAGCTTCCTTAATAACTACATAACATTTCGAACTCTCTTCTAAGGAATATATTTTCTCCCTTGCCAGCTGGACTCCAAAGGTCAGGTTCCATCGCTGACCATTGTGCTGGTGCAGGAGATCGATCGCTTCAACATTGCTTTGGGCATCATCCACGACAGCATGATCAACTTGGCCAAGGCCATCAAGGGCCTGGTGGTGATGTCCGAGGAGCTGGAGAACGTGTTCAAGGCACTGCTGTCCAACCTGGTGCCCGCATCCTGGGCCAAGCGGAGCTTCCTGTCGATCAAGCCGCTGCCCAGCTATATAGCTGATTTCCAGCGGCGCATCGACTTCATCCAGCAGTGGGCGGAGAATGGAGCACCGCGCTCCTATTGGATCAGTGGATTCTTCTTCCCCCAATCCTTCCTCACCGGCGTCCTGCAGACGTACGCCCGGCGACGAATCTTGCCCATAGATTCGCTGAAGATTGACTTCGATGTGTTCGAAAAGGAGCTCGTGCAGCAGGACTTCTTCGAGATGCACATGAACAATATGAACGTGAGTATGCGGCTAAATGAGATGAAATAATATGATTTAATGGATGATATGTATATCTTTTATTGAACATTTTCTAAATAGACTTACGTTTTCCTTGCTTTATAGGACCAAAAGCTGTATGGCAGTCTGCCGGAGTGCACCGATGCCATCATCAATGTGCACGGCATCTTCATCGAGGCGGCTCGCTGGGACCTTAGCAAGGGTGGGCTGTGCGATGCCAACTTCGGGGAGCTCTTCAGCCGGATGCCGGTGGTGAGGTTCAAGCCCTGCCTGGAGATTTCGACGGTGGTGCGCTACGAGGCGCCCCTCTACAAGACCCAGCAGCGATCCGGCGTCCTCTCCACCACGGGCCATTCGACCAACTTCATCCTGGCCGTCCTCCTGCGCAGCAACAATGATCCCGAGTTCTGGATCATGCGGGGTACGGCTCTGGTATCTGCAGTTCTGGAGAATATTTGCTAGGCTCTAGAGGGTTCTAGGGATTATGTCGAGTTCTTGTTATTTTACTGCATACTTCAAGCCGTCTTTATTTCGTTTCTTGTTCATTTTCGGGTATTTCTTGCTAAGGTGTACAATACATATCGTGTGTGTGTGTGGATTAGTTTAAAATCTAGGCTTAAGGTCCTGATCTGTATCTGTAAACTAGATTACAAGCAAATGTTTTTGGGAAATCCCTAGAAATTTCATTGATAAATCAAGGCACAATAACCAATTATTCCACAAACACGATTTTGTGCACTATTTTTTTTTGTTTCCTATCAAAAGCAATTTTACACAATAGAAGCATCTATTTTGACAAGGCAAATTGGCGCTCAAAATACGAGCTACTTATGGCAAAAATCGACAAAGTCTTCATTAAATATCTGACAAAATGTTCTTAAGCCTATGTGTATATAATTTATGTAGACATATGTACGGTTCGTATGTACAACATTACACTTTTTAAGTCTGTTCTCAATATTTGATCAAATCTACCGTGGAATTCTGTACCTTGCACACACACACACTGAGAGAAAAGCACAGGCAGGCACTACTTTATGTATACTATGTACAATCCTTTCGGTTTCAATTTAAGTTTAAGTTTCAGTTTAAGTTTCGGTTTGGTCACAGTCTATTTCGTATATCAAGTATTTCAATCAACAGGTGGACAGACAGATAACAGATGGGGGCAAATCTAACTAATTGACTAACGATGAACATACACTGAAAGATAAAGGAATGTGGTGGCTGCAGGTAGTGCAGGTTGTTTTTTCTTTTTTTTTTGCTTTGATTTCTGTTATTTTGTTCGCCTTTTCTAAGTACTAATACTGCCGTTCGCTACTCCAATTTTTTGTGGAAGGTATGGATATCGAATTGGATTTGGAAACGTGGAAATGTGGCTTAGGGGCTAAAGGTTACGGGGCATAGGTTATAGATACAAGTATAGGTTTGGTCTTTTTCGTTAGTTAACCGCATAAATGGAATGCTAAATTAGTTAGAGTTCTTATGCACTAATTATTGCTGGACATTGTCTCTCCTCAACTTTAAGTACTTAGTCACTAAATATACAAATTAGCTAAACAACGCAAAAAAAAATTAATAAAAAAATAGTGTAAATTGAATTATCGATAAACTGTCGTATAACACGTTCCGCAAAATCTTTCGTTAGGAAGCACAATTCGGTGGGCGGCCATCGCTGCCTACAATTTTTTACTGTCCATATCGATCCTGAGATCGGGCAGGGATCCGCGCGTCTGCAGCAGGCTCCGCTTCTCCGGATCCTTGACCTTCTTAGGCTTGGGTCGGTTCGTCTTCGTGTAGCGATTGATCACCCCGTCGGCCTCGTCCATCATGCGCAGGATGAGCGCCTGGTCGGAGGAGTCCAGCGGGGCTATCGAGATGTCTCGCACGGCTCGGAACTTGCCGCAATTGTTAAGATGCTCGTTCTCCAACCGGAAAAAGTTCCAAACAAAGCGGCTAAAAGGGAGAATATTATGTTATTAACTGGGAAATACTTTTATTCTGGTATCCTAACTCACCGGAAAACCTCCAGGATGCCTGTGATGGAGGTCATTATGTCGCTGCTCACTATTTTCATCTCGGTGAGGTAGAAAGACAGCACCCAAATAAAGCGTAGCGCCAGATCCTCAACAATGGCAAAGTAGTAGAAACCCTGAAAAGTTGTGAAAATTCAAGGATTACATTACGGAATCTTTAGGCAGCCCTAATTTAAATAACAAAAAAATGTTGTCCACTTACCGTCGATGAGTAGACAACTTCCTCGCGCAGGAAAGTATTCTCGCCGGCATTCTTGTCGAACAGACCCCAATCCATCTTGATATCCCAGGTGTAGGCATAGCAGGAGGACACAATCGAGGCGATGATCCACAGCCAGGTGTAGGGATTGTCAAATGTGCTGGCATAGTTGGCTAAAATAAAAGAATAGAACCATTGAAAAACATATATTTAAAAGCAAGCTAGAACACTCACGACTGTGAAAGCTCTTGAGGGTGGCGAAGATCACTACCAGGAAGGTGGTGGAGTATTTGCCAGCGTTGACCAAGTGAGGAAAGGCCTCCCGCGAGTCCCGATATCGCCGCAAGCATTGTGCAAATCGGAACCAAGCGGGCAGGCAATTGACAATCGGCCGGATGATAAAGTCCTTCTCCATGCATATAGAGGCATCCCTCGCCTCCGTCCAGTTGCCATTCGTGAAATAGAAACAAATGAGATACTCGAAGTCCAGGATTGCTGTGGCCAGCGAATTAAGCTGATCGCCCAGCCAGAAATCGGCGAAGCCCACGTGGAAGAACGGCGCGGACAGGCAACGACCCGTGATTCGCCACAGCCAAAACCGAGCGTCGTGATGGAGCACATGAAATGGATTGGCCAAAAACAGCACCATAATCAGCGTGAGCGTCAGCGGATTGATGAACGCCGGTATGGCCAAACTGGCGCTGTACAGGAAACTCAACATGCTGAGCGTCCAAACGACCCCGAAAATCGCCGCCAGCTCCATGAGATGCTGCTCGGATAGATGATTTCGCGGATCGAGCTCGAAGATCAGGACATGATTCACACCAGACGACCGCCAGCCGTAGATATTGACGCCGATGAGGAAGATGAACTCGATGATGAGCAGGGGTCCGCGGTACAGGCGGAATGTGACCTTCAGGTTCTCGCCGCTGATCTCGTGGAAGATGGCCGACAGCACCACCACAATGCCCAGCACTATGAAACTGCCGGAGAAGAGGCCCACCTTGAAGGTTGTCCACGGACTCTGCTGTTCGCCCAGCGGCGGCACTCGGAGCCGCTTCATGGCCCGCTGACGATCACCGCCCTCCAGCTCGCCGGTTACCGTCGTCTCCGTCTCATTGATGATGTTGTCGATGTCCTTGTTGGTGAAGAAGTGCGAAGCCTCCACATATTCCTGTCTCCACTTGGCACCGCTATCCACTCGCAAAAGCTGTGGCGAAAGGATGGGAAAGTAATAATTTTAATAATTAATAGGGATATTTAAATATGTATGAACATGGTTTAATAGTTTCTTAGTTAAAAATTATATTTTATAAGATTAAATGAAGCCCACGAAGTGATTTCATAGTGAGCGCCAAAACATAGATCATAAAACATATCCGACCTAATTTTCTTATCTTAGTAGAATGAATGATTCACCCATATTTTATGATGGTTACTGAAAAGTTCAGGCGTGTGCAACCCGAATTGCTAGCGATAACGCTGACTATTTTTAAGCAACTTTTTCCCGAGAACCCTGCCATAAACTTGTATTATTTACTCCCCAGACGAAACAATTTTTCTACACTTGTTCTACGTTGCAGAAAAAGAAGTAATCCCCCAAGATCTTGACTAGGTCAAGGTTCAGTGGGGATGCCGCTGCAGTGGCCGTAAATCAGACTTACTTTATCGTGCTTCTTGAGTATTTTACGAAAGCCGGTGTGATTCAGATTCTGGTAATTCTGCAGGAGGATCAGACTCAGGTAGAACTCGCTGAATGCCAACTTTAGTTCGCGTGCCTTGCGATCCGGCAGAGCCGCATGTCGTTTCTGTCCCTTGGACTTTTTGGCACTCCGCTCCGACTCCTCAATGGAGGTCTTCAGCTCGGCATTTAGCGTGGCGAACTTTCGCGTGGCCTCCGCCAGTTTCTCCGAGTAGAATGTATTGATCTTCTTCAGCTCCTTGTCACAGTAGTGAAAGAAGTTCTCATCGAAGTTGGCAAAATGCCGCTTCAGCACATCGTCCTCGACACTCTCCACCGATGGCGCCTCCTCCACGGCCAAGTACAGCATGGCCTTCATTTCCTGTCAAACACAAACGAATGGGTTTTTTAGTTTTCTTTTCTTTTATTTTTTGATTTTTGGCCCAGACTCACCTCATAGTTGATGTATTGTTTGCGCCACTCAGGCGTTATGTGCGCCGACAGGTGCTCGGCGAACTTCATGGCTGCCGATGTGTTAGCCTGGCTATTCTAGGGCTAGCTCTGTCCAGTCCAGTCCAGATCGGATCCGTTCCGTTCCGTTGATCGGCGCTGCACTGAAGCGCGTCTGAAACGATAAATATGAAAGAATTGTTGGGGGCATTTCCGGATATCATGTTGTTATTACTTAAAACTAGACTTTGTTTGTTGATATTGGTCTTGAAAATAGAAACATTCTTACTGAATAATATCGTTATTTTCTTGTTCATTTCAATACATTTTTACTGCATTTTAGGAATAATAAATGGGATTCCAATGTGTATATCTTTCAATTTAGTAAATGCACAATTGTATTATTAATTACTTTTTAGCAAGCCCTTTATGACTTTTGTTCCCTGAAATCGTATTATCAATTGTGTGTACATAAATGTTTAATTATAAGAGAACGTGCAACGAGTAAGATGAAGGCATAGGACGTAGAACTCAAGATAAGCAAAGAAGTTTTTAAGAGTGATTCACAGCCCAAATATAACTCTTTCTGTGGCGAATGAGTAACGAACTGGGTATAATATCAAGTATCCATGAATTCAGAACCGATCGCTCGGCTTTCTCCCACTTGCGTTGGTAATTTAACGGACGAGCAAGCGGACTAATGGATAATGGCTCAAATCAATGCATAAGCTAATCGGGCGTATTAACTTAAGCATGATATACGACTTCCAGCGATCGTAAATTGAACGCTGGTGGGTGTGTTTTTCATAACTGATAAGCACCAGGCCCCAAAAAAGGGAGAATACATATACGATTAAGCCGTAATACAACAATTATTGGGGTCTGTGGCACCCGACTCTTTACAGAATATATATGTGTATCATTAACGGGGCCCGCATAACGAGTTAAGCAAATTGGAAAATTTTTGTCGCCCGTTCAAACAGCGCCTTATACGATGCAGATAGAGATCGAGTTGGGAGAATGTTTTAATCAATTGCACAAATATTTGCGTCGCCAACTGTTGCTGTGGCATTTGTTGCTATTCGTGCCTCCTATTTTACCGCCGCCCTTCCTCGGTTTCTGGACGTAACTTCCGCCCAACCCATCCCCTACACAGGTAAAAATATCTTCCATTTCTTTAATAAAAAATAAAAATATATATTAACTTATTTTTTAAAATTCCACGTGATAACTTAAGAGTTTTTAAAGTGAACATAATTATAAAAGACAAGACTATTGAAGGTTTTTCGTTTTGATTAAATACTTTCCTGACAACCTTGATAAAGATAGTGGGCTAAAATTGTTTGCTATCTAAATCTCATTATCAACATGCCAATATTTAAAGAAGTGCATACTATAAATAACCATTTAAAGATAAATGTATTTTCGGGTCGTTACGTTAGGTTACCATTTTGGTATTATATATTATAATTATTATACGAGGATTTACTTAAAAACCCTTTGAAACTGTTTTCTTTAATAGTCTTTTCTAATAACCTAAACAGAAATATTCAAATATTTTTTCAAGATTAAGGTGTCTGAAACGCAAACTTATAAGTGTTATAGCAAACAAGTACTTAATCATTTATTGATTGACTTGTATTACTGATATCATTCTGATCTGATAAATAATAAAATACGATAAATATTGTTTGGAATTTGATAATTCCCAACTGATGTTCTAATAATTTTTTCCACTGCATAGCCATTTCCATAGTTTATTGTTATTTCCACCTCTGGAACCCAGAAGAGTGGCCAGTACCTGGGCGATAATTGATGGGAGGGTCAGTGGAGGGGGTGGTGGAAGGGGGTGGGACAGACTGGCGGTCAATTAACGTCAACAGTAGAGCCTAAATATAGATCGGCCGCTGATTGATTAGAGCATATACCATAGCGAACAATGGCAATCGTAATGGATTAGAGGTGTTTGTCTCTGATCGATCGACATAGCCGGCAAATCTGAAGCTATCCCGCCCATCTCAGAGTTCAGGCCTTATCACCTTATCGCCGTTCACAGATTTCTCTTCTGTAGTTTAATTAGCGCTGATAACGAAACGGCTGGACGGGGACTGGTCTTATAAAACATGTGCTAGTGCCGCCTGGAACAACAGCACCAACAGCTGACACACAAAGCCCCATAATCGCTGTGACATCGCCGGAACACATCGACGGCACACGTAGACGCAAATATTTGATCAATAAAACAAGAATGGAGGTTTGTTTTGGGGAAAACGAATCTGGAAATACCCTCTCGCCCTCTAATTGGTGCTTTAGAACACAATCTTATAACAATTATAGGCTGCAATCTGCAGCAATCTCGATGGGATTATCTTGAATAGCAAACAGGTTGTGTGCTTCCCTCCTATCACAGCTATTGGATATAGTATAGAACTTAAATAATTTTCGCACTACAATATTAGTGGCAGTGAAAAATTAAAACAACGGAAACAAAGAAAGAAAAAACAAACAAAGGTATACATAGGAAAACTTTTTACTTGATCACTTTTTTTTCAGAGATGAGAAGCGGGTATAGCTACGCAATATGAAATATATTTACTTTATAGACGGGAAACTTTCAGAGAGTACACATAAACTGAAATATAACACTTTTGCATTATTAAAATTCCAAGCAAACAAGGCAATGAATGTCAAGTTATTTGGGTTAGGTTGATGGAAGTTTACACTTGAGTTCACCTAAACACTTCTCATTCAGAGATCTCAAATTCCATAAATGCGAAACTTTTAGGGAATGAACTTAAACTCAAGAATAACACGTTTGTGTTGTTAAAACTCAAAATAAATAAGCCAAAGTCAAGTTATTTGGGTTAGGTCGATGGTATAATTCACTTAAACACTTCTCATTCAGAGATCTCAAGTTCTATAAATGCCAAACTTTCAGGGAATGTACTAACACTCTAGTATAACACTTTTGTATTGTTAAAAATCAAAATAAATAAGCCAAAGTCAAGTTATTTGGGTTAGGGATAGGTGGTAGTTTTCGATTATTTTGCAAACCTCTTTCAGAAGTGATTATACCCCTTTCTAAAGCGAAGTGGAAACGAATGCTGGGATTTGCTGACTGAACTGAACCGCTGATGTTGGCTTTTGATTTTTGTTGATTTCCGCCAGGGGCGGTCGTGACCGAAGGGGGCGGGGCAGCGGGGCGGCAGAGCGCCAGCGCAGCCGAGCTAGCCGTCAATTCGTCTTGTCTTGTGATTTTTCGCCTTCATCGCAATTGGACAAACGAGGCGCAATTGGAGGCACCCAGTCCGAGATTATCGGATGACTTTGGCGGGGGATTTGGGGAGCGTATGGGGACTTGGGGGTGGGAAATTGCATTTCAATTACATAAAATTACATACATACACTGCAGCTTGCACTTGCAGTTCGTCCCGTTCGCCTTTTTGGTATTGGGGGTTCTATTTTAACATCGCGAGCTGCTCCCGCTGGCCATTACTATTGTCAACAGACGTTGATTTGTTAAGTACACTGCTTATCACCGAATAGCGCGCATATCACTAAAATCCAGACGACGGTCGAAATGCGGGGCCAAACAACAACAAAACAAAGAACTGCGGATGTTTAAAATGTATCAAAATACCGATATATCGATATCTTTGAATAAAAATAAATAGGACCAGGGTATTTTTATTTTCTACATTTCGCAGCGGTTGCCGGATGGTCACACCAGCTGATTTCGAATTTGCTCTCCCTCTCCATTTAACAGAAATGTTAAGATACAAGGTTTTTGAACAGTGGTAAAGGAATAGAAACGGCGAAGAACCAAAGCTCCATTGTTAGTAATTTAAAAATTATATATCATCGATACGATATTTTCTATATATTTTCACAACCCTACAAAGAACTGAACGCCTAGCAAAAAAAAAAAGAAAAGGCCACGTATTGCAAAAGGCGCGCGCTTCGCGGTGAGGAGAGGGTCTCCGCTAGGTTAGCGAAGACAACACCCTCGCATTTTAGATCAACTTTTTTAGAACAATGTTATCGATATTTCGCAATTATTTGTCCACCTCTAATTCACGCAAACAAAGTTGCGATTTTACCACAAAAAAAAGAAGAAAGAAACAAAACAAAATCGTCAATTTCGCTATCACCAAGAAACCAATCCAGTCGCAGCCGCGTCCCATGAGTGCAAACCTGAAGAACATCAAGCTGGCCCACTTTGGCGGTCCGCCCGGTTCCAGTGGCTTTGGCATATCGGCGTCCTCCGGAGGCGCTGGAAAACTGCCCACAAATGGCACGGGCGGCGGCAAATCCGCTCCGCCCAGCTCCTTCACGGAGGCCGAGGTGCTAGCCACGCCCGGGGGCGTCGTTATACCCATAATCCGCACACGGGACGTGCCCAAGCTGCTGCCCACCATTGCCAACGCGCTGCAGCGTCCAGCGGATGATCATCTAGCCGCCGAGGATCTGGATGCAGTGCAACTGGAGCTGGAGCAGATGCTCTCCAATGTGGCGCTGCGCACGCGTGTCCTGAAGTCGGAGTACGATAGCTTGGACAAGGATGAGAAGCGTCAGGATCGCCGAAAGCTAGAGCGCGTCCCGGGATCGCCTCCTTGCCCGGCCAACATGCTTAACGGCCTACTCGGCGTAGGCAGCAACTCCTCTACGAGTCTGGGCAGTCCCCTCGGTGGAGGTGGAGGCGCTTCCTCCTCCAGTCAATCCAAGCGGAAACGCGAAGAGCCCACAGGCGTGCGCAAGAAGCACTCCTCGATGACCATCCTGAAGCAACAGGGCGTCTCCGGCGGCTCCTCGAAGCACCAGGCCAAGAACAGCCCCTTGGCCGTCCACACCGATGACAGCATGGACTATCTGCCCACCTTGGTGGCGGCCAACGCCTCTGGTTCCGTGCTGCCGCATCACCAGCCGTTGCCCCAGCTGCCCAAGGTGGCGGTGCCCAAGAACGACACACCCAACAAGTTCTGGCTCTCCGTAGAGCCCTACTGCATGCCGCTGACCAACGAGGATCTGCGCTTGATTGACGATCTCTTAGAGCAGTATCGGGGTCCGCTGGTGCCGCCAGTGCCCACGCTAGGTCCCCACTACTCCACGGCCTGGGCCCAGGAGGATATGAAGGCACTGCAACCGGGCGGAGCACGTCTGAAGTCTAACAGCGCCAGCGGGATGATCAAGAAGGCCGAAGGAATGGTGGAGGAGAGCATCACGGGTCCGCTGACCCAGCGCTTGGTGTCCGCCCTGATGGAGGAGTCGCTGATGACGCTGCCCAGCGAACAGGCGGCGGTGGGGGAGCACAGCAACAGCACGACGAGCAGCAGCAACGAGAACACCCACTCACACTCTTCCTCCTCGGCAAATGCAGCCGCAGCGGCTGCTTCCGGCAACTTCCGATCACTGGCCATGATGAAACATGGCGTGGGCATTGAACAGCGGCTAAAGAAGACGCTCATAGAGAACGGACTGATCGATGCCAATGAGTTGGCGGCCCACGAGGACGTGGACGAGGTTCTGCTGGAGATCAAGCGGGTCACTACAGAAATAAGCTCCATTTCTCAGTTCAACAGTGAGGAATTGAAGAGACTTCGTTCCGCTGCCAGCGAAGAGATCAAGCGAATAGCCATCAAGCGGAAATTGGACACGGTCGACCAGGAGATACTCGAGTGCTACAAGCGAATGCTGCAGTATCGGGCCAAGCGCAAGGGTCACACCATCGAGGAGAAGCAGGAAATCCTGCGGCTGACCAACGAGCAGCGAATGCTGGCCGATCAGCTGGAGCGCATGCAGATGCATCTGCCGTGCATCGGCGGCGCTGGAGGCTCTCTGATGGAGCCCAAGATGTAGGACAGGACCCTGGCCTGGGGCTGGTGCCAGCTAATGGCCATGCATCAGGCAAAGAGGCAGGTCCGGGAGGCTAGCCTCAAGCTGCAGTGTGTCTGAAAGGAATCCTCCTCCTCCGTCTCGACTTCTTCCTTTTCGCCCGACTGTACATTAGCAAGTAGCGAACAAACCCAAGGAGTGGATAGTTAGAAAAAGGGGCTGCATAGTACCAGCTCTTGGTCTTCGAGTCATTTCTAACAACTTCCTACCCCGTATTCTTATCTTTGTCGCCAGACTGTACATTAGCAAAGATATATACCTTATAGTATGTAGAGTTCAAGATTAAAGTGGATTTAATGGTTAAGATAAGATGTTCAAGTGGCGGATATTAATTTTTGGTCAATTCTAAGCTGTTCCTTCGCGAAAGCCCTGGATTTTCTAACTTGAAGAGTGACCTTTTTTAGCTTAAACATTTTAAATTGTATTTTAACTGCCTGGAACAGCGCTTCCTAACTTATTTTGTAATTGCTGAACATAGAGGAATATGAAATAGTTAAAACATCCAAAGATTTCACATGCTGGATTTGTCTTTGTAAATAGAGATGGAGTATTTTTGTTTTCCTAATGAATATCAAGTTTTCTTCGAGAGAATTACCCACAAATTACTATCCGTCCCAATAAATCGGAAGTTTGTTTGTTTTTCACAACTATAAATATTGATCCACCCTATTTAACACTCCCAAGTACGTACACTTTGTATAGCTTAAGTTATCGCGCGGCAATAAAGTTGTCACTATCGAGAGTAAACCGCAGAATTTTCCACCGGGGAAGTTGGGAGGAGAACCACCGCACTGGGTGAACGTTGCACACGCTTTGAATTCGATCTTCCCAGCGGCACGGGCCAAGTGAACTCCAGCGGATGCGGATGCGGAGGCGCCTCTTCCGCCGATCTTGTTTGCCCAGCGATAAGGCGCAATCAAAGGCGGCAACTCCGGAGTACGGCTAATTAAATCCAAACAAGCGGGGGTCTTCGATCCGGGGATCGCTAATCTCAATGGCAAATACATATCTTCAAAAAAACAAACTTTATTTCAGGTAGCAAAAGGCAGTAATATCTTATAAGCTAGACTATAGTCTTCAATGAACATCGCCGGTGGCACTCGTAAAAGTAAATGTGATGCGATTTGAGTGTATTGATTGTACTTCATGTGTGTTGCGGTGCAGTGGTTTGACTGGTGGATCCATTCGGATCCCATATCACAATCGCAGTTGTAGTCTTTTGTATACTATAGTATTGAATCCATTACGGATTCGAGCTAATCGCCCAGGGCGGCAAACTCAGCGGCATGGGCGGCCATCAGATCGGAGCGACAGGAGACCTGGATGCCCGAGGCGTTGGCCTTCAGGCGTAGATTGGCATCGTTGGTGAGGAGCATCATGTTCGGCACCTGTTCGCTCAGCTGCAGGCAGCAGTTGACGATGCTGTCGTCCGGGCAGTCCACTTCGATCAGGTGCTCCGCCTCCTCCACGGCGGATTGAGCTGGAACACAAGTAATGTAGGTTAATATGGGGTAAAATACATGGAATACTCTACTGCGCACCTTGTATTTCCAAGGTCTCATCGAATTTTTTGTTCAAATAGCGTATGGCTCGCACGGCGATCAGCCGCTTTGGATCCTCTGAAGGGCGCTGCCCCTTCAGCTTGTCCAGCTCCTTGATGATTATGTAGGGAATGTACAGCATGCTTCCCACAGTGCCCGGCAGCACCACCTCGGTGAGACTCTCCACGAACTTGATGTCGTGCATCAGGACGTTGGTGTCCAGCACAAAGTACATGTGATCCACCAGACGGGTGGGCAACTCCTCGCCATCGCTGGCTTGACGCATGAGCAGGATGTCATCCTCCTGCTTTGGAGGCACAACTTCAATGGACTCCTCCCACTCCATGGGCTCGGGCTCCACTTCGCTGGCCACAGAGCCATTAAATGCGCTTTGCTTGGCGGAATCACTGTTTCCTACTTGTTTTTTCAAGTCCTTTTCGTTGGGCTTGCTAATATCATTGTTGTTGCGCTCCTGGGCCAGCTGCTTTTGCTGCAGGGAGGCTCTCAACAGCGTTAGACGCTGGTTGGCTGGGGAACAGATGGTATATGTAGGGGTTTAAAAGAACATTTGACTAGGAAATGGAGTACCCACCACTTGGAGCAGTCAGGCGATTGCTGGCATCCAGCAGGGCCTTTGGCTTCTCCCAGGCATTCTTGGGTGACAAGCCCTTGGTCTCTGGCACCCTTAGACGCTGCGCCAAGGGTCTTGGCGGCGTGACTGTGGCCACAGGGGCCACGGAGACACTTGCTCGTCGGATGGGTGCTGGAATCGGGGCACGAACCTGGGCGCTTGTGGAGGAGCTGCGCGTGGTCCGCTTGGTCTCCTTCTCCTTCTCCTTGGTTGGCTTCTTGTCCTGCACCCGCTTCAAGTTGGTCTGCAGCCGCTTGAGGCGATCCTGAGCAGGTTGCTTGCTGCCAGGAGCGACTAATTGAATGGTTAATGTTAATTATATGGGCTACACTATCAGTTGAAGGGAACATTCTGAATTTCTCACCATTTGGCAGCCGCGGAGTGCCGAGCAGCTTGTCCCGCTCCTCGTCGCCCAGAAGTCGCAGATTTGCTAACTTGCCACTTTGCTTGTTTCTGCCACTCGACGACATGTTGTTTTCTTAAGCATTTAATTGTTTGTTATTGTTGTGAATTGCTTGCTGTGCTTTGCCTTTTCCAATTAGATTAGAGATGGACCGATAACTTTCGTGTCACGATAGTCCATTAAATCGTTTATTTCCTGGAATAGTAACATTCTGGAAATAACTATCTTATTAAGAAAGGCGCATATAATGTTTTTATCACTACATTTTATTGTTAACATTGTCTAGGGTGGATACTGTAAATATAATATAATATCCAGGAACAATAAACTATGATACAAGATATGTTTTACTCGTACTTTTTTAGAAAAAGAACAACACGGATTTTCTGTAAAAACAGCACAACTAATATAATCAGATTAGCTTGGAAATCTTAGTTAATTATTTTAAGTCCAGAAACAACCCCAATTCCTATGTGCATACCCTTTTTATTTTATAACAAACACACGAATACCCCTAATTGGTATATTTTTCTAGTACTAAATGCTGGTATTTTCCTACGTTAGTGCCACACTGCACCGGTTTCGAATTGTTTAACTAGTTTTTGTTTAAAGCTTTCCCAAGTACTTGGTAATCACCGCCTTTCGCACCCACAACACACAACCGGCAGAATGATCAAGGTACGCAAGGGGGCTGTAAATAAGGACCATATAGCGATTACTGGGGAATTAACGGGGACGACCCGGTGGCCGGGTGCAAAGTCCAATTGGGATCTGAACTCGTGTCTATGGAAGCCCATAAATAACCGTATCTTCGGACGGTGCAATGCACCTTGTACCCACCGATCCGAGCAATTAGCATTACTTCTCGCAAGTTATACAACAACAGAGCATAATGGGGCTTATCTGGAATCTGAACTGATAATTCCCCAGATTTCTTCTATCAGCTGCTTGCTAAAAATGCGATAAACCGGCTTCAGAGATTGAGAGATCCCTAGTTGAGAGATTTTTTGGGGTTCCGCTAACTGTAAATAGTGGGGAATACATACATATATGGAAAAAAATATTAGCCTATATAATATTTTGAACAAAGAAAACATGAGTATGTCTTTAAAAGGTATAGGTTTTTATTAATATTCATACTTCCCAAATAATTTTTTATACTTACTTTACTTTAATACCATAAAAAATAATTAAGAAACATATTGATTTTCTAAAAAAATGTAATTCTCTTGATATTCTAGTTATCATATTCTTGCAACGCCTTTGTTCTTGGGTTTTAAAGCTTAATAATCTTTTGGGACGGTTTTTTAATGATTGTGTTAGCAGTGATAGACCTCCTATCAAAATCCTCATAAAGACTGTCAGATAATAACCCCCTCTATCCCCCTAGAACGCAGTAACTTTGGTGACCGGAGGAGCCTCTGGACTGGGTCGCGCCACCGCTGAGCGCTTGGCGAAGCAGGGAGCCAGCGTGGTCCTGGCCGATCTGCCATCCTCCAAGGGCAATGAGGTGGCCAAGGAGCTCGGAGACAAGGTGGTCTTCGTGCCCGTGGATGTGACCTCCGAGAAGGATGTGAGTGCCGCCCTGCAGATCGCCAAGGATAAGTTCGGTCGTCTGGATCTGACCGTGAACTGTGCCGGCACGGCCACGGCGGTGAAGACGTACAACTTCAACAAGAATGTGGCCCACAGGCTGGAGGACTTCCAGCGGGTGATCAACATCAATACGGTGGGCACCTTCAATGTGATCCGTCTGTCGGCCGGTCTGATGGGCGCCAACGAGCCGAACCAGGATGGACAGCGCGGCGTGATCGTGAACACCGCCTCGGTGGCGGCCTTCGATGGCCAGATCGGTCAGGCGGCCTACTCCGCCTCCAAGGCGGCTGTGGTGGGCATGACCCTGCCCATTGCCCGCGATCTGAGCACCCAGGGCATCCGGATCTGCACGATTGCGCCTGGTTTGTTCAACACCCCGATGCTGGCTGCCCTGCCAGAGAAGGTGCGCACCTTCCTGGCCAAGTCCATCCCGTTTCCGCAGCGCCTGGGCGAGCCCAGTGAGTACGCCCACCTGGTGCAGGCGATCTTCGAGAATCCGCTGCTCAACGGCGAGGTTATCCGCATCGATGGCGCCCTGCGCATGATGCCCTAAATCTGGATATGGAGGATACCGGACATCCGGAAGTGGCTCGATCAGTTTGCATTTATCTATTGTCTAGTGGTTAAGCTGAAAGTTTTATTATCTGTCCCGAAATTATGTAATAATTGCTATTAAACACACATCTCTACTTTTCAAATTTTGGAGGCCCGTCTGTTTGGTGCTTTTCAACACTGTTTTTGTGCCAGTTGCTTAAGGGGTAACAAGGGGTACATTGGTTTAATTATTCTGCTGCAATAGGTTTCTAAAAGATATCTGCAGAAATATAATTGTTAATGATTTTAGCTTTTAAACTTTTTAATTTTGTGTATTTGAGCTATCTTACCGAAAAAATTAGATGACTTATCATATAAAAATATTCTACAGGGTATTTAATCATCCCTCCCTAAGCATTCGATGCATTTCACGCGGGTTGGCAGCTCCTAATGCAATTGTAAACAAACAATTCAATTGCAAATCGCTCTCCAGAAGATAATGCCGCCATATCAGCGCTGCGGCGATATCGTGTGGGTGACGAAGAGGCAGACGCCCTCCTTCGCCTTCCAGTGCATCTATTGCCAGGACAGCAGGACGAGCACATTCAAGGATTTCAAGTTGCACCTGGAGTCGCAGCACTCTGAGTTGTTCCAGAATGAAGAAAAAAAGGACGTAAAGCTCCTTCCCTTCAGACCTGGGACACGGGAACTGCGTAGCAATGCTGGCCGAGATCAGGAGGCAGTAATCATTCACAAGGATGAGGATCCCTTGGCCACGCAGGACAAAGATGAGTTTTTGAAGGAGGAAACCCCGCCAAAAGTAATTGCCGAGGGGAATGACTCTGAATTTCCGGTGGACCAGGAGGAGGACACCCTGCTGGACTGGCCAGAGAGCGATAGCCAGAGCATAGCATCCTTGAAGTCCAGCAAAGAGGAGCAAACCGTGAGCTAGCTATGGATTCCAACAATTCCAATGCTAATCTGCGTTTTTCAGCCCACTCCAGCTACGGATACTTCTCACTTCTGGCTACTTGAGCACCCCATCATGCTGGCCTTCATCGATCAGCTGGAGCAGCAGCCGCAGCTCTGGGACTTGGGCATGCTGACCTACCGGAACTACAGGCATCGCAGCATGGCCTGCGAAAAGATAGCCGCTGGCCTCAGTGACCAGTTTGGACTGAAAATGTCGACTCAGGAGATTGCCACCCACGTCAAGCAGCTAAAGGATATTTATATCAAGGAAAGGCTGCGTCTGGAACGGACTACAGATGCAACAGCCAGCCCCGAGTGGTATTACGAACGGCTTCATTTCCTGGTGAAGAGTCTACGGCGACTTAAGCATCCCAATATGCTGGGAAACGGGGCTGAGGTGTTGGCTGTGCCTCACCTGAATCATGCCCAAAACCTGAAGCTCATTGAGCTGTACCGCCAGTGCAGCAAAAGTTGGGACATGCAAAACATCGGTTGCCGGATGGGTAATGTCCGCCAGGAGGCCAAGGATCGCCTGCTGGAGCTGTGCCGCACGGAACTGCAGATTCCTCTGGATCCCTCGCAGCTGCAGCGTTTCATTCGCCGCCTGAGAAGCACTTACCACCAGGAGAAGGTGCGCCGACTGCGGAGCGAGCGGGAGGGCAAGGTGTTCCGCTCCCGTTCCCGCTACTACGAGAAGTTGCGGTTCCTGGAGGACCACATGGCGCCCTTTCAGTGTGACTTGTGTCAGGAGCTGGTGAACAGCGTGGATGGCTACAAGGTTCATCGGGCCAAGCACGACGATAGCCTGCCCTTTGTGTGTCCCACATGTGGAAAGGGCTTCACCAAGGTGGGCAATCTTACCATTCATTTGCGCCGGCACACGCAAGACTACCACTTGAGCTGCGAGGAGTGCGGCAAGCGGTTCGCCACCAGCACGGATCTCATAGTCCATCGGCGTTCGCATACCGGTGAACGACCCTACTGCTGTCACATCTGCGGCGGCCGCTTCAGCACCGTCTCCTTCTTCAAGCGACACAAGCGGCGGCATGAGCAGCGCCCTGTGGCCAAGTGCCACATCTGCGGCAAGGGTTTCTTTGAGCGAACCGTCCTGCGGGATCACATCAAGGGGCACCTGAACGTGCGCGACAAGGAGTGTGATGTGTGCCACAAGCGCTTCACCAGCGCCAAGTACCTGAATCGGCACAAGGAGATCCATGCCGAGCACAAAAAATACGTGTGCAAGACCTGCGGCAAGGGATTCGCCCAGTATGCAGGACTCAAGGGACACATGAAGTCGCACGAAAGAAAGAAAATTAAAGCCGGAGAGGAGGGACCTAAGTGATTCTCATTAAAACTAAGCAAAGATAAGTGCTGCGACTGATAAGTGTAGTGATGGGAAGTAGGTACTTGTACTATATGGCTAAGTTATACTCTGCCGTTTAAATTGAACGCTTTACAACGTATACATACGATTTTTATAACAGTTATTGTTAGTATTGTGTTTTTGCAAACTTTTCGGATCTATGGAGCTCCCATTTATTTTAAAATATGATGTGGCACAAAAAACCTCTCAGTCTTACAGATTTATTTAATGTTTTGCAAATATTTAAAATAATTTACTAAAAAATAAGCTTCCCAACCACTCATTACATTTTAAAGAACAATAACTGACATTGTAATTTTTCTATTACCGGATATTGAAAATATGGTACTTCCTTAATATATTTTAAAAGCAGTTCAGTCCCTTCCCATCACTGCCGATTAGCTGTATCGTATCTCCATGGGCTGGTCAAGGCCCTGATTTGCTCCAGTTACCCACAAATTGCCAAAGTCCAAGCCGGCGGGCAAAAGAGCAGCCCGCAGAAGCCATTGTCATTCACTTGCTAGTGTAAACAGAAAGATATGAATGTGGGATATAGAATGATGTACTTAGGGCGGATAGGAGCTCCTCCAGTGCATTTCACACATTATCGTCAATTCTCCGACAGCTTGTTATATTTATATTTGTAGCGAGTGCTTTGGCATTTGTTTGGTTCCCCCGTGGTTATCTTATCGGGAGTGTCGGAGTGGCTGGGACTGTGGAACAATTGGAAGTGCGATAAGCGCCCACAGAATTCCAACCGCTCGCCCCAGCCAGTCAGTTGAAATCGGAGCTGCCTGCGAATTATCCACTATCCATGACCGACCGGCAATCGGGCCACTGATACTGCGTCATCCAAATCGCAAAATAAAGGAAGATTAGCCCAGGAAAAGCCATCATAATCGAAAGAAGCCCAAGAAGTGAGTTGTGGTCAACTTGTGTTGCTGCTGCTGTTGCAATTTCGGTTGCTGTTGCAACTTCTAGGGACAACACTGTGTGACCCAACGGAAATTGGCCCTTGAAAAGCGGAAGAGGTGGGTGTTTACCACAGTATGCACTAAGTAAAGATGAATATATTGCTATATTGTTTTATTCCTATCCTCAAAAGTACATTTTAAAACTTATATGATTCTAGGGAGTCTTTTTTGACTGTCGAAAATGTATTTTTCATTTACCAGTGCCCACTGTCATTGCTATCTTCACTTAAACCCAATAGTCATAAACTAATTATACCCACGATTATTTCTTCCGCACAGTTCTTCCACTGACGTCACTTGCCCCCAGGGGAAGAGGAGAAGCGGGCACTCGACTGGTCAGCTGCCTCACCCTTCGGTGGGTACCAGTACGATAAAGCCCAAGAGCAGCCAATCGAGAAGAAGCCCAAGTGAAAGGGGTGCAGGGAACGGGGCCAGCCGATAAGCGATCCCAGCATCATGCAGACGACGACAAGTCAGCGGCCAGTAACGCCTGGCACTCCAGACTCGGCACACATCGTAATAGGCGCCGCGGGATTCGTGGCTCACGAGAGACGCCAGCACGGAAAGACTCTAATGAATTGCTTTCGCGACCGCTCCACGACCTCGTCGTCAACGTCATCGTCGCAGGGCCCACACGCCTATATGCGCGGCCACAGCGTCACCTCGGGCACTCTGTTCCGCCTGGAGGGCAATGGTGGCTCCAATTGCAACCTGGACAATGCGGGCAAGCAGGATACAGGGCGACCCGAGGCGGTTGTCCTCCTAAGGGAGCTAAAGACCAAACCCAACAAGCTGGCGCTGCTCAAGAGCAGCAGCACCAAAGATCTAACCCGCCTGTTCCTGGATGAATCCACCAACAAAGCGGTGCTGGTGTCAAATACCAGCCTGGATGTCTGCTCCTCAAACTCCAGTTCGGCTGGGAGTCCGGCGGTGGGCAGGTCCAAGGGCAGGGAACGCCAGAGCGGAATTGAGTGCTGCAGCGCCTGTTCCAAGCGCTGGCGTGACCTCAAGCAGCGGATGCACACACTGGAGCAGGATCTGCTGGTCCAGACCACCTACAGCCAGGAGTTGGAGCAGAAGGTGGGCGAAATGAGTCGTCAGTTGGGCGAACTGCTCCAGGAACGAGACAGGGACAAGGAAAAACAGCGCTCCGCAGGATCAGGCGCATTCGGCAAGCGATATCCACCGGTCCATCCCGCAGGCAGTCCCAATGTACGGCCCTCACGCCTGGTGGCCTGGATGAATCTGTCCAACTGGTTCAAAAGCCGGCCCAGTGTGGAGACCCTGCGGGAACAGCGCATTTTCTTCGACGAACCCTGCTTCGATACGGAACTGGAGATGGTTCTGAAGCACGACCAGCACCGCAATGTGCCCCGGATCGTGGTGGATTGCTGCGATCTCATCGAGCAGAAGTACCGCAGATCCACGCAACCCATCGAGGGCATCTACCGGCAGTGCGGCGACTACAATAAGATCCAAACGCTGCGATTCAGTATCGATGCGAATGACTATGATGCACTGCGTCAGCCGGACGTGGATATACACACGCTGACCGGGGTGCTGAAGCTCTTCCTGCGCGAAATCAAGAGTCCGCTGGTTAGTGTCAACGAGGCCAAGACCTTCATTGGACCGCCCAATCAGTGGTGTAAGTTCGAAAGCCCTCCTTGTAGTGCTCTCAACTGTAATGTCCGTATTCCCCCCACAGTGCTAACTGATCTTTCCGCCAAGCTGGACACTCTGAAAAGACTGATACGCTCGGTGCCGGAGATCAACCGCGACACCATGGACTATATCTTCGGGCACTTCAACAGGTGAGTGGTTCCTAATAGTTAGCAATTATAGCTGTAAGTAAAGTAAGTGGGAGGACAAAACCCTTCAGATCCAGGGCATTGTGTTGGATGGGTTTTCAAAAAAAATAAATACGGAGTTTCCCTATCAAGCTTGGGTCATAAGACTATATATTTGTACTTTTCCAGAATATTCTTAATGACTCAGGCTTTCTAGTGATCATTGAAATACATTAAATATAAACCATATTTTGTTGATTATTCATTACTTTTAGTAATTCGTTCATCGAAAGTGCTAAATATTTACTATATAAAATTGTTTTTTTGTGGCTTGTATAATGACACAAATCTTTAATTTTTTGAGAAGAAACTTAAATCCATTTGACATTTTTATTGTAAACTGACACTTAGGGGGTTTCCAGCGAATGGGATTTTTTGTTTGGGGTCTTTTAGTACGGTTTAGTCTAACATTGAAATTACTGAAATAATACAATACAACTTTATCTGCGTTAAAAATGTATGTAGTTCCCAATACAAAATATCTTCAACACTCATATATCAATAATATGGGCATTTTCATTAACCTTTCCAGATTAACCAAGGTGCCGCTGCAGCAGATCAGCGCCGAAACGCTGTCCATATCGGTGACGCCCTCCATCTTCCACACGGTGCCTCAGGGCGTCCACATGCAGGACATCCAGCAGCTGCTCCGCGAGGGCGAAACTCTGGCCGACTGCGTCAAACTGATGATCGAGTACCAGGGTCGTATATTCGAGTAAGTGAGCCCCGTAGAGGAGGAGGAGCCCCTGGTATCCCTGGTGAAGGTGCATTGGTTTCCGGCCGCCTGCTACTGTTTCCCCAACCCGAATCCCAGCTGCTTACGCCTCATCCAAACCCCTGTGCTCATCCCTGTGCCGTTGTCTCGAAAGCTTTGCTAACCACACGAAATCCTGAACCCGAATCCGAATCCGAACCTGAACCTGAACCCACTGTACCTGCAACTCCAATCCCCAATCCCAACGATCCCGTCGTCTACAGATGCACCGCCGATCGCCGCCGCCTGAGCATGCGCAACCTGAAGAAGACTCTGTCGCAGCCGGACCTGCTCTTCCACAATCTATTCTGATCTGACCCGATGACATGGATCCATGGATCCACGGATCTTTTGATCCCTCATGCCAGAGAGAGCACTGTACATATTGAATGACTTTAGGCGCTTAAGTTTACTAACCCACATACAGGCATATTAACATCTATGTCCTAATGTTTTATATGAATTTTTTTATACGTTTACTTTATAAACTAACTTTTGTACTTATGTTTAATAAACTGAAAGGTTTCACCTAAATATAGTGGTTTATTTTTATATGACTATGGGTATACCACATCAAATATGTTATGGGCAAACTTTTTTAGCCCGGAACTCTGGATTTCAAGATGACTAATGCTCATATTGCTCCGAGATTCGGGACAGACCACAGCTACGTTTATCCCAGAAGATTTCCCCCGCTTACTTATCGAAAAACAATATTTGATTTTCACGGGCGTATGTATATTTTTCTTGTATTTGAACTGCTATATAACATGGTGGGGTGTTTTGTTTTTTTGGGGGGTTTTAAAGGAGCGGGGAATGTGGGGTGACAGGGACGGAGGCAGTTGGGAAGAATCTATGATTTTGCAAGACAGTCTAATCGTCACTAGAGCTAAGATGTAATAGATATTTGTGTATTTTTTAAAAACCAACTGGTTTTAAGTGCTAAGTGGCCTATAAACGTATGTATATATCAGATATATGCTTGTATGTACTAGGTTTATATTAGGTTCGGTATTAGCAATCCGATTTCTAGACTTGATTCAACATTAACATTACATTTTTAGACATATGTGGTAGATGTATGTATATCTTATGCGTGGGCCTTTCGAAATACATATGTAAATGTGTTGTGTACACGTAAAGCCATCTGATTTAGCGCGTTTAAAATAATGACAGAACATTTCGCTCGCTCTTCGGATCACAATTCGGGGTTAATCGATGCATGTATATGAATGATTTCTATGATGTAAATAGGTAGGATTCTGCTTCGGTTGGTTTCCAATGAGGGGTATTACAAAACTGAGTTCTATTATGATTGCCCAAGCAATCATGAAAATTAGATACATATCGAAGGCACAGGAATATTACACACACATTTAACTCTAAGGGGCCGGGGTCCTTAGAACTGAATCCAACTGAATAACTACTGGGTTTACCATGGCAGCCGCCACATGCGCATCAGACCTGATGAAGCTTACGCTAAACTAAATATAAAATCCACTCATTTCCGGTTCTGTTGCTTTGTTGTATACATTGCTAAACGCTCAATTTGCGACGTTTCCTATTAAAGTTTTGCAATCCTACTTGAAGAACGGGTTCTTCGATGCCGATGACTTCATAGTGCATAAGATCTGGCGTTCCAATTGAAAGTCATAGTCGAGGGACTTAAGCAGCGTGGAGATTTCTGGCAGTGTAGGTATCTTTAAAAAAATATATACACATCGAGTTAGAGCGAGAAGGGTATGGCTTTTGGATGCATCACTCACATCAGTTACAGCTTGGTTACGCTGCAGCCTAATGTCCATGACGAAGGGCACTCCCTCCAGCTCGGTGTAGGTGCCCAGGGTGCCGGTGCCGCCGTAAGTGCCCCGTCCTCCTCCGGAAGCCACTCCCGCCGGACGAGGTGGCGCCGGTCGCTGTGGCGAGTTTATTTGATAGTTGGCTTGGATCTCCTCATAGTCATGGTGTTCAGTCGGTGGCTGTGGCAGCTAGTAATGCAAATAGTCAGGCATTAGCTGGATAATGAAAGATTAAAGTCACCACTTACTGGTCCACGAGAGTTGCGCTGGCCTTGGAGGTTCAGGCGGTTCAGGGCCTGCTCAACTTCACAGGTGGCTGGAGCCGGAACTCCTACACCTGGCACTGGGGGCGACAGGCGCACTGGGATCGCGCTCGTCTTGTAGCAGATTAACACTCCGTTGATATCGCCTGCCAGCTTAAAGCCATCGGGTGCTACCTTTAGTTTGGAGCAGAGTATTATGTCGGTGACCGCCTGGGTCACGGTTCCCCGCTTGGAGAGCTTGTAGATCAGCTGCCGCTTGCGCCAGGCCTTCTGGTCACTGTCGGCGGTGCGGGAGACCTGCGAGAATTCCTTGGGCGGTGCTGTCTTATCCGCAATGACTCTGTAAGTCAAAGGGTTTTCAATAAATAATTTGGGGGATATGAAGAGCAAGAAGTTGAGCTCACTGTAGGGTCTCCACCACGTATTCCGGCAGACCTTCGGACTTGGAGAGGCAAAGATACCGCGTATTTTGGCGCCCAAACAGGCTGTAGTCGCGCCAAAGGTCCGCATCCGAATCCTGGTCGTAGGTGCGGTGAATGGCACTGAAGTTCTTCGGGCAGCTAAGAGAATAAGTAACTTTTATTATGGATAAATTACTTAGCGATATAGACCTCTACACTTACCGCTCGAAATCCTCGACGATGTGCAGTGAGGTTATAGGTCGATTGTCCGGCAGGAAGCTCATGATGGAATTGAAGACATTTGTGGTGCTGGCCGAGCCGGCTCCATTGGCTGCCTCCAGCGGAGATCCCAGCAGAGCTGCCGATGATAATGGAGCTCCGCCGGCGCCCAGCCCTGTGATGCCGCTTTGGATGTGCTTACCCACCTTGTTCATCGCTCAGTGTTCTGCAGAAAAATGGGAGAGGAAATTATTAGTTAGCTGGAGATATAATTTGAGTTATGACTCGTTAAGGTAGTGATAGGTGAGGTTCTATACGTAACAGAACTACGCTAAACGGGGTACTTCATCATTAGAAACCTATACATTGGTGGGTAAGTTGAGTGTAAAGTTTGCATGTGTTTTAGATGTTTACAAATAAGATTCATTATTGTTTGGTGTACCTATATCTTAGCATTTCCGGCATATCTTGTGTATTCTCTTTGATATGCTGATTGCATATAAGCATGTACATAAGTTAACTTAATTTATGGGTAGATAAGGAATGAATAATATTTTTAAATATACCGATTTTTAAGATATTTTAAATGTTGACCTATTTAAATTTGAAGCAAAATATTTGTATAATTGCCAGGTACATGAATACTTAGATAAGGTTATGCCTAACTAATCCTCAAGAGCCCGGAATACTATAACATCTAAAAAGTGTCTATACATTTTAATATTAAACTATACAATATATATTTTAATTTTAATATCTGTGTACCGGTAACCCTGGACTGTACAAAATCTCTGATCGTGGTAGTGCTTTTTCCCGCCCCACGCAAGTGATTCATGATCTTGCTGCTGGGTTTTTTGCATGGCATTCTTTTGTAGGTCGCCCCACCAGGGCCAGGCCCGAGTTTCTCTTTAGCCACATCCACTCACATATTCAAACCCAAAGAGCGGCGGGGTCAGTGTGAAATAATGTAAACAAATCCGGCCGCACGATCGAGTGCGCACTTTACAATCGAAATGGGGAGATGGGCTCTCTTTTATATTGTACTTTTTGTTTTCCGGATATGTCAATATGTTCTATAATTAATTATTGATAAGATATACCAAGCAACGAGTTGGCCGGTAACTATGAGTCACCCAGAAACTGCAAAAACCAAATGCAAAATGCAATAAAACCCCATTTACAAGAAATGAAAACAAAAACCAGACAAAGAAGCATAAACAAAACAAATAAAGTACCAATATCAACAGCCCTTAAAGAAAATGGTTGTTTTTTTAGGTATTGGTTACAAAGCAAGTGGTTTTAGACAGTTTAACCAATTAAAATTAATTATTTAGCCCATATGGATTTTAAAACAAAATGAATTGAAGAGGGTTTATGGTTTTATAAGAGAGACAACTTAGTCAAATATCAATAATTAGGAGGCAATATTACGTAATTTAGCTCTCTATAATGTCAGATAATAATTGATCTATTATTTTCTCTGTGACATATTATAAAAATAAACTACCATTGTTATTTAATTAAGAACCCATAAGTACATCGATCATTATTTAAGATCTTGTTTTTTTCGTGCACATACTTTCTAAGGTTTCGAAATCGAATCTCTTTGGCGCGCAGACAAAGAAAGGGGGGATTAGCAGCGGTATGTGTATATACGTCTGGTGAAGTGGGGAAACTCCGGCTGATAACCAAAGTGGAGCACACTTGGCTTAAAAATAGAAACCATAGAGAAACGGTTCGAAGACATCCCATACCGCACACGATTCCAATTATAAGTGCAAATTGCCAAGGAATATAGAGTTTCCACATCCCCACCCTCTTCTATCCTCTTGAGAAAAACATTAGTCAACACAGCATCCACTCATACGTACGTACGCAATTAATAATTCCCGATGGAGCGATTCGGGTTGGGATTACGATTCCGGGGACCTATGACTCCAGGGGGCCCGAGTTCACACTCAATGACTATACGATCGCACTATGCAGGCCGGCGATTCATTAACTGCATTTAATAGAACTATCAAACGGCTGCTCGGATCCCCAGATTTTTGACTCTATTGTTTGGCAAACAACAAAAAAACACACTGATTTATTTGGGATGGTGCCACTTCGACGGCACTGCTTTTCTAAACATCGATTGTTCGCTATCGATGTATACTCTTATATCATAATAAACAAAACAGAAATTCCGGGAATCTTTTCAGTAAGTCTATATCTTATAAACAGAGTATGGATTTTTTTCAAAAGAATAATTCTTGGAACTGAATAGAAAGAACTATGAAGCTTTTCCAGAGAACTATCTACATTGTGTATATATATTGTTTGGATTACCCATCCTTAAATTTTGGTGTGAATTATTGGTATCAACGGTTAATAACGATGATTAATATTTTAAATAATTTTGTAAAAATCAAAATAAACGAGCTCTATAGCTTTTCAAATATCGATAACAGTTGGCGTAAAAACCCATTTATCGTCCAGTCTGGCAGCACTAGCGTCAAAAACAATCATAATCTGGCAACTCTTAGGTCGAAAACAATTTCTTTTCGTTTTTTTTTTTTGACTTAAATAAATCAAATAAGACTGATTTGCTCCGATGGAGAAAGTGGAAGCTGTGACTGTGCCCACCGTGGATGCGTACCGCCGCCTGCTCAACAAGGCGGTGTCCCAGCTGCTGTTGGACAAGGGCGCCGGCCAGGCGAGTAACCAGTGCCTGGAGACGCTCACCCAAATGTTGCAGGCGCGTAAGTTGAAATCGGGATTGGTACGTAGCCCAGGGTAACTATATATTCCATGTCCAGTGATTGGAGAGATTGGCAATTCGTCGCACAACTACTGCGAACTGAGCGGACGCACCATGCCCACCGTGGGCGATGTCAGCCTGGCCCTCATCAACATGGGCATCGCCATCTCCAGCCTGGATCCGTACATGCGCAAGGAGACGCATGTGGGCATCCCACTGCCACCACAGCAGACCCAGCAGCGCCAGCTGAGCCTGCTCCAGGCGGGCAGCAAGTCCTCGCATCCGCACTATGTGCCCAGCTATTTCCCGGCCATGCCGGATCCACACGCCTACATCCGCACGCCCACGCACAAGCAGCCGGTTACGGAGTACGAGGCCATTCGCGAGAAGGCCGCCTGCCAGAAGCGCGACATCGAGAAGGCGCTCACCAAGTTCCTCTGCAAGACCACGGAGACGAACAACCTCTTTCCCACCGAGGACAACATGTTTCCCTGTAAGAGGCCTCGAAGTAACCCCAGTATCTCGTTAATTAACCTTTAATTTATCCCAGTAATTGCCTGCAAGCCAGCCTTTCCGCCCTATGCAGCCGCCTTAAATCCCACAGATCAGGTGTTTGACTTCGAGGAGCTGGAGTATCACTATCTGGTGGCCAATCGCACAGAAGATGTGCCCAGCAAGGGTGAGTACTTTCTTCTAGATAACCAAGTACCCAGATTCTAACTTCTTTCTCCCCTTTCAGAGGACGGCGAAGAGGGCGACAGCGAGAACGAGGAGATGGACGGCGACAAGTCGAAGGAGGAGAAGCCCGAGCTAGAGATCAAGCCAAATTCCACCACCAACAAGGCTATTTTGGAGAACCCCAACATAGATAATCCCTATTTGCGTGCCGCCACGCTACCCAAGCGTTCCAAAACTGGACCGACACCTGGAATAATGCCCACCAGGGGTCTGGCCGGCACGGCGCCATCGATACCCACTCCCTCTACCCTAGAAATAACCAAAAATATCATCTAAGTGAAGCATGCGGTTTTAAATATTGTTAGAACATTTTTAAATTGTTTTAAATAAATAACATAACTGCGCTCATACATAGTATTAATAATAGTATAATAATAGTATTATGCCACGTTTTAAATAAAGAATTTATACTTTGTTTTCAAATCTGGTGTATATTTAAGCAATTTTTAATATTAGGTGCAATATATAAAGAATGAGTTGGACGCCTGATGAACAAATGTTTTCAGGAATGACTATATTTATTTTATTTTATATTTTAGTTTTTCCTTAAGATTTATCGGACATCATAAAAATCTTAATTTTAGACAGATAATATTTACTTTTTGGGAATGACAACCAGATATTATTAAAATTTATCCAAGAAATCTATTAAGATGAAAATATGTACCCTTTAAAGGGTAAAAAAAAAATACTTTAACGTTTGATTTACTATTTACATATTTTTCACGTGAAAATAAGTTAAATATTATAAAAATAGTATTATAAATAATTTATAATCATTTTCAAAACAAATATAGTCCTGGGGATCAACGACCATTTGGTTTTGGACATCTGCAAATCGGTTATGTTCTTCAATCTCCAAGCCGCTAATCCGACGGTATGTAAATGCATTTCCATTAAGGCAATTGAGGAAGGTCCATTCGTGCCCTGTCCATTAAGATCAATTAGAAAACAAATAAGGCATCGGCAGCCGCTCTCCGAGATTTCGCATAAAAAGCCGGCATCGAATGATGCAGCAATTGCACATCGAATCGATCCATGATGTCGGACGCACCGGAGGAGCTGCCACTCTACCTGACCCCGCAGTTCTTCAGGCGCACCCTGGAGCACGGATTGCAGCGGCTGGATCTGCAGGTCATGGGGGTGCAGCTGACCAATCTAACCCGCGGCGGGGAGAACTACTGCAGCAACATCTACCGGGCGCAGGTCAGGTATCGCAATGCCGAGAACTGTGTCCTGGAGACGTCCCTTATCGTCAAGTCCATGCCGGACGAGAAGCAGGCCATCCTGGCCCGTCTGCACATCTACAACAAGGAGACCATCTTCTACTTGAACATCAAACCGAAGCTGGAGGCGCTCATGTGGCGGGCGGAGGAGGCCACCCATCCCTGGTCACTGGCTGCCAAGTGGGTGACACTGGGACTCTTTCTTCTTAATTCTGTGAGTAACTTCCTCCCCTTTTCCAGGCACTACTACTCCACCACCCAGCCGGAACAGACCATCATCTTCGAGGACCTATGCTCCAAGGGCTACCAGCTGAAGTGCCGTCAGCTGGGCCTGGACTTCGAGCACTCCTCCCTGGTGATGAGGAAGCTGGCCGAGTACCATGCCCTCACCATGGTGATGGCCGAGCAGGAGCCGGAGACGATCGTGGAACGCTATCCCTTCGGCCTGCTGCACATGGACGCCATCAAGTCGGAGCCCTTCAAGCTGCTCTTCGGCACCCAGCTCCTCAAGCTGGCCGCCCTGGTGGGCGACTGCGAGGGATTCGGTGGGATAACCACGAAGCTCTACCGCTACCACGAGCACTTCATCGATCGGGTCCTGAAGGCGGTGTATCCTCTGCGTGGAGGCCACAATGTCCTCAATCACGGCGACCTTTGGGTGAACAATATATTCTTCAAGTACGACTCGGAGTACAAGGCGCAGCAGGTGAAAATCGTAAGTGATCCCATCTTGAGAGCCTTTTATATATTATTATATCTTTCTATCTATACCTAACCGAAATCCAGATTGACTTCCAGCTGTGCTTCTACGGCAGCCTGGGCTTCGACATAAACTACTTCCTGAACACCAGTCTGGAGCTGGAGGTGCTTCGTGACCATCGGCAGGAACTAATCGACATATACCACAAGGTCCTGGTGGACACCCTGAAGCACCTGCCCTGGTCCAAGCCACTGCCCAGCCATGGGGACATCATGGATGAGATCCGGAAACGCGAGGCCTACGGTTTCTTTGTGGCCTTCGGCTTCTTTCCCTTGATGAGCATGATCGGAGTGGATTCCGAGGACAACTCGCTGAAGAACTTCCACGACGAGACCTTCGCCAGGCAGAAGGTCCAGCTCATGTTCGAGGGAAACACTCGCACCCTGGAGAGCTTGAAGTGCACCCTGAAGCGTCTGGATGAGTTGAAACTGTTTGACTAGACAGTAATAGATCGTAATCCTTTTTTTTTTATATTTCCAAAGAACGCCTGGTTTAATATACCCTTAAGGTTCAAATAAAAATCTTTTACCCTTTATTTTTTTCAACAAAAGATTGTCCTATGTTTGATTCCAGACCTGAAAACCTATTACTGAAGCCGTATAAACCGAGAATATTATTGGCAAACGGTTGGGACTGTACTTTACATTTGCCAGGCCCATTACTTACCAAAACCATTCAATTGTGAAATGCAAAAGTAATGTCCAACCATATTAACATGTCGTACAATCCAATTAAATTTTCTCACTTCCCTAAAAAAAGAAAAACATTCCAATTACCAGATGCAAGACTATTTTTGTCCAACCGCATTAGTGTCAATTACGCTCAGAGTGCATTTCATATTTTTCGTTAAATCGAATTAAATGCTAATCATTCATTTCTCTTGACCTTTTAGCATATGCGTAGGTATAGTCCCCCATCCTCCAGGATTTCTCGGAAGTGCACCCACTTGTGGCCCTGTAAGCATGGGGGAGTTGGTATGTGGACCGACTGGACGCAGTCATTGGTAATAATTTATTGTGAAATAATTGTAATGAACTATAATTGAATCACATCGCAACGCGGATTTATGATTTCATTATGGCGAGATAGAGCGCAGCATTTGACATATCGCAAAAGTACGTTAATGCAGTGGAATTCGGCACTGGTTACTCGAACATTTCTGGGGTATATTGAACTTAAAGTAGAAGTTTTTGATCCTATTTAAGTATGTGAGTGTATATTTCGATTAACTAAAGACGAACCACAGAATTTTTTGGTTCTCTAAAGTTGAGGTATAAGAATTTTGGTACTATTAGTTCTTGTATGTATGTCTATCTTATTGGCTCTTATATTCACGAGTATAGTTCGCTCAGAATAAAAATTTTGCGTGGAATGAATCCTTGCGATGACCCACCTAAGTAGGCAACACATTTTGCAAACTGGGTATTTCACTGTCGACTTTACTTCGTTAATGCTGGATTTACTTCCCAAGCGGACTGTGGTTTGCGTAATTAGAATCTGATTCAGTCTGACGGGTCCTGATGTCAACTTGTATGAATGTAACGATGTGAGATTAATAGCATTGTCACACGCGCAGCAGCGAAAATGATTTCAAATTGCAAAGAATACAGTAATATGCTAATTATACACGTAACATGTACTGCAAAAGGCAGCTAACATCCTAAGCTAACAATCCCCATCACTTTCCGGAAAAATAATTTTTTGACAAATTTTCACATTTATCATAAGGGGTTGCATCGTCTTTTTTTGGGATTCAGATTTTGGTCAAAAATACCCATTTCCTAACGGTTTTTCGATCGTAGTTTAGCCAAATCAAGGCGCACAATAAAAAGACCGACAGTTTTGAGCAGCTAACATCCTAAGCTAACAAATCTAATCATTTTAAAGGAAATTTATTTTTTGACCCTTTTTTCATTTTTTGTAAGGGGTTGCATCATCTTTTTTTGGAATTCAGATTTTGGTCAAAAATACCCATTTTTTCACGGTATTTCGATCGTAGTTTATCCAAATCAAGACGTACAAAAAAAAGACCGACAGTTTTGAGCAGCTAACATCCTAGGCTAACAAATCCAATCGTTTTAAAGGAAATTTATTTTTTGACCCATTATTTCATTTTTTGTAAGGGGTTGCATCATCTTTTTTTGGGATTCAGATTTTGGTCAAAAATACTTATTTTTTAACGGTTTTTCAATTATAGTTTAGCCTAATCAAGGCGTACAGCCAAAAGACCGACAGTTTTGAGCAGCTAACATCCTAAGCTAACAAATCCAATCATTTTAAGGGAAATTTATTTTTTGACCCAATTTTTCATTTTTTGTAAGGGGTTGCATCGTTTTTTTTTGGATTCAGATTTTGGTCAAAAATACCCATTTTTTAACGGTTTTTTGATTGTAGTTTAGCCAAATCAAGGCGTACATCCAAAAGACCGACAGTTTTGAGCAGCTAACATCCTAAGCTAACAAATCCAATCATTTTAAAGTAAATTTATTTTTTGACCCATTTTTTCATTTTTTGTAAGGGGCTGCATCGTTTATTTTTGGGATTCAGATTTTGGTCAAAAATACCCATTTTTTAACGGTTTTTTGATTGTAGTTTAGCCAAATCAAGTCGTACAGCCAAAAGAACGACATTTTTGAGCAGCTAACATCCTAAGCTAACAAATCCAATCATTTTAAAGGAAATTTATTTTTTGACCCAATTTTTCATTTTTTGTAAGGGGTTGCATCATTTTTTTTTGGAATTCAGATTTTGGTCAAAAATATCCATTTTTTAACGGTTTTTCGATCGTAGTTTAGCCAAATCAAGGCGTACAGCCAAAAGACCGACAGTTTTGGACAGCTTACGTCCTAGCTAACAAACCCCATAACTTTCCGGGAAAATATTTTTTTTACAAATTTTCGCATTTTTCATATCAGGATTTTTTGAAAAAAAGGGACAAATTTAAACATTTCCAGGTTTAAATGTCAATGGATAGGGAATTTAATTTCGAGCTTAACGAGGTATGACTTCCTTATTCTGACCTTTCCTTGCATAATGACAGCCAAAATACTGTAATTTTAGGGCAGGAAATAAGAATTATTTAAAAAAAATGGTCAAAATTGAAAATTTGCATGACAATGTATAGGGAATTTTGTTACGAGCTGAACTCAAATCCTCTAGAGGTTTATCCCTTCCCATAGGTATCTACCAATATGATAAGATATCCCTTCCGTGTGGATGTTTGTGTGCAAATAATTATGAATAAAAATATAGAGAGATAGAAATAATGTGCGAGACTCTGTCTGTTTGTTTCTTTTTTTTTTGTAATTTAATTTAATTTACATTAAAAAATATAATTTGTAAATAATGAAATATAATCAATAATTCATCAAGGTGTTCAGATGTTTGGCTGTTGTTTTGAATCGTTGATCTGAATTATTTGTAGCAGTTGTTTTTGAGTTTGAGTTTGAGTCTGAGTTTGATTTTGAGATGTTTTAGTTGTTGCTGTTGTTGTTTATTGACTTCATTTCTGATCAAATCCATTGTGGACACATATATATGGCGAGATATATACATGCATATATATTTGTGGATATATATATTAATAGATTTATATAAATTGTATTGCTTCAGATAATTGTTGTAAATAATTTCAATTATTGTTTAGGGCGGGAGTCACGGGTCAGTGGACACTAGTGGACGTGTGGACACTTAAGCTTCGGCCTCAACCTCCTCCTTCACCTTGGCATCTCCGGGCTTGCCCTTGGACCAGTCGGGTTTCTTCTGCTCATCCGTAAGCGAAATATCATGACGGAATAAAGGAGAGAATAAGACGGCATTAGTAAGATCATAGACACAACGAATGGCCACATACAACATCTGGATGCTCAGTGCCGACACTAAAAACTACATGGTGATCTACATTTACAAGTGACGTGTGCTTCGAAAAAAATCGATGTAGTGCGATGGTCAATTTGATATTTTCGATAACAATAAATTGATAATTTCGATAGAATGTTTTATATCATCATAGCAAAAAGAGATCAATACATTTGTATTATAAATATCAAACTTCCATCCTCTATGGATCTTTTGGTACTTTGTGTGTGTGATTTAAAGAGAGAAAATGTGTGACTACAACTACCAACTAAAGACAGCTACGATCGTAGAAAGTCAAGGACAGAACAGATCAGTGTGCGACAAAAGATACAGATATAGAGAGAAAGATATAGAGCGGGTGCACTCAGGTGCTCAAGGCAAACAGAAGGATCTAGGTCACACGCACACACTCAGGTTCTTACACTTTTTGGCTTTAGTTAGCACAGCGGCATCTTTAATTTTTTTCTAAATGTCACAGAAGAGATAGAGATTTAAAGATCGGTGTATTGTTTCGATCATCGTTCCCCCCGTATAGTAATCCCCCTTAAAGTGGGGGACCCACTTACCTCCTTCTCCTCCTCCTCCAGCGTGAACTCCTTCTTCTTCACCACCTTGAGCTGGTTGCGGAAGTTGAACTCAGCGGCCTTCTTCTGCAGCTTGGCGAATTTGTTTTCGTATTTGGAGACCTTCTTCAGGGCTGGCTTGACGCTATAGGGAAGAAAGTTAAACAATCGATTAATAATCGCTTTTCCGATCGATTATTTCGATTGATACTTACAACTTGCCGCGAAGATCGTTAACTTGGGCATTGAGATCGTTGATCTGCGGGTGCACCACATCAGATTTTAAGAGAGTTGGGAAGAGAGAGGTTACGCGATTAGTACGAGTTCATCGACTATTGTCAATTGGGCTATCGACACATAAAGCTACAACTACGGGCGGGCAACTATCAAAATCAAAATGCTGCAAGAAGAAGTTCTTTCTTTTCGATGGGCAGGTGTTTTTCTCATGGCATGCAAAGGAAACAGGAAACGTGGGTTGCAGACATATATAGCATACTCTACCATTGGCACTACCACTAAGTCGTAATGCTAAGTACTAGGTGCTAATACTAGGGCGTGCTGGCGTGCGTGGGTGAGTGAGTGCGAGAGCGAGTAAGCGAGCGAGCGGGCGAGCCATACGAGCCAAGTTCTCTGCGGTCTAAACTGCCTAGTGGGAGCGAGACGAGGATATGGTTGTTGCGGTTCGGTTCGATAGGTTGGTGGTGGTTCACTAGATTGGCGCTTTTCTTTTTTTGTATTCAGCTCGCGCCTCTTGTTGATTGAACAGCATAACATCCAAATGTCGATTGCTTTTGCTTTAATGCTTTATTTGTAGTTTTATAGAGAGTATTGTTCGTTTATACATATATACACTAGACAGAGACAGATAGTCAGAGTGATCAAGTGAGAGAGAGATAGATAGATTGATAGCCTGAGCCGGAGTGAGTGAGACGGAACGAGCGACGTTGGCCTAACTGCAACTACAATGGAAATGGAACTGAAACTGGAACTGAGATTAAGGATTGAGATTGAAACTGAACTTAAACCCAATTGGGCGACTGGGCTGAGGTACTGCTTAACGGTATTCATATATATCGTTATCGTTATCTTTATCGGAACGCTAATTACAGCCTCCTCTGCTCCCTTCGTTTTGTTTTTTTGTTTTGTGTTGCTTTTCCTGCTTTGCTTTGCTTTCATGTTTCTCTTTCTTTCGATTTGTTTGTTCGGCTGCGCACGCAGTTTCATTTGACATATTTTAGCGGGTTCGTGTAACGGTAAACGGTAATCGGTATCGGTATATCACAATTAGTGTACTAGCATTAAGTGATTCAATCGAGAAGTAATCGACGCTTGGCTTTTATGCTTTTCAACTTGGAACTCAGCTTTGCTTTTCTTTTTTGCTTTTCGCGGACAGGAGATAGAAACACAGAAAAAGAGTGACAGAAAGACAGAGATAGAAAGAGATAGAGAGAGACAGAGTGTGAGCGGCAATGGTAACAATTTACACAAACATTATTTACAATGAAGTGCGGTGGCTTGGTGGGCGGTGGACAATAGAGGGCGTTGCTGATCGGGATAGGTTCTTGGCTGCTGCTTATCGGTCGTTTCGGTGTTTTTTTTTCTGTTTTTTTTTTCATGTGCTGCTGCATGCAAAATGTTGCGTGCTTGCGTGCGTTGCGTTGCGTGTCGTGTGAGCGTGACTGTACTTTTCCTTATTTTTTTTTTTACTTGTGATCGTGTGCTTTTGTGCTAGTGTGTGCTTGTATACTTTTGTGCTGGTAAAATTTTAAAATTGCAATTGTGTTTGTGGACCGGACGCACAGACTGTGGTGCAGTTGAGTATTGGCGGTAACGCGTCGACAGCGGCACAAACAAATTTTTTGGTTACAGTTAAGAAAAAAAGAGAAATAACACACACACAAAACAAAGTTCACAAATGGTGCAACAAACTAGTTATCTTGCTGTTGTTGTAATTGTTGTGCAATTTACTAATACTACATTGCTGTTGCTTGTTTCTTGTAGTTGTTTGATTTGATTTGATCGGGTTTTATTTGTTGTTCTTGTTGTCTGGGGTGTTGTGTGACTGATGAGCATACTTGGATTGCCAGTTAATTTGATATTTTTGCAAAAGGAAGTGAGGAGGTGCCATGTGACATGTTTGTACGTGTTCTTGGTAGCGGACTTAACCTCACTATGCGTTCGGACATAACCTCACTGGGCACGAAATCTGGTCACCATTTTGAGTTGAATCGATTTCTCGATAGATTCGATAACGATTGACTGGTCTGGTTGGCAATCCTCGCGTCCTCACCTCAGCGGATACGTATTTCCGTCTTGAGTTTCGGAGTTAAACGTAAGTAACAACGATATTAGGAACTCGAAATCGAAATTGAAATCAAACAGGGAGTAGTACGAATAAATAGTCACGATTATGTGCCCCCATCCACGCCCACATATATGCTTCTGTATATATATACGGGCATGGGGGACCAGAGTGGTTGTTGTTTTGTGAAACAGTCAAGTAAAACAGATACAAACTAAGAGACATATTTTGAGATGCGCATTCAACAAGTAAGAAAGAAACAACGGAACTGAACGGAACGGAAACGAACATGATACTAGAACTCAAATGAATACTTTAGAGAATCAATTCAGATTTTAGTTTTGATACAATTTTGTTGCATTCTGTCTGGGGTGAGTTGGTTTTATTACTATTATTTTTTTTGTTTGGTTGGTTGTTCTTTTGTATTCAGAGTTTTGACATTTATTGATTGATTGAGAACGATTTGAAATTTTAAATTGAAATTGTTGCAGTACCTCCCAGTCTTTTTTCCTGACTTCGTATTCCAGATCCCATTTCTGGCCTTCACAAATATACATACGCTCGTAATACTCTTCGCAAATCTCTTGCAATTCGCCTGCAAAAATATTTTTATTTTTCGAGATTTGTTTTTGGTTTGGCTTAAACTTTTAATCGACGTTCGACGTTTGGTAAAGTTCTAAATCTAGGTATGACTAAAAGTAGTTATGATTGGATTTACTGTTTATAGAGTTTTCTTTTGATTTATCGCAATAATGGTTATCGATATCATATCGTTTGTTGTTTCGCAGCTTCATTAGATGTTATGTGTTCGATGAGTTTTCATTATTCAATTCGATTGGGCTTGGTTTCTTTTTACTGTTTCGGTTTCGGAATGGAACGGAACGGAGCGGAACGGAACAAATCGGATCGGAACGAAACGGAAGCGATCGTTACGGTTTACGTTATTGGCTTATTGGGTTCGCGATTTCCATGGGCTTCTCGTTTAGCTGAGACTGATTATTCGGGTTTGACAATTAATGAAAGTAGTTCCTTATTATTGTTTCTCCTACAAGCTTCCACTCCGGCGGACCGAAGACCTGGCTTGGGGGTTACGGCGGGGGCAGACAGTTCCCGGGTCCGGACGGATAGACTATATACACGGGCGGTCCGAGAACTATTTCCCCCCCAATCCGGACTGTTTGAAGCACGCGCCGATGCGAGAAGATCTCTCTGATTTTGTTTTTGTTCTGTAGTTTAGCGCAGTTAAAACAATATCAAAATTAGGTAAACGAACAGAAGTATCGCAGTAAAAAACTAAAAATATGATTAGGAAATATTTAGAAATGAAATCAAGTAATTAAATCAAGGGCATAATTGTAAAGTAGAGTTATGATTAATAATTGATTTATATATATGTAAATATCTTATATTTTTTTGGCTTGATAAGAAAGTAAGAAAAAAACATTCGATTTTGGTTTCTTTTTTTTTTGTATTCGTTTTTTTTTTTGGGTGCATGGCAAAACTTTGTAAATCTTTGGGGAATTTACCTCTTGAGCCTTGACTTTCTGCACGTGTTCTAAATCAAACTTATCGCCCTCCAAATTGTAAACGCGTTGCCAATATTGTTTGCATATTGTTTGCAGTTCGGCTGCGGTAAACGGTAACGGTAGCGGTAACAGTAGCGGTTACGAAACGGTAAACGTTTGACGTTTTTTGAGAAGACGTAACGAAAGTTCGTTTTGTATTGGAGTTTGCGAGTGTGTCGTTGTGGGTGTGTTGGTATTGGTGTTTGTTTTGATTGTATGTGTGCGTTTTGGGTGACGGATCAAAGAATAGAGATAAAGATATAGAGTGAAAGATTTGGGGAAGTCAGATAGATATAGAGAGAAATAGTGGGGAAGAGAAGAGGATTGACATGGAAGTAAAGACAGTGACAGATATAGTTAGAGATATAGTCAAAGATACAGAAATAGATATAGACAGAAAGAGATAGATAGAAAGAGTGAGATTTAGAGACAGCGACAACGACGCATAGTTTGTTTCGATTCGAGTTTTGTGGTTCGTTTTTGGTTTGTTTGATTGTTCGATTGTTTGGTTGGCGCGTTTTCGAGAAAAAGAAGGATTAGATTAAGATTTGATTAATATAAAGTTATAGATTGAACTCGAGCTTTATCACCTACAAATGTTCTAAATGTAAGACAGTGTTGTGTATTCGTTTCTTGGTGCAACATGAAGTGTCTGTAGAAATGTCAGTGTCTTTGGTTGTTTTCTTTGTGCGTGACTGTACTTCTGGGATGACTGTTCGTGCTTGGCCTAGCCTCTTGTCACACTAGTAAGTAAGCTGCACTTCCCTACCATTAACCGTTTATTAATCGTTTCTTCTTAAAATACTCTATCGTTTTGGTGGGTTAGTAGAAGCTATATCAAAAATACAAAAATAGTATATGTGTTTTTCGCTACGACAAAAAGCCAAAAAACTTGTAGCCACAAAAAGCTTATAGCTAAAGCCGCAAAAAGCAAAAACGCACAAATTTGGTGACATCAAAAATAGGTATTGTCAGCATTTGTTGCATTCGGCTTGGGTTGTTAGTACTTGAAGGCTGCGTTGTTATTTTCGATCTTTCCTCATTTGGGTCCGATCTTAAAGCTCTTATGTTACGGGTTAGCTGCGTTGACTAGGACTCTACTTTCTATATGGTATATACGATTTTCGGGTGCCCAAAACACCTCGATTTTTTTTGGGGGGGCCTCGTTTTCACAGCTCTCTCCCAAAAAGAAAAAATACATTTTGTTAACTACGATTTCTACTAAGTGCTTAGTTTTTGTTTTTTTTTTGTCCGCCGGACACACACACACTAGTGTATATATAGCTCGGAAATATTCGCATATATCTTTGGGCTGGTTGTGCTGCTGCCTCGGCTAGTGAAGTAAGTCTATATATAGGTATAGTTATAGACAAGTTCTACGATCTGCGAGTGATTGAAACTATTGGAAACCGGAGCTGCTTGCCTCATAATCCTTTCTGGCTACCTCGTACTCGAGATCGAACTTTTCGGACTCCAGTTTCAGTATCTTACTGTGGTAGTCCTTACAAACACCCTGAATAGTATCTGCGGAACGAAGTGTGGTTATCAAAACGGTTCGATCTGGATAGGTGTTTGGGTGTGTGTTGGTTTTTCTTGGTGTGTGGCAGTGGGTGAGTGTGTTTTCGGGTTTCTTTTTTGATTGTGAAACTAATCTACACGAGAAGTGAGACCTATTGAATGGAAGTATTCATGTACCTGCATTATTAAACAGAACACATCCTCACTGGAGGGACATATAGAAAGAGACCTGTCATTAATTGGGTGAGTATACGGAGATACGGAGCTAACAGAGCTATTGAGTTTCTGTACAGTTTTTAGTGCCTGGGCAAATAACACTTTTCACGAACATATATTGAGTGTATTATACAGTAAACAGATTGAGAGTGAGATAGTGGTTTAGATATATAGATTTAGATTTAGATATATAGAAAGAGACAGCTGACAGAAGGTGTTTTTATTGTAGTTGTTAAGCGTTAACGTTTGATTTTGATCGAGGATAGACTTAGGCGTATTTAGGTGGCGTATAAAAAGTTGGTGGTGTTCGTGTACCTCAACATCCTTGCGTTTAACAACATACTCAAGATCATATTTCTGGTCCTCCAATTTATTAATCCTGTCATAGTGTTGCTTGATCAGAGATTTGAGTGTGTCTGTTCACAATGGGGGGTTTTTTTCGGAGTTTGGAGTGGTTCGGAGTTGGTTGTGGTATGGGGTGTTGGTAGTGTTGGAGTGGGGTGTGTGTGTGTGGATCGATTGTGGATATAACGGACATGGGAGCGGCAAAAGAGAGATAGAGATAGAGACACATTTAGATACATGTTGCACACAGTGGTTCAGTTCAGGCATTATAAGACTATGGTTCCTCAGCGACGTCGAGATCCGATGTGGGAGGTCGGTTATCCTGTATGTAGGTGTGTGTGGTGTATATGCAAAGTGTGGGTGTCTCCGTGTTGGTGTGGGTGTGGTTGTGGTTGTATGTGTGTATGCGATAGATGACACTTGTTCAACTTTCAGTTATCGATTTCAGTTTATGCTTCTCGACAGACGGATATATGATATGATACATATGATCCGCCTATCTGGTTTACTGATTGATTTCGTTTATCTCGTTTATACGTTTATTCATCTTTTATTCTTGCTGCCCCGGTGTCCAGGTGTGGGAAAGTTCATGGGGATCGTCTCGCACCTGGACACCGGGACCCTGACCACTCGGTTCGAGGACCGAGGCTACTCACCTTCGCTGGCATCGCTGAGATTCCTGGGACTGCCGCAACGTTCTTCAATGATGCGTCTACGTTCAGCTGCTTTGCGTTCCTGTTCTTTCTTCAGCTCCTCAGCGGCCTTCTTACGCAGCAGCAACTGTGGATGGAAGGTGGTATTGGTATTAGCAATGGGATTTATTTATGGTTTTCGGGAAAACAAGATCGAGAGTACTTCCACCTCTTCTTAAAAAACTTATTCGAGAGCACTTTCATCTTGATTTCAAGAACATTTCTTCTAGATAAGCGAGAAGATGAATTCCCAAATTGAGGTTATTTGATCTTATCTACTTTTGTTCACAATATTCCAGTTTTTTACTTACCCTGAGTTTCTTCTTCCTCTCTGGGGTCATGAAACCCTTCTTGGCCTTCTTGGCCTTGGAGGCTTCCTCCATGCGCTTGCGCACCTCAGCACGCTTGCGCTCGATCTCAGCCTGTTTAGCCTTCTTAGCCTGCGAATCAAACAAACAATAATCCGGGGATCAGCATGGTTAACCGATATCCAAAACTGGACACAACACTAGATATATAAATATGTTTTTTTTTTGAATATTCGAACACACAGCACGGAACTTGGACGTGGACTTGGACTTTGACGTGGAGTTAAACGGGCACACACGTACACAAGTGTACCTCCTCGGCCTTCACTTTGGGGTCGTTGGGATCCTTGGGCGGGCCGGGGGGCGCGGCGGCGGCGGCAGCCGGAGCCTTGCCATTGGCCGCCGGGGCTTTGCCATTGGCCGCCGCAGCTGCCGGAGCCGCCGGCTTGGCCGCCGCTGCCGGTGCCGCGGCCGGAGCTGCTGCCTTTTTCTGAAAATACAAAAAAACCATGGTAAGTTCGGAGTTAAGATGGATTCACAGACAGAGGTGTAGGCCTGTCCTGGAGAAAACTGCTAGAATCTCATTTATAATTTTAAACATTCTTAACATTCTTAAAAGAATCCTTTGATTTATTCTTTAGATTGCAACTTTCTCCGGGCACAAACGACCTCAAAAAACATTAAGGGACAGCGAAAAGCACAGAGACATAGACACACACTAACGATAACAGACATAGCTTTCATTTCGACTTGACAGTTATCATTATCTGTGCTCCTTAGGTGAAAGGAAGAAATGGCTGGGATTTGCGGGGGTTGTCAAAGCGTAGCGATCCTGTGAAAGCAAGAGAAAGGCATTTTGGCTTTGGGTTGTCTTTGTATTTGCATGGTTCCAAGTGCGGGGGCAATAGAAGCTTAAGGATCTGTTGAGAACACTCGGCTTACCTTTATCCAGATCCAGTCCAGGTTAGTCCCGTCCAAATCGCTTCCATTTCCATTTCCGGTACAAGTTCGATAAATCCCCAAAAATAGTTAACTGCAGAAGAGGGCCAAAGGTTAATCCAACATGGTTCAAAGGGGTTTGGGAAAAGGGTGCCATCGGCGATACTCACCTCACCTCATCATCAGCCATTTTGATTTGTGTTTTTGGTTACTGAAAGGAAAAGAAATCGAGAGGTGAACTCAAGGAACTGGAACTGGAGGTGGATGGTGGATGGTGGATGCTGAATGGTGAATGGAAATGTTCGATGACATCATTCCGATTGCCCTATATATACACGGCAATAGGTATAGACGCCATTAAGTATATATATATATATGTTCCATAAATCAGTCGCTCTCTCTCTCATTCGCTCACGCCTACGATCTCTTTGGGGGCCCACAGTGCGTATGCGCAATGATACTGGCATATGCCGCATATTACGTATACGCAGCATTGGCCCATGCCGTATATGGGGGGGCAACCCCAGCAAGACTCATTTTCCCGCTCTCTTTTCTATAGCTTTTATTTCGTTGGCACATTTACTTTGGCGTGGGCGTCTGCCTGCCAGAAAAAGACCACACTATTGCTCGATTTTTCAGGTTCTCTCTTTGATATCCGATTTCAAGTGAGTGCCATAGAATCGAGTTGAAAGTGGGTAGAACCTCTAATCTGATCGATCTCAGCCAGCTGATCTTGTTAATGGAAAGTTACCCTCAATATGTTTTCTTTTCTATACATTTATTAGTAACTTATGCTTTTTAATATTTTATCAGATGAATGAACTCATTTATAGGAGTACTTTTATAGAGGTTTTTGGGTTGTGAAAGTATTTTACGAAATGTTTTACAAGGCTTGAAAGTAAACATTAAGAAGTATGAATATATGAAAATATTTGTAGATTTTGATTGTTTACTAGTCTTTTTAAAATATTAAGATTAAGTAAGACGTAAATGCCTGGAATATCCATTTGCTGCTAAAAGAAATTAACCAGTAAAATAATGAAAAGATTCCTCTAGTAAAAGTATTCCTGAACAAAAAGAGATAAGAAATTTATGAAAATAAGGGGTATAATGAAGCATCTGAAAGTATCTACCAACAATATTTGTTGAATAAACTGAAAGGCTTGAAAAGCTTTAAAAAGATTCCTGTTGACAGTTACGAAATAATGCAGAATTATTAGCCCCTATATTGTTTTCCACACCAAGAATACCATATGGCCTAATAGAACGAAAAGCTAGGGGGCTAGGCGTATATTTAGTTCCGAAGAATTTGACTTGTCTTTGCGCACCTTAGCGAAGGTAAGGCGTGAAAATGTTCTGACAATGACGACCTTCGGATGGGTACACTGCGAAAAATGCAGAGCGTATTTAAGCATAGTTGAAGTCTCCATTTAGCATAGATCGCAGAGTAAGAGCAAATGAGAAGGCTTCTGTTGTATCTAGTATCTGTCTGATTTAAAAATAAACCTGTTGATAGATACACGAATTTCGGAGGCGAGAAATATGGCAGCTATTTATGATTCGCCGTAGAATTTGTTTATATGTTCACGGCAAAAAAAAAATCAAATTGGAGCAACGAAATTCAAATCGAATATTAAATCCAAATGTGCGGAGAGTATTTATCCAGATATTTTTATAAGGTCGATATGTGCGTTTGTTTTTCTCGCTATATATATATGTGTGTGTGTGTGTGTCTCAGATGTGCGTGTATGTGTGTGTGAGGTTTTTCTCTCTCGGGATTTTGTATTCTCGCTTTGTTCTATTTTCAGGCACTTGCTGAGCATTTTCAGCTTTTTTGAAATGTATCTTGTATCTGTTGGATACATTTTTAGCTTTCTGCACGCACACTCACGCATACACGCACGCGCACACACACACACACTGCAACTTCTTACATAATTGGCAAGCCAATCGAACAAAAAAATTAAATTAAAAAAAATTCAAGTCAATATATTGTTGGATAGTTTCGTTGCATTTCTTGTTCATACACTAGTTAACTTGTATCACTTGAAAAAAATAGCAAAAAAATATTTGTAAAAAAAAAACGTTTTAGAATCCTCTGGGCGCACGCACACGATTTTGGTCAGGTCCAGATATATGTAAGCCATATAAGAAAGGATTGAGGATTGCACATGTTTGTTATTCTTTCCATTTGCATTTGCATTTTGCAGTTTTCTGTTTTCTATATTTCCTTTTCGGTTGTTCTTGCATTGTTATTTTGTTGTTTTCGATGATGTTTTTCCTTTCTTTCAGCTTTATTTTCTCCGTTGCTCAAGCACTCACCTTCAAGGAATTAGAAAAAAAAGAAAAAAAATTCGGCTGTGCTGTCGATCACACGAATCGGATGATACTGAACGACACAAAAAGACTGAACGGTCCGACGATCCACGGCAGACTATATTCTAGAGGCAGGCCATCCAACGGATACAGATACGGATCGTGGATCGTGGATGGATCGTTCGTATCGTTTCGTTTCGTTTCGTTTCCGAAAGCTAACCGCCCACCTGCCCACCGTCCTTCGCAAATGGGCGAGAGCGAGAGAGAGCGAGAGTGGTTTGGGGGGCCGGGGTTATGTATCTGGGCGTAAGGTCTAAAAATAGCCCCCCCAAAACTGACTGAGCATAGAGCCCAAAATCGAAATGGATACCGAAAAGTGTTCGGGCCACGCTCGTCGTCGTTTCCGATCACATCCGAGTACCGATTCTACCGATCCCGATACCTTTCCCGTTCCCCCCTTCGAACTGCAACCCGCAGAGCCCCAAAAACCCCCCGAAAAATACCGGTTGGAGGTTGGAGAATCTCTCTATTCTGTATCCGCATCTGTGTTCAAGAAATCCGTATCTGCAGTCTGTGTGTGCTGGTGTAAACGGAGCCGCTTGGAATTCAATGCAATGGATAAAAATAGGTTTTGCTCCAGTTGGGAGGCTACGCGATGGCAGTGCAGTCGGTCTATAGGAAAATCAGGGGTGGCGACTGCCTGCAGCGCCGGCCTCAAGTTTCGCCAGCCCTGACCAAAAAGTCCAAAACCTGGGGGACTATTTAGACAATTTTGGGAAAATCCATAGACTACTAGTCTTTGGAGACCAAAGGAGATACGAAATAAACACATTTCAATCCTAACTTATGAATTTCCTTTAATCTAAGGGGAAATATTTAAGGAATAGAATATTTCCTTATAATTCCCAACTTGTTTAGCTTCCCAAATGTGGTTTTTTATTCCCATAAATCATTCATCTTGATAGGGAAATAAATATATTGTAAGGGGGGAATTCCCTATATAATGCATACGATCTTTAAACAGCATTTCAGCAGCTTAGTACATAAATTACTAGAGTTTAGGTAAAAAATAAAATATATTTCTTAATAAAATAATGCAATAATAGGTAATATTGAATACAGAATTAAGAATGTAAAATATTTTTGTAATGCTGTTTAAAGGGGGTTAAGAAGATAAGATTCTACCAAACAAAGAAAATATAAATTCCTAAATATCATATTTAAATATTTATTTATTTTAACTGAATATCTTTATAATATTTTTGGTAAAACATTCAATCATTCCAAACATTCAAAACAATCCTTTTGTTAACTTATAGAACTAAACACACTCTATAAAATATCAAGAGATTAATTTTATGATATGCTATTAAATCTTTTCATAAAACACATATTCATCAAGCCCTTCTAGTAATTATCATTCAATGGAAATATTCCACTTATGTCAATTTAAGGGTTTCTTTATACCAAGCCCCTTTGCACTTGATCTAGAAAAACTCTATTAATGATCTCCTTCATGTTTTTCAGCTAATTATCTTGGATGTTGTCCGCTGACATAACTATAAACTTTCGAATAGTGAATTTCAGCCGCATCGTACGTACATGCATACATATAGCCTATATCCGTCTTGTTAATATCAATGTTTTAGCTGAATTACTTTGGCCACGTCAATCTAAATATAATGTATGTACGGAATATGGCCAAATATACATATGTTCTCTATATATACAAGCGATAATGGTAAACTCTGCGAATGACGCTGCAACACACCTACAGAAGCCAACAAAATGAAAATCACGCATACGCCCCGTAGACAAAACGCCTTGCAACGTTTGTTGAAAGTAATTTTCAAATTTTGCCGAGAACGAAACGAATAAAACGTTTCGATCACGAAACCGTGTCTATATATATATATCGTATATGAATTTAGATATACATAGACGCGTATAGGTATATATGTTCCGATTCTATAAGCTTTCTGCAGAGAAGCAAAAACAAAATATTGTTGAAAATAATGTTGCTTTTCCTTTTCTTATTTTCTTATTTTTTTGTATTTTTCTTTTGTATGTGACTTGTTCTAGCTCTATTTCGAAATGTGTTTTCGATGATTTCTATTTTGTTTTTCCCCATTTAAATATAGAACTCGGCTTCCAGGGGGGAAAATGGAAAGGGGCCTGCGGAAGGGCAGTGGGTTAGCTTGGGGGAAATGTTTTCGCTTTTGTAGGGAACTTGATCAGGTCGTCTATGTCTGGACGAATCTATTTTCGCCTTTATTTTCGTTCTAAGCATTTAAAACAATTTCGCTGGGCGCCCAAGCAATTCTTGTTTTAATTTATGAATTTCGAAAATGTTTTTCTTTTGAAAACATCTTTTATATTAATGCTTTATTTTTGGTTCTTAGGCAAACAGGAAATATCAGAGCGGGGGTGGCCAAAAAGCCTAGAAATTAAAGTTATTAAAAAGATATATTAGTAATACTATGATATGGGATAAACAGAAAAAATAGATCTTAAAAACAACTCAATTGTTTTTAAATCTGCAAGTTAACCTGTCAAACTAAGACTACAAAAAGTAAAATAATTATTTTTCCCACTTAAGTCTAAGCAAACTTTGGCTAAATACAATTATTTTAAAAGAAGCATAATTTGTTTAAGCTCAAATACAATTATCAGTTAAGAGGACAACGAATTTAGATCAAAGTTCCCTTGGAATGGAGTACTTAGGATTACCTTTAGCTTATAATCCGATGTCTATTTATAGGTAGGCAAGTGGGCAAGGGATGTGCCCAGCCGAATCGAGATTAATTCGGGGTCAAAGGCGAACCATCGATGGTCAGCGTTCTGCGAGTGCGTCAAAGCAAAACAAACGTCATAAGCCCCCTCTGAACCGCCGTTCGGCGCCCCTTGCCCCCGTTTCGACCCCCTTTTGGCCACCCACTCTGGGCCTGGCCTTGTAATGTTCGCTCTACCTGACAACTATTTGTCGCTGCTGTCGTCGTCGCCCCCCCCCCCCCCCCCCCCCCCCTCTCCATTGCTGCTGACCCATTTAGGGTTATATATACACAAACAGGCACTCACATCCCCATCTGGAGACCTCCCCGCTCTATATGCAATATATGCACTTGCATTATGTACGTACTGGCACTCATGGAAGCTGTCAGAATTCGCTTACTCCAGGCAGGTCCTGCGAAATATTTAAATAACACTGACCGAACTTGGCCTCAAAGTTGGCAAAGTTTTCACAGATTTAATTAAATCAACTAAACGGATTACAGCTTACAGTTTACAAATGCATTTTACATGCATTGGTTGCACGCAGTAAGCCTCTCCAAGGATTAACAGCATTTATGAAAACCTTTTTGCAGCTCTATAATCCAAATTGTATGACAAAGTGAAAGTCAAAATCAAATAAACAAATTTTCGTTCAAAGAAGCATTATTTTACTGCGATTTTCTTGCCTGGCCTCTTATTTAAAATGCCTTTCAATGAAACTTTGTCTATGGAAATAAATTGAATTACCAAAGACAAACTTTCCATTTTAATGCAGGTATATATATTATTTGAACTTTTGTTTCCATAACCTAATTAAAGTAAGACAACATTTTTGCATGTGATTTAAATGCTAACAACATTTTACTTTTAAATATGCGATTTCTAAATATCTGTACAATCTGTAATTTATCCATTTTCGATTTCTATAAATTCTAATAAAATATATTTAAATTGGTTTGTAAAAATATCTTGGGTCTTACCTCTGAGTTAACTGTTCTGGTCTTAAATAACTTGTTATACATGTATAAAGAAATCATTATCTTTAAATATGACAATTGAATTGATCCTTTAATTGCTTTAAAAGCAAGACACTCAATTTCGGATTAAGAAGTTCATATCGTTTACAGATACCCATCTATATATAGGTGTCTATATTTATGCTATTATTTTTTTTACTGCCTTCCATGTTCCAAATTGATGACGTGCAGCGGCACCAATACAAACAGCCGGGCACACCGATGGGATGCGTGTGCAGCGAGTAGTGAGGTTGCACTAGTTTCGCCGCCAGTGACGTCATAGTTTCCACGGCAGACGTCATCGGAGGCAGCGAGGTCAGTCCATGCAACATGCAACATGATGCAGGAATATGATATGGATTCCATGTGCATGCGTTCGTGGAAAGGAAAATGGCGCCTAATTGATTGATGGTCCAATAAGCTGAGGTCAATCAGGGGCCCCGATTTCCCCAGCAATTTCCCCTGACTTTACAGCCACGCTTGGAAATATGATACATGGATGGCTTGATGTGATAAGAATAGTCACAAAAAGTACTTAGCCTCATTATAATCTTTCAAAGCAGAAAACAAGCAATTAGCATTTAATCCTTTGGTTTGATGGGAACCTTTTTTTCCAGTTATTAATAGTTTCTGATGGGTAGGTACACACAAAAGTATTGTATTGCATTATTAAAAATAGTGGCGCGTATTTTAAAGTTTAACTACCATTAAATACTCTTTAATACAATAGGTAGGCAAGAAGGATACGGGTTCAATGCCTAGTCATGAGAAACATTGGGTAAACATATTTTTATCAATCTCTAAACAAATACCTTATCTAACATATAAAAATCATACATTTTAAAGACTCATCAAAGACAATTTTTCCACATTTTCAATTCGAAAACGATTTAAGAATTTTTCCCAGTGCCTGCGTGGCTCGTCGGACGTCATTGGTCTTCATTAGCCTAGGAACCTCCGTCGTACCGCCTTTCCATCCGCATCATCCGCACCCACATCCGCCACGAAGGACGTTCAGCGGGGGCTGCACAATTTTCCACATTTTCACAGGGGCGTGGGAGGGGCTTTTCCATTCACTGCTGACGTTTGCCACTCCGTTCTTGCCTGCCTTGAAAATCCTGCAGTTTTGTGAATGAAAGTCTTCAGCGTCATCAATGGGACCCACCATACCCATGCCCACTCCCATTACCATTAGCATTCCGATTTTCATTTCCATTCCGTTGGCGGTGGGTGGGCATGGTGCTATGGCAACAGAAACGCAAAATCCAGATAAACCCCGACCAAGTTGAGCTGGCCATGTGCATGCCCAGCGTCCTGGCCCTTGGAAATGTGGTCCCTTTGTCCCGCCTGGCATTCAATTCGATCTGATTCGGGGCACTTTATCTGGCCGGACTTTGATGACTTAAGCGACACCAGTGCAGCGGACAGTCGAACAGGACGGAAGGCAGCCTTTGGCTCCGTTAAGGCATTTGAAAGGGAAATGGCAATTTGGCTCTGAAAGCGGAGGTGGATGCATTTTAATTGATCCACTTGGGGCCTTCGCATTGTCCCATTGCGGTTATCACAGATGGTCGACATGGGGATGGTGTGGATATTCGGTTTGGATAAGATGGAGGGGGCTTAATATATAAAGTTATGAAATAATAGGTGCTTAAAATGGGTACAATAATGCGTAGAGTTATTTAACATTGGCAATTTGAATATTCTTTACTATATTATTTAACAAATTCGAAGCAATTTGTGTAATTTAAATAAATAAACCTAATTGCTAAATAGTCTAATAATTGTAAATACATTAAGTAATGCTGGCCAATCTATTTGAAACTATTACAACTATGAAACCAAGAGTATGCTGTTAAAAATAGAAAGTGGTGCATCCACATATTCCAAATTTACTGTTGCATACTTTTATACACCTTGATGAACTTTTTAAAATTTAAAAAGGTTTTCAGTCCTCAGATAGTAAATCACCTAGATATTTAGTTTGTAAGTAAGAATATAATTTTCTCAGATATTTGTAAAAGCGTTATGGCCCAGCACCTCAAAACAATAGAACCATAGATATAGTACTTTTTGCAATGGTGAATCAGGAAACCCAGCGCTCAGCTGTAATTGTCGCCGTCTTCCCTCTATTTGTGCCAGACCAGACACTTGCATGAACAACAATCGCCATCGACGCATTCCTATAGACGAATCGCCTCAGATCTTGCACACAGATTACCGCTCTATATACGACTATATGGCATACGCTATATAGTATATAGCCGCCGACGCTCGGCCAGATCTACGGAGCACATAATCGTGCTTGGCATTAGAACGAAATCCATGCATGCACATAGCGCCGAATAATCGGGCGCAGCTATATGGGATGGGTATGGTATGGTATGGTATGTATGCTACGGCATGGGGTCTATATAGAGCCCATACAATGTATATGTGGCATAATAAAAATACGCTTCTTTCGGGCTGTCTTTCTCCCTCTCTCTCTCTCTGTTGGCAGCGACAACTAGGCAGTCTGATTTATCTAAAGATATAGCCACCTCCTGGCCATATTCCACCTACTCTTTTTGCACCGCGCATCTAATTATTTGGCATCTGGAATCCAACTGGGAATCGAAATTCCCCAACTTGCTAAATTGTTTTAATTTGCCATGGCCTGCAAGTATTTCAGACCGAAAGTTTCGCTTCGTTCGGTTTTGCTTTTCTGGCTCTCTATACTAGCTGACCCCGATTTATTTTTAGAAGTGCACTAAAAATAAATGCGAAGGTCGGCCCGTAATTGGCTGGGATTTGGTGGGGATTTTCAGGGGGCAGGAAGCGGACTCCGACTTGGACGCACTGCATAAACTGCATAAGGTCAAAGTGTCAACTGCAGCAGCCGCGGCAGCAACAGCAGCAGCATCAGCAGCATCAGCAGCAGTTCGGTTGGGTTGGGATCGGGCTGGGCTCCGGACTCCGGTCTCCGGACTGCGGACTGCGGGCTCCATTCATCTGCGGGGCCAATGGGCAATGTCAAACAGGTGTGCAGACGCCGTCGACGTCATTGCCGCTGCATGGAACATAATCCAACCCACTGGCCCCCCCTAGTCCCCCGCCATCTGAGGCTCCGGTTCAAGTCCAACCCGATACCAAGTACCAAGTACCGAGTTCCGAGTTCCGCTGCTAGGCGAAACCAGACCTCCGCCCCACAGCCAATCCTTCATTCACGCTCGCGGTGTCCAGGGCATCGCGAATCCGAGTCGAGGAAGGGGCAACTTTTTGACATCTAACGCATAAATACATCATGCGGAAAATATAAGTAACCTTCGGAGATTTCAAAATGTTTAAGTATAAACTGCCCTTTTGGGTGAGAAAGTAAGGAAACTTCTGAAAATCAAAATTTGTTTCCCCTGGCAGTGAAGTAGGTGAAGTAAGTGAAACATAGATACAACCATAGTTATAAGAAAACATAGATTATTAAAAATCAATCCTCAGATTTTATATGAATTCATAACATGCAATTTATGTACAAATAAATAATAAATTAAAAATTTATCCATACCCTAAACTATTTTACCTAATCCTTAGAATGGCTAAATATATAACGCTCAATTACTAAAAGAGAAACGCATTGTAAGTGCCGTATGTCTTCCGGAAACTACTAAACTACGATTGAAAAACTGGAAAGAAAAATCAAAGTTTTGACTAAAATCTGAATATCGTATTTTTGACAAAATCTAAGTCCCATTTTTTCGCCCTAAAAAATCAGTTTTCTGGCTGCTATAAAAAAACTAAACGTCAGATCGAGGAATGTCATACCTCGTTGAGCTCGTTGCTTCATTTCCAATCCATTGGCATCCAAACCTGGGAATTTTTTATTTTTGACATTTTTCGCAAAAAAAGACGATGCACCCCCTTACAAAAAATGCGAAAATTGGTCAAAAAATAAATTTTCCTTAAAGTGATTGGGATCGATAGCATATTAAGCGAGCTTTTCAAAACAGTCGGTTTTTTAGCTGTACGCCTCGATTTGGCTAAACTACGAGTGAAAAACTAGGAAAAAAATCGACATTTTGGGTAAAATCTGAAAATCGTATTTTTGACAAAATCTGAATCCCATTTTTTCGCCCTAAAAAATCAGTTTTTTGGCTGCTATAAAGAAAATAAGCGTCAGATCGAGGAATGTAATACCTCGTTGCTTAATTTCCAATCCATTGGCATCCAAACCTGGAAAGTTTTCATTTTTGACATTTTTCGCAAAAAAAGACGAGGGGTGCCCCTTCCAAAAATTCGAAAATTGGTAAAAAAATAAATTTTCCTTAAAGTGATTGGGATCGTTAGCATATTTAGCGAGCTTTTCAAAACAGTCGGTCTTTTAACTGTACGCCTTGATTTGGCTAAACTACGATTGAAAAACCGAAAATAAATTTCGCATTTTTGACAAAAATCTGAGTCTCCATTTTTCACAAAAATGTTAACCCTATTTTTTGCTATAAAAACTCAGTTTTTTGGCTGCCAAAATAAAAATAAAAGTCAGAATGAGGAATGTCATATCTCGTTGAGCTCGTTGTTTAATTTCCAATCGATTGACATTCAAACCTGGAAATTTTTTATTTTTTCCATTTTTCGCAAAAGTAGATGATGTAACCCCATACAAAAAATGAAAAAATTGGTAAAAAAATAAATTTTCCTTAAAGTGATTGGGATCGTTAGCATATTAAGCGAGCTTTTCAAAACAGTCGGTCTTTAAGCTGTACGCCTTGATTTGGCTAAACTACGATTAAAAAACTAGAAAAAAAATCGCAATTTTGCGTAAAATCTGAAAATCGTACTCTTGACTAAATCTGAATCCCGTTTTTTCGACCTGAAAAATCAGTTTTTTGGCTGCTATAAAGAAAATAGGCGTCAGATCTAGGAATGTCATCCCTCGTTGAGCTCGTTGCTTAATTTCCAATCCATTGCCATCCTGGAAATTTTTATTTTTTTGACATTTTTCGCCAAAAAAGACGATGCACCCCCTTACAAAAAATGCGAAAATTGGTCAAAAAATAAATTTTCATTAAAGTGATTGGAATCGTTAGCAAATTTAGCAACCTTTTCAAAACAGTCGGTCTTTTAGCTGTACGCCTTGATTTGGCTAAACTACGGTTGAAAAACTGGAAAGAAAAATCGCAATTTTGGTTAAAATCTGAATATCGTATTTTTGACAAAATCAGAGTCCCGATTTTTCGCCCTAAAAAATCAGTTTTTATGAGGTATACTTTAGGACGGAACCCAGAAATGTCCTTTAAGGCAAACGCATTCCTTAGTTTACTCCAAATATTTATATGTAATTTAGTATAAATCAAATAAATTATTATATAGTTGACTAAAGAAAGATGTGCAATTTCTAAACTTTTCTGAGGTATATTTCTTAGAAGCTATCCTTTAGGGCTGAACCCAAAAATGTCCTTTAAGACAATCGCATTCTTAAGTTTATAACAAATACAAAAAGCTTCTTAATATTGTTTATGTGTAACCATAAAGTCAAAATGAAGTAAATCACTAGAGAGGGCTAGAAAATACCGCATATTTAAGATACGTTTTAAAGTTTTCCGGAGTCTGGTTTCTTGTTTATACGAATGTTGATTCCTTGCGCTTTCTCGAGGCTTTCATAAAGTTTCCTTCTTTGATTGTTTAGCAGGGGGCACAGGCTGGTTTATTCCGAGGGGTACAGGACTTCCGACTTTCTGCCGTCTGGGGCCCCAACCGGCCACGCCCCTTGTCTTGCCGCCCCCGCTGTTTGCTCTCCCTCCGTCTCTTTCTCTCCTTGGCTTGTCTGCTAACACAGTGACCTAGTGCCGAATGCCAAATGCCGAAATATCCGATAGAAGGAAAGGAGGAAGAGGAGCACACGAAGGCTTTGGCCCCCAGTGACGTCACGGCTGGCATTCATTCACAGGATGTGAGGCAACATCGCCCTGCAACTGCTGATGCTGCTGCTGCTGCTGCTGCAAATTGAAGTTTTCATTGAGGAAACCAACTGCTGGCTGGATATATCCAGGCACAGAACAGTACAGCCCATCCTCAAAGCCCCAAAGAGAGACCCCGACCGCCGAAACCGCCGACCCCCGACCCCGCGACGCGACCCCAGACATAATCTGCAAAGGACACTCTGTGCGACATCGGCGATGGTGATGCTGGATGGCGATGGTGAATGGTGATGGGGAATGGTGATGGTGATGGTAATGGTGATGCTGCCTCTGCCACAGCCTCTGCCACAGCCTCTGCCTCTGCCGCTGCCTCAGTCGACGTCGGGCGCTTCAAAATCGAGCCTGGTCATGGGTTTACATTCTCGGTGCCAGCATCTGGGAAAATCAGTCGGAAACTCGTCTCCAAGCCAAACAGTCGTGAGCAGCTCCAGCTAAAAAATAAACACTAAATTAAACAGCAAACATAAAACAAAGTCTGGCGCCAAAATGTAAATATTTTTTTAAAATTTTTTTTAAAGTGCCAAAAAAGTGTTCAAGTGTGGAAGTAAGTTCTATAATATCCTGATATCTCTGCATCGAAATAGCTGTCCCACGTCCGAGTTCCACTAAGCAAGTTTTGAGATCGTTTTAAATACAAAAACTTGACACGTTGAGCTCGTTTGTGGGTTGGCCCAACTTCAAAACTAACTCAAACTTCAAAAAATAAAATTAAAAATAGCTATATACTTTTTTTTAAGTGCTCCTTGTAAGTATTGTTTAAAGAAGCAGAATGATAGATTGTTTATCAGCATAATTAAATCATCCCAAAACTAGTCAGTTCATCAGACATATCAAATACATAAATTAGAAGTGCAGATCTATAAGAACTTTATAATAATTTTTACTAGCCAAATAACGAATTCGATTGATATAATACTTCAAAATCCCTAAAGATTCTGTTTTAGTTATTTCAACTATAATGATGTAGAATCTTTACAGGTTTTGATTTTATTATTTCAAGCATCATCAACAAATCTTTGAATGTTCTTGGCAACAATAAAATTACCAGATAGGTTCAAAAGTAATGCTTTAGGTAGGTTTGAAATGAAACTTAGTGAATAAGTTTAAAGTCAAAACTATTGAACAGCTTAAATTCCAGTCTCAAAAAGAAATACCTTAAAAAAAGTGATTCTAGGCAAACAGAAAAAATAAAATAAAATTCATATAAATTACCCTAACATTTTTAAGTTCTTACACCAAATTCCATTTTAGTCATCCAGTTTTTCAGTTAAAAATCCAACTATGTTTAGTTTAAAATAAAACTATTTTTTCTCGCTGAAGTGTTGCCTACTTCCAGGCAGCTGAGTAAATTGTTGCTGAAAAAGGGGAAAACTTTCAGTGAAAGTTGATGCAATAACATGTAAAGTTGCAAACTCCGAACTCCCACAATTTAAACTCGCCTGCCACATTTCACAGCACTTTCTCCGCGAAGCAGTGCAAATAAAAAAACCCTGCCCACTTTCAGGGGCAGCCCAAACATTGTTGACCCTGCTCCTGTTTGTTGTTATTCTCTGGGGGCTGAAAGGGGGTGGCGCTGGGCGGCGATGGGGTGGATGTTGCTGGGCGCAACAGCAACATGTGACGAGCCTGCAGAGGCCATTTACCCGCCGCCACTGACGTCATAGTCGCCACCGAGCAGATGCTGCGATGTGGATGTGGATGTGGATGTGCAGACCCAGTAACCCAGTGCCGAGTCCGAATCCAAGACGAAGTCCAACCGAAGAAGAAACGAGGCGTCCGCGGAGATGAGGGGCGGAGAGAAAGTGGCTGGAGAAAGTGAAAGGCAAACAGGCACGCCACACAGCGAGAAAATACCCAAAACAAATTCGGCATTTATCTACCCCCCATATCATTTAAAACAAAAGAATAGCTTATAAATATAACATATAAATCCTGAACAAATCAAATCCATACCTCTTAAAGTCGTTTATAAAGGTGCCTTAAAGTATGCTGTGAATAACAGAAGTTCACACTTCTGGATTCAAAATATACAGCTGTATACTTTTAGCTACCTTTTCAAATGATTTTAAATCAATTGGTACTCATACGAAATATGTTGTTAACCATTCACCCATAAATATGAAAAACCAAAGAAATTAACCTAAGTTTACTTCATAATACATAAAATCGAAATGAGTCATTTCAAAATATATCAAAAGCTGTCTTAAGGCATGCAAAGAAATATTTTTTTCTTGTATTTGATGGAAATGTTCTTAATATGCCTGTAGATATCTTTGATAACATGAAAAAAGTGCATAATTTACATTTTTCATCCCGTTCATACGTTCACTAGATCTGGTAAATATCATTTACATATATGACAAACTATTTCATATTATTTAACTATTTAATATGCTTATTTTCCAAAATATTTTACAGCAAACTACTTTGCGAAGGTTTTTAGATCAGGTAATTGCAAAAACCTTTCTGGTATTCGTTCAATAAGCTAAGCACTTCATTTTATTCATAAATATTACCCTTATTATATATATTTCAATATTTTTTTATCTATAAAATCCCAGAAAAATTTGAAATCCAACCAAAAATTGTAACCCTTCTACAGAAACTTTTCTGTTTTATGTTTTTCCAAGTAAAGACCTTATGACTGAATTTATTTTTTAAAAGTTCTGGCGATCTATAAATGTAAATTCATAATGTTTTCAGCTGAGAATCGATTACAGTTAGTAAATCTGTAGTAAGTTAGTCGAGATTTAAGTAGGTGCCATATAGCCATAGACTTTCAAGAGGTTTCTGAGACTTAATTTTCCATTATAGCTTGTCTAAAAAATGTTAAAGATTTTTTTGATTTACTTGAAATTGAGAAATACGAGAGTTGTGAAAATTTCTCGCAGTGCCGGAACAGGAAAGCGGGCGTCTGCAACGTCACTGTGGCGGGGCGGATTGTCCTAGATTTTCGGCGGCTTCTATTTTTAGCACAGAGGGCACTCCCCCCACCACTACTTTCCATTTGCATTTTCCCTTCGCAAGGATTTTTCCGCCATTTCTTTCCGCTCTCGATTATCTTGAAGCACTGTGACGTAGCAGCGAAGGTCGCGACTCTATTGCTTCTCTTTCCCGCCACTCTTGCTCTCTCTTTCCCGCCACTATACCCCTCTCTTTCTGCAAAGGACACGTGTGACGCGCTTTAGAAAAGTGTATGCGGCCATTTAATTACAACTTTATGTCATGAATATTGATTGAAATCAACTTTGACAGGCAGCCAAAACAAAAGACGTTTGCAACGATAGCCTTCGGTGAAATACCGAAGTATAATTGGTTAGAGCCCCATTATATTTTAAATTACTTCCAACTTTTAAACAGCCCCGACCAATTTTCTTAAACTTCACCTAAATATTGGTATTTCCATCCATGGCTTATGGTAAGTTGATATCCTACTCAAGGGAATTCCAATTAAAATGATCTATAATAGCGACCCTTTTCTGGAAAATCACCAGAACCACCTTGAACAGTATGCCAATTTATTTTCCAATATTCAAGGAGTCCGAAGTTGTTAAAAGTTTTGCAAATATTTGTATTCTGACCGCTGGCTTATATGAAATTTATTAGCTAGCTAAGAGAATGAACTTGTATTCAGCACCTGTTCAGTTTGATTAGGAACTCACACAATTTCCAAAAGTCACTATTTTTTGTAGCTCTTTTTAGGTATAACAGAAAAACAATCTTTTTTTTTAACTAAAATCATGTCATTCTACTTGTTGTTTTTTTTTAATTTTACATAATATGTATATGATGTATATGACCATTGTATGGGAATTCATTTAATTAATTTAATACTTAAGTAATAATCCTGTTTATAAGTTTTTTCTTATCTACAAAGAAATTCCAATTTATAAACAAACTAATTCTTCGTTTTACTATTTTTTGATACTTTCCTTTTTTTCTCCAATGAAATTGTACTTTATTTTCACGACGACAAATAACAATTCAGGTTTTATCCAAAGTTATAGTAGTATATTAAAATTCTAAATAATACATAATGTGTTGATACAAAAAGGTATTATATTCCAGATGATGATGAAATTGTTCTTTGCAGAAGATGAGTTTTAAGCCCCCAAGCCCTGCATAAATGCAACCTGGGCCCAATGAAATCGACCTTTGAAGTATTATACCTTTTAAAATCACTACCCATAGTTTATGATTTAATTTCCCACCTATTTGTATTACTATAATTTGAATAATGCAATTTTAAATGTACTTACAGCTCTAGAAGCCAATGGATGGCCCTCTAATTTGGGTAATACATATATTTCTCTGCCCATCAATTATATTTTTCGCGTGGCACACACTTTTGGGAATCGACAAGAAACATACCATATATGTGTGCAAATGCAGTGACAGTTGTGAAAAGCTGTCGGAAATTATGGTTTCCCAAGACGGCGAGCGAATCGACTGATCGCCGGCCTCCTTGCCGCAGACAATCTGTCACTTGATACGCGCTAAGCCACCATTACCACCATTACCTTTACCGTTACCTTGTTGAGATTCCCCACTAAATACGAAACACTAAACACAGGCACACTTTTGTACGGGCGCTGACCAGCGAAGCATTCCAATTCCGAGCCCCAACCCAAACTCAGTCCCATGGGATGCCGTAGAAGTGCCACCTCAGTTGCCGGGAAAAATGTTATTTAATTTTTGTAACGCCCACGGGTTGGAAATCCGGGGATGAAGCAGGGGTTTTTGGGGGGCTCTATTCCACCACCACCACTCACTGATTGTGGCAGTTGCAGTTGCAAATGCAGTTGCATATCTCCATTCGGATCATATTTCGAGCAGCGGGACTTTGGCTTCTGGTCAAGAACCCCGTGGAGTGTGTATACCTATGTGTGTATCTGGGCATAGCACATATAGGAAACCTGCCTCAATGTCTGGCTCTGGTGGCGATTTCGATTTTTTCGGGATTCGTTCGGTTTTCACCATCTCGCACCCCACTCCCTTGGGAAGCGCTGAAAAGTAGGCAGCCTTTTCTTTTTCTGCATTTGCGACTGGGACACACACTAATGCGCCCCTAATAATATTACACACACATCTAAGTCTTCGGCCCACACGTACGGGTAGTACTTAAACAGGCCCAAACATGAGGGATGTTCTGACCACCTGCCACTATATAAGCTGAACGCCGGACCGAACAATGTCTCAGTTAAATGGCGTTAATTAAGCGACAACCAGCGGACAGCCCCAAGTATCCTTGTCTGCGAAGATACTTTGCATACCTTTTTTTTTTAAGTGCACTCACACAGGATCTACTAGACGAATTCTATTTTTTACCGTGATTCAGTGAACAGGATATACTAAAAAAAAAAAAAGAAGGAAAAGAAGAAATCTAAAACCCATTTTCCAATTGAAAATCAATAACCCATAGAGAGACTCATAAAACATATATTATTCAAAAACGTGCCAAGACCCCCAGTTGTAGCCTGGAATTTCGACCATATGTCGCGGGCATATCATCATCATTTATTCAGCACTCGGTTCGGCAATGTCCGTTGAACCGTAATCCCTCTCTCCATCTGTATAATAAATAAATGCGATACGATACGATACGATACGAATAGTGATTCACCGACTGCGTCGCGAACCGAAAGGTACTTATTGCAGCTGCTGGCCACTGCACAAGATTAGACTTAAGACTCTTGTGCGTGTGACAGCGGCTATTGTAAGAGGCCATAGAAGCAACAGAACCAGCCAGCAGCCAACCATCCAATAATCGGGGGTCCATCGTTCAAAAGAAGAAGCCCTAGAGGCCTAATGCAATTATTACCAATGTTTGCCACACGCAAATGGAAACAAGCCAACAACTATCAGATACTCAAACAAAATCATTCGGAGGAGGGTACTGGAGGGTTCCAGTAATCTATATCAACCTATTTCGAGAAAATGTACGTCATAACATCCATAAGAACACCGTACATTTTTGGAAAAGCGAAGTACTTTCTGAGTGGATCTCAACCAACCATATCAGGAAGTTCCCTGAGAATTTGGGAGTTTCGGTAATTTAAAAAATATGATTCGATCAAAATTTTAATTTTTCAATTTAGTTTAAACTATATTTAAGTTCTCAGAGTACAGAAAAATTCCCAGCTAATATAACACAACCAAATTGTACTGTTTTTAATTTAGTTTAAACTAAAACATTATTGGCTTAAATTCTCAGAATCTCGGGAGGAATTAAGGAAATATGTAAGTCTAATATTGCCAAACTATATATTTGCTGCTCTCTTAAAATATTTAGTAAAAAAAATACACATATCTACAAATAACAAACCAGAAGAATGTTATGTGCTTTTAAAATAATAAAAATCCTTTAAAATCTGGCCGACTCGGACTACGTCGCCACTATATGTTAAAAAATCGGCAAGTTAAAAGTGCTATGGAAAATAAATTGGAAGTATACGTAATTAAAGGTGTTACCAATCGTGCCTCAGATGTTGATGTCAACCAGATAATTTATATGTCATAAATTAGACCTTTACCACACACATTACCAAAGCGTTGGGAAAAAAAGAATAAATAAATTTAAGTAAACGGTTTTCTCTTGTGCTCTAATAAGCTTTCACTAGCATTGAGCAGAATAACTGCCTTCTATATACTCATTGTGTTAACGATAATATTGATTATGATCAGTTTATCGAGTACATGAACATACTGGTCAAGGAAAAATATATATTTGAAAACACCCTTAGCGGGGGAACAATTTTGGATTCCGACTTTCTCACCAAGGCAAGCTATATTTACAAAAATACCTAAGTTCAAAAGGCAATGATAAATAAATTGAAAGAATGTTCATACGGAATTAAAGTTGTTACCAATCGTGCCTCGGATGTTGGTGTGTTGATAAAATAATATGTATAGCAAATCTTTAAATATCTTCCTAATTAAAGGATCTTATTTTTATACAATATCATCTGTATTTATCACTTATTTCTTAACAGCGGAAACAACTGGAAAACAACGATATAAAGGATAGTTGATAGTGAAAACACATTTTTCGGCGAACAAGTTTAGATATACAACGGATTGTCAAATAAATTAAAATTAACTTTTCCTGTTTCTAATCCAGCAGAACTCGAAATTCTTATTTAGTTTTACTCATCAACTCTTAGATTTAATAAAAGTAATAGGTTCTGCATCTCAGTTTCGGTCAATGAAATTCTCAATGGGTTGGCATGTCCGTGGGATCAAAGCTCCTGGCTTAATGTTGGTTGTATTCGGATCGTAAACACAGTAAGTAGCTGTTCCGCAAACACATCGGTTACCAAAGATACATGTTGCATTGCAAACTGCACAATGTCCAGAGCACTTCTTCGAGCATTCGTCATTGGAATCGAAGTAGAAGGTGGTTGGAGTTCGCTCTCGAGTGCAGGGAGTTAGGGCGTATACGGTATCCAATCCCATCATTACCGGGGTAAATCCAGGAGGATACTTGTGCGGCCACAAAATGGAAAAAATAGAACCCACTGTTCCATCTAAAGGTAATGCATATGCGCATATGGCCAAGAGGCACAGGCAAAAAAGAACTAGATACAACAATATTTAGGGATATGAAAAAAATGATTTGTGTTTTATAACTTACACCTCATTTCTCCGTTATTATAGTATTATGCTGAGTGTGTCGCTCTCAAAAAACGATCTATCAAGAATAAACACACGTGGCTCTTGGGGTTAAAGATCCTACTGCTGCTGATCTTTCAACCCCCGTTGAAAGGATATGCACTCTCGAGGACTCGGAAAGTGTAACCAGAGCTTCTTTATATAAACCAGTGCTGCCATTAAAAAAAGGGTAAGATGTGAACTAAAACGGTACAGAGACCAACGAATCCAAAATATAAAACATTGAAAACAGGAAAACTGAACAGATTTCACGAAAATTGAATATAAACATAGTTTTTCTGGCTGAAAAAAACAAACGAAATTTTAACTCAACTTGTGCAGGGCTCTACCTCGAATGATCAATTGAATAAAGAATCTTTCCCATACCAAAACAGCCAGTTAGATTTTTTAAATTTTTATTTTCACTAATTTTTGCAACATTTCATCTTTAATTATACATACATAGTTTCTCATAATTTTTACAGCTTTTTTTTATATATATTTTTTTATTCCACATAATGGTGTTTTCATATTTTTCATTTTCTTTCAATTCGAACAACTTTTAACTTTTTACATCAATTTAATTTCAATGAGTTTTCCATTTAGTTTTGTTTATAAATATAATTGTTTTCTTTTTTTATTGTTGTTAAGAATATAGAGAATGCTGAAAACGGAAACATGGTAAAAGGGTCCAACGCCTTCGTAGCGGGGGCGTGGCAAGTCGAGTTTTGGGTGTGTTTCATGTGTTCAACGTGCTTAATTTTGTGGCTCTGTGGGCGGGCTAGGAAACCATGGACAAAACTGTTCTCTTATATACAACGATTTGGGGAGGAGGACACTCCAAGGACCCAAGGATCCCCACTCCCACCTCCCTAACTATACATATCTCGTCTATATATAACTCAGTGTGTTGTGTGTTTCGGATTTCGGTATGTTCTTCATCGGTTTGTGCTGGAGCAAAGTTCACTTGGATTATCGCGGCTGGGAGCACTGATCACTGATCTCAAGCCACCCGGCTCCATTTAACATTTACAATATTCGAGAGGCCATTACGAACTAAGAATGGGGGCGTAGCTCTGCTCCCGCCACGAAAACAAAGCCTATCCGATCGAATCGCAAACATTTTCGTTCCATATATGCTAGGCACAATAGTTTATTGAACAGAAAACAGAATGGGAAAAGGCAAATCAATTTAAAAAACATGCTTAACAAACTGGAAGAAACTCGAAATTTGGAACTAATGAACAATATCGCTAACTTGAAACGGGGTTAAAAAGCGGGTGGTCGTTGAAAGGTCGCAGGAAGTTGGGCAGGTGGAAAGGAAGCTGGGCAAGTGTTTCTGCTTACATGTGTAGTTTATTTCACATACGTTTAGGTTCTATTGTTCGTTTCTCTTTCGTGGAGCTTTGAATTCACTAATTTTTCGCTTTTTGTTTCACTTTTTTTCTTAGTTTTTGTTTTTGATAACATGAAGATCTCTTTGCAATCGGTTAACATCAAATAAGTTTGTAACTGTTGATTATTTACTATATATATATGCTGCTGCTGCGGCTGCTTCTGCTTCTGCTGCTTCTGATCCTTGTGACTGGTTGTGTGAGTGTGTCTATCTGATCCTGTCCGGCCTAGTGTCCTGATGCGGCTGCTCGTTACGAAGAAAAATATATATATAATTATATATTTATATATTACGATTCAATATGGATTTCTCTCTGGTTTCACAATATTCTTAAATGGGTTCACTTTTTGCTTGCAACTTTTGTTTGGGGGTTCCGCGTTTCCTTCCTTTTGCCTTTCCGTGTAGCTTCTACATTATCCTTAACTTCTGTTCAACTTCTTCGGCTTCGGTTTCGGTGTGGGTGGGTGGTGTTGGTTATGTGGATGGGGCTAGCGTTTGGTGCCTTGGGGATGCTGGTTGGGGGAGGCGTGTAGCGGGCACTACACTGACTGCCGACTGCCTGCCGCTCAGCTTAGCTTAGTTATCCAGCCATGACTCTCGTCATTCTGTGTATTCCCACCAGTCCTTGTCGTACCCCTCGTGCACGTGCTTTAGCAGGACAGAGCACCGCTTTTCACAATACCTTATCGAATGGAGATTATTTGGTTTGGTTCGATTGATTCGATTGATTCGTTGATTTGCCGAAAAGTCAAACTCACCTGTATTTATCTTGCACTTTCTGCTTAATATCAGCCAAATTCTCGGATGTAATATCACGTTCCAAATACTCGGACAACGTCTCCGTTGCCGACTCCAAGTCCTTTTGATTATCCTCGAATATCATGGATTGATTGTTCTTTTTCAAGTAATACGCAAACACGTATGTGTACATGAGAGTCTGGCGGCACTGGCAAAGTATGTCGACAGCCTTTTTCAGAAATTGCACCTGGAATTGCAACGAGTTTGGTTAATCTGCATCGTTTTGTAATGCCCTTTGACCACTCACCTCGATCCAGGACATGTTGTGCTGCTGCATCTCCTCCATTTTTTGCTTAACAGATGCATACAATTTGTTCTCAAACTTCATCGACTGCATGTGGTTCATGTAGCGATTGTAGTAGTGGAGATACCTGTTGATTAAGTAGCATTTTTGAGTTAATATATAAATTAAGAACAATCCTTTTATGGTATTTATATTTTTGGACATTAAAAGCAATTATATCTGAAATCCCTTTTCATTTTCGATTGCTTAGTCCTCGCTTATTTTTAATATTATTCTCCGCTGATAACTCTACTTGTTTACCAGCGATAAAACTAAACAGGAAATTATAGCTGATTCATTTCATTCTTTGACTTTGTAATCGTTATCATTAATTATAGCAATTAGCAGATAAAAGTTTCATTCATTGGTAAGCACTAAAGGGTACACTCAGCAAACTGCGTATATATAAGACAACTCTGGAGTATATAGTAATAAGTATCCTACAGCCTCGAAACCCACCTTGCCAGTGAGGAGCGCAGCTTCTCCTGGGCATCGCGGGCGGTCTTGGCCTCGTCCTCGTCGTAGCGATTGCAATTGTACCAGGAGGAACCGTGCGGCTCCCAGGAACCGAGACAGACCCAGCAGAACTCGTGCTTGCAGTTCTGGTTCTTGCACACCATGTGGTTGCAGCCGCCGTCCTTCTCGATGGTCACGCTGCACTTGGGACACTCTTTGGTATTGGCCGCGATCCAGTTGGACGTCTCCGAGTCGTCGTCGCACTTCTTGATCCACTTCTTTAGCCACCGGCACTTGACCGGATCGTGCCAGTTCTCGCCGCAGGCGAAGCAGAAGACATGGCCGCACTTGCAGTGGACGCGACGTGTCTCCGCGTACGGCACCTTCACCGCATAGGTGCAGTCGACGGACGGACACCAGCGCAGCAGCTGGTTGCACTCCACAAAGCTATTGGTGATCAGCTGCTGGTACTTGACCCGCACCCGTGCGTCTAGCACCAGCTTGGTGACGGTCACGTCGTCCACCAGGATATCACAGCCGTGCGCCGCGCACGAGATGGTCTGTCCCAGACCCTCCGTAACGATCTTCGTTGTGAGATACTCGCGCCAACAGATCATGCAGAATCGGTGCCCGCACTCCAGCCCGGTCATCGACTATATGGGATAAACAGAGATAAGCTATTAGTAAACATTTTAGCATAATTTCGAAGTTCTTAGTACATTTTAGCCGCCCTTTAGCTTTTCAGACTATTCTTATGCTTACATATGTATATACAAATTTATATGCCTTTTGTATTACAATTTCTTCTAAATGAGCAGTACCTTATTTATTTAAAACTAGTTCTCGTTTTTAGGGGATTCCCACTTTGTAGTCCCCCCATTTAGCATTTGACCTTGAATTCATTTTCCTATCATACAAGAATGAGACTACAAAAACCAAGTCCTTTAAGTCCGGCAAAAGTGAAAGTCTCTAGAAATTGTAGTTATCAACCTGCATTTGCATATTTGACTCTAACAAGACGGGCGACAAGTCAATTATCCAATCTAAAACCTTACTTAGTTGCACACATAACCCTGAACTGCTTAAATTCACTAGACATAACCAGATTCTGCCAGGCAAATTCAAATAAGTATAACAATCAAAAATTATAAATCAAACGAGTATAATATTGATAAGCTCTGGCAATAAAATAATTGATATAAAATGTTTTAGAATATTATAGATTTGAGCAGCTGCTTAGCACCCGAGCATTGTTATTATCATCAGATAAGGCATTTGTTTCCCCCGAAATGTCGATGGTTAGTCGGTAGGCAAATGGATTTGGAACCACAATTGGGTCATGGAAGAACTTTTCACCCCTTTGGGGGGAACTTACATCTGGCGGTAGTAGTGAAAAACATATTTCGCACTCTTCGCACTGACTTCGTGTGGTCTGAAATAGAGGAATAGAGGGATATGCATTAGGTGGGCCACAAAATGGAACCCTAGCTCTGGGCTCACCTTTTGTCTGACCGCTTCGGTGGCGTTGTTGAAAGGATTTATGACGTGTGCGCATTTGAAGAACTCCTCGGTGTTGTCGTCGAAGTACTTTTCCAAGAGCTTCTCCTTGTCCCACTTGAAGTGATTCAGCAGTATCCGCGTGATGGGTGTGGGGAGCTGTGGACATAAGAAGCGAGACAAAGCGAGTGTCAGTGAATGATGGCTAATATATGGGTCTGTCTGGCGAGAGGGGAGAAAAGCGGTGGCCCCTTCCCAGTTGGCCTCGGAATCAATGCCAAATCGTTAGCGATCAGCAGCTGAAGCTGCATTAGGTTGAACCACTAGCGGATGTCGCTGCGGATGTGGTTGAACCACTAATAATACGAGTAAAAAAATTTCAAAAACTCCAAGAACAGGTCTAATTAAAATCGCTAGTTACTTTTCTTTGGTAGATAAAATTTAAACCTTTTTCAACTACAAGTACTTAACTTCAATAAATATTTATAACATTTCTTGGAAATATAAAAATACAAAAAGGTGAAAATGTTTAGAATTAACATTAAGGAGGTGTTACAAAGTATTTTATTTAACTAACAATTAGCTATAGAAAACATCTGCTTCAATAAATTGTGTCAACAAACAAAGTTAGCACCCACATAAAGTTAATTTCCCTTGCTTTGGTAAGATTTCAAGACATTTAAATGCTTTTCATTTATATTTTATATTTTGGAAACCCTTATATTTTAATAAATGTTTTTTATTACCAATTATCTAAAAAAAAAAAAAAAAAGTTTTGGTACGTTAAAAGAGCTTTTACTCTTTTTGACTGCATGCAGGTCTTTTTTCCATTGTATACAATTTGAACCATTTCTACGGAAATCCCTGAAAGTTTGGTTTTTCCAAGGAAATCCCTCGATTCACGCGAAAGTGAAAAGGGACGACCGTGGTCAATTTTGGGAAAGCCAGCTGCAAATGCGGAGGAGGGATGCGGATGCGGATGTGGATCTGGCGACCTTGGGTGCGCCTGGGTGCTTGTGTTCCGATTTCACTGGCACTGGCAGTCATCAACGGACGACCTTCAGTTTATCCCAGATCCCAGGCAGAGCGGTGGGCGAAGGCGGAGAAGTGGGCGCAAGCTGCGCGGATACACATGCACAAATGCACTGTGTTTGGTACAGTGGTAACTCGGTGGGACGAAATTTTTCTACAATCTATGTCCACTCTTTCGACTATATCGACTATACTTTTTGAAACCACCAACAATGTTTGCTGTTTCGAATTTCATTGGTTAGTCTTGAACATAAAAAATATATTTAAAACATTGCATTTCTTTAAAGATGAGCGTTTTAAAGATTATTACTCTGCAGCAAAGACAAACGGAACGGATGTACACACAAGTTATCTTTAGATTCGTAAGATTCGTGTACTTCCCCAACATTTTTTTTAAGCTACGGTCAGACGATAAAATTGGTTTGACCAAAATGACAATCGATTGCCATGAACTTACAAAGAATATAAATTCGCCAACATGTTATTATAAATGATGAAATACATGTTCTTGGAAAAACTAAAGCACACCTATATTATATTTTCCTCTGATAAGCACTGGGATTGTTTAATAAACACAAAGATAAAACAAATAAGTACCAAGTACCCATAAGTTAAGGAAAATGAGTCCCTAACTCCAAGTTCCCGTAACTCATGAACGTTCATGTTAGGGAGGGTTGACTGTGTTTGTTGGTAATTAAGAGGGTGCACAGATAGCCCCCATATGATGTTAGGTAGGGGTAGGTGGGTTGGTTGTACACACATATCTGATGCCCACTGTACTCTTTCGGTTCGCCCTTACCTTTAGCAGCAGATTGACATCGTCGATGATCTCCCGCTGGTGTTGCACAATCTCGTCGGTGGTGAGCACCTTGTACTGGTAGTCATCTTGGTCCAGCTGGCGCTCCGCGGAACTTGGAAGGTCCACCTCCATGCCAAAGTCGTCATCGCCATCGTCGCCCGAGGAGACGTTGCCCGAATCGACATTATCGCAGAAATCGTTGTCATTGTCTGAGTCCATTTTTCGGATTCTGTTTTGCGCTTCTTCTTCTGCTGCTGCTGGTGCTGCTGCTGCTGCTCCTCCTTCTCTCTGCCTCTTCTTCCTGTTCCTCTTCCTCTTCCTCTTCGCTCTTCGCTCTCTCGCTCCACTTCCGTTCTTTGAGCTGCCCCTCTTTGTTCTCCGCTTTCGTGGCTTTGTTTTCCTCTGGCTTTCCTTTGGTTTTTGCTTTAGCCCTCTTGCTTTTCCAACTTGCTTTTGTTTACGTTTTTGCGCAGCTCTTTTCCTTTCCCGTTGTTATTGTTGTTGACGTTGTTGCTGCTGTGGCGTGGCCCGTTACGTTTTCCAGCGATTTGTTGCACCAGTTGCACACCTCCCAACACTAACTTGTTTAATTAGCTGCTGATTTTAACGCTGCGTGCTGCTGTTTTTATTGTGGGGGAGGGAAAAAGAGAAATACATATGTGAGATTTTCTAATGACAATAGGCTGAACGAAGACCTGTTCAGCTGGCGCGGTCATACTGGCGGCGGGATTTTCCGCACTGCGGTCACACTTAACAGAGACGAACTGCTGATTTAACAGCGCAAAAGGCCAAAATAACACTCTGCTAACTATATGTATGCCTGTGCATGTGTGTGCCCGTATATTATATACACAATTGCATTGTTTTTTTTTTTTGTTTCCCTTTTATTTTCTTCATAAGCAGATTATGTTGTTTTCAAGGTAATCACACACACCAGCGCACTGCCTGTACGAGCTGGTCCAACACATGCGCACATTACGTGTGTATTGCCACACACACACACGCTCACACTCGAAAAGCTTATGACTTTTGTTGACTTTTTACGCACTTTTGCCACAATAAAAACACAAGCATATCACTTATCGTGACCGACTCGACGTCGAGTTTAGTTGCATGGCAGTCTGGTGACGGTGGCGTTGGCGTTGAACTTCGAAAATCGATTTAAACACACGAGCATTTTAAAACATTACATGCATTTCGCTCGAAATTAGATACTGTAAAGTAACAGAGCAGTGTTGCCAAGTGCTCGAAAATAGTGCTGGCAAATATTCGCGTGGGAGTGGTTGGTGTCCTCACTAAATGTAAGGGAGACTGTTAAAGCACAGATCACAACCACAAAACTGGTCACCCTAAACAGCAAAATGGAGAGCAACCTTGAAAGTTTTTTAATTTTTCTTCATTTGGCGCCAACAAAATGGCGACCCAATATTATTAGAAATAAAAAACCAATTTTATGCTGAAAATACTGTTTTATTTTAATTCCAACATAAATACATCAGATAAAATCTTTACAGCCCGTCTCACTCTAATCCATCGCCATCTCGTTTCTCTTTCTATTCGAAACTCAAATAAGAAAGAGATCGCCGCTCTATAGCCATCTCGCTCTAAATAGTTTTTTCCCAAGTTTCGTATAACATTTCACCAATTATACGAAACTTAGGAATTTATTACTTTTTTAGACTGGTTAAGGCGCGTAAAACGTTACCAATTTGTTTCCTTTATTTGCAACATTTTGCATGCCTTTTAAGACTTTGATTTTTTTTTGCATTCCGGCTTGTAAAACGTTGCGTCTTAAGATTTTTCTGGCGTTTTGTGTTTAAATCATTTTGTTTTACTGCTTGACAGACGAGTCAAACATTAAAACAATCAGTGTGTGGCTTTCAAATAATCTTATTTGGCTTACTGTCCGTAAGACAAATCAATTTCAGCCGTTCCAAGGAAACCATGTATTTTTTATGCTAAGTTTCTTTTTTTCTTTAGAAAACGGTTCGAACGATTCTTAGCGCGCTCTAATCTTCTCGTTCATTCGAACCGATCTCCAAAGCTATTTCTAAAACCTTTTTTTACCCATTAGATGGCCATCTCAGCACCCTAAACAGATGAGAAGAAAAAACATAATTAGGATAGTTTTGGATGCAACGTGTCCGAAAATCTCCTTTAAAAGTGGAAAAAGATCGCAACTGACTATCTCTTATAACCAGGTTTTGAAGATCATATGAAAGCTAAGCGATCCCGGGAGTACGCACTCACTTGCAGATAATTTGAGACTGAAATGGAAAGCGGGAAAGAATAGAAGTTATTAATAGGGCTCCACCATTTTGTTTGTCAAAAACTGTGGGCGTGTACGTTGCACCGCGTGGTGCACTACTTACCATGACAATGAAAACTGTACCACATTTATATATCTATTTAAAAGCCCCCCAAATGGCGTCCTTACGCCCAAAATTTTCACTTAGTGCAAGAAATTAGGGAAAACTAAGAGCATAATGCCAATTCGATGCGTAATCAGTGTGTATGTATACCAGAAAACAATCAACTGAGTAAAAGGTGCTTGCGTGAGTGTGTGTTGGATCAAGAAAAGTCTAATACAATTTGAGAAACTAATCACTTCACTAAAATTCGTTGCGTTCCGATTACCTAAACTCTAAAAAATTAAAATGAAGCTAGAAATTAGTAATCTGCCTAGTGTGACCAGAGCGGTGATGCAACATCTAGCTATTCTAGCCCTCGATATTTTCGGGTTTTGGGCACTCTAAAGGTTAAATACCAATATCGGAAATAGTGGGAATGGAGGGGAAAGTCTTAAAAATGTTGGTTAAATTTGAAAATAACAAAATATTTAAAACTATTTTTTTTGAGACTTACAATATTTTTGATTTTAAAACTACATTTTTTGGTGGCTCTTAAATAATTTGTATTCCAACCCAATTAGTTATTTATATACTAAACAATGATTAAACTTAAGTGCTTTAAAATAAATTAAAGTTATTTATTGCAAGAGTTGAAACAAAATAAAGACCTAGCTTTAATATAATTCCAATGTGTGTGTATATTTGGTTTTTGGAATCCATCAGTCGTTCATGTCGCCCACACCCATGGCGTGGCTCAGTTCCTTTCCCCCGGCAGCCAAGACGTCCAGCAGCAGGTCGCCCTTGTCCTTGCGCTTGCTGGGCCGCACCTTCTTCTGCTGCTGCAGGGCGGCCACCTGGGCGGCGTGCATCTGGCGGCGGTGCTTGTGCATGTTGCCCGAGTTCTTGAAGGTCCGCTCGCAGAAGGCGCACTCGTACAGATCCTGGCCGGTGTGCGTGGCCGTGTGCTCCTCAAGGCCTCGGCTGCTCTTGAACTCCTTGCCGCAGTGCGTGCACTTGTGGTACTCCTTCGGATGATGGTACCGGATGTGCGCCGCCAGCTTCGCCCGCGAGCCCTTCTCCAGGCCGCACTGCTCGCACTTCCACTGCCGCAGCGAGGCGGCGTCCAGGTGCATGTACATGTGCTTTCGCAAACTGTTCTCGTCGGACAGCCACACCTGGCACTCCTGGCACTGCACCTCCGGCAGCTGGGAGCCCTCGCGGTGCACGGTGCGCTTGTGCACTAGCAGGTTCTGCTTCGTCTTGAACTTGGCACCGCAGGAGTCGCAGATGAAGGGCACGAAGGCAGGGTCATGGGTACGTCGCATGTGCAGCCGCAGATCGACGGCGGTGCGAAAGCTATAGGCGAATAAGAAATATCATCAAACTCAAGGGCAAAGCTCAGTATCCCTTTTCTTTCATTCACTTACGTTCTGTCGCAGTGTTTGCACTGCTCCTTTCGCTCCTGCTGGTGCACCCTTGAGTGAATGGTGAGCAGGAACTGCTTGGAAAACCGCTTGGAACACTGATTGCAGGCGAAGCTTAGCTCGTCCTCGTTGGAGTGGAAGCGCAGCATGTGTACGTCGTAGCTAATCCGGCTGACCAGCTGCTTAGAGCAGATCTTGCACCTGCAGTTCGTTCATTAGTAGGGGTTACACCAAATGCCTATGCTGGCCAAGTACCTAAAATAGTCTGGATCGTTGTGCATCCGGAGATGGTCCACGTAGAGGGCACGCTTCTTGTAGCGCCGCTGGCAGCAGACCACATATCCGGCGGACTGGTGATGGTTCCGGAAATGTCGCTTCATCTCGGCAAAGTTTTGGAACTGATCGTCGCCGCCGCACATGCAGCACTCCAGGCGGCCGTGCAGAGCTATGTAGCTGTCCATTTCGCGGCCATTGCTGCTCCGGCTCTCCGGATCGCCATCGCCCTCGGCCTCCTCGTCCTCGTCCGCCTCCTCCTGGTGGCGCTTCGTCTTGGCCTTGGCCTTGACGACCCGGGTTCTGGGGGTGGCTGCGGCTGCCCGCGGTCGCATGCTCCGTCTGATGGGCGAAGGCAGACGCATCCTCCGCCGGGTGGAGGTCCGGATACTGCTGCTCCTGCTGCTGCTGGCATCGCCGTCGATCTCATTGCACTCCTCGTTGTCCGCCGCCGCAGGACTCACATCAATCTCCGGCTCGCACAGGATCTGCGCCTTGGTATCCGCATCCTCGTCCTCGGAGAACGGCTCCATCTTCAGCTGCTGCAGGCCCAGCTGCTTCTTCATCACCATGGCGCAGAACTGCTCAAAGTCGGCCAACTGCTGCCAGCACTGGGTGCAGAGGCACTTGGACACCGCGTCGTTGGGCAGGAGCTGGAAATAGGGATGCAATGCGGGAATACATGGTTTAAACAGAGTTGAATCCACTTACCACCAACTGCAGGTGCTTCTCAATCAGCTCCGCCAGGTTGGAGGGCGCCTCCTCCTGGTCCTCCTGGTCGAAGATCGGCACGCTGTGCTCCGCATCGTCCAGGCAGAGGCGGCATATCATTGCTTTATGGCTGCAGGAAGACCAATTAATTCAATTAATTGCCTGGCAAATTCGGTTTACAAAACGCGGAGTTGCCAGATCTCGGGCGGAATCAACGACAAGCGAGAGAGATGCCAAGGCGGAGGAAAAGCAAAAAAGCTAAAGGGCAAATGATGAGATTTCCAAGTATATTATCAATAACTTATCAATAACTAAAAGTATATAGGTTTTGCACTTTTCACTTTGACCTGAGGACTGAAATATATTCGACTAGTGCTTCTCGTTTGATAAAACATTTTGAACTGTTTAAAAAACTAGCTAGAAAAGTGGACAGATTGTCGGCGCTGACCACGCCGGCAACAGCAACAACACTAGACAGACGGACAAACAAAAAAGAAAAGACGCGACGAACCGGGCAAGGAAGAGAAGAGAAAGAGCAGAGGCCGAGGCAGACGAAGAGACGGAGGCAGCGGAATCGACAAGGACCAGGAAGAAGAAGAGCAAGAGGAAGACGCCCCGAGAGAAGTAATTTGTAGCATTAGACCCCCAATCCCATTTGCCGGCGTCTCTCAACCAGAATGACCGTTTCCGCCGCAGTGGACCAGTACACGGTGCTAACTGGGGACCGCTCCAAGATCAAGGACCTCCTGTGCAGCCGCCTGACGGAGTGTGGCTGGCGGGACGAGGTGCGTCTGATGTGCCGCACCATTCTGCTGGAGAAGGGCGCCAACAACAGCTTCACCGTGGAGCAGCTCATCACGGAGGTAACGCCCAAGGCCCGCACCCTCGTCCCAGATGCCGTCAAGAAGGAGCTCCTCATGAAGATCCGCACCATTCTCACCGAGAACGAGGAGGAGCCCGACGAGCCGGAGGACGAGGCCTGAACTGACCACCCACGATTTCCACGCAACTACAGTAATTACTCGAGTTTATTTGTACGGTTTTATACATAAATCCCGGCCAGGGAATACCCCGCAGTTCCGCAGAATCCATCAATGACCAAATCCATCTACGTTCCATCAAGAAAGATGAAGTTTTTTTTGTTGATTAATGGCACTGCAGGGTGGTTACACACAAAAGTAGCAGACAAACACACACAGATTCAGTCGGGCGTGGGGCACACGGAGCTGTTGCTGACAAAGTCGAAGCCCTCGGGATCGGGTATTTCGATCAGGGACTTGTTATTGATCCCGCTCAGCGGCGGAAGCATGTGTCCGGCTAACGTGGCAGGAGCAGCCACTACTGCCTGAGGAGGAGGTGGTGGTGGGTGAGGATGAGAAGCCACTGGAGCCGCTGCGGAGGTAATGCTGCTACTGGGCTGCGAGTACTTTCTCACCCAGTCGTTCGGATGCATCTTCTTCTTGTGGTTGTGCATGTTGGCGTGCGACTTGAAGGTGCGCGTGCAGAACTGGCACTGATACAGATCGATGCCCGTGTGGGTGGCCATGTGCTCCTAGAAGAGAAACAGTCTGGGATTAGCCCGATCAGGATGGCGCACTGCTGGAAACTCACGGCTAAAGCCCGCGGTAGCTTGAACTCCTTGTCGCAGAGACTGCATTTGTGCCGCTTGGCGGAGTGATGGTACCGCATGTGGCTGCTGAGTGCGGCACGGGATGACTTCTCTGCATTGCAGAGCAGGCATCGGTACTTGGTGTCGCCGTCGCGGTCATCGTGGCGCGCCAGATGCTTGCGCAGGCTACGCTCGTCCCGCAGCCAGCGGCCGCACAGGGTACACTGCACCTCCGCCACGGGCCCGTCCGGATGCAGCGCCTTCTTGTGGATGAGGAAGTTGGCCTTGCTCCTGAAGTGAGTCCCGCAAATGTCGCATATGATGGGCGTAAAGTCCGCCGCATGCATCCGCTTGACATGGGCGCTCAGCTCGAACTTCGTGCGGAATCTGTAATGGGACAAAGCAACGCATTAGGTGATTGGCTACCAGGCCAGCACCACTCACGTCTTGCCGCAGGTGTCGCACACCTCGGGCCGCTCGGTGCCCTTGTGCCCCTTGAGGTGCATGGTCAGCAGGAACTTCTTGGCGAAGCGCGCCTCGCAGATGGCGCACTGGTGGACCAGCTCCTGCTGCTGCGAGTGGAAGCGCAGCATGTGCATCACCTGGCTGTTGCGGTTGAGGAAGTTCTTGCGGCAGCTCTGACAGCTAAAGTACTGCGGATCCTTGTGGCAGTGCAGATGGTCGACGTACAGCGTCCGCTTCTTGTACCGATTGTTGCAGCACTTCACATAGCCGGTGCAGTCGTGCTCCACGCGAAAGTGGCGCTTGAGATCGTTGAAGTCCTCCAGCGGAGCAGCGCAAATGGCGCAGTCCAGTTTAACATTGGCGGCTATATAGTCGTCCATCTCCTTGATGCTGCTGCGCTTGACGGGCGCCTCCGAGGGATCGTCATTGTCGTCGGCAGTGACCAGTTTCTTGGTCTTGGGTCGGCCGCGCTTGCCGCGTGGCTTTGGCTGCTCGTCGGCATCGGGAGCCACTTCCGCCTCGTCCTCATCATCATCGTCGTCCTCATCCTGATCCTCCTCTGCTCCTGCACTGCTGCGTTTAAGCTCTCGTAACCTGGCTCTTGATTCCCTCAGAGATAACTCTGTGATCTTTGCCTTGTTCTGCTGCTTGCGCTTCTCGTACTTCCTCTTGATGATCTGATGCGTCTGCTGCAGCGGTGTTTTGCGTGGCCTGCCCCTGGGGCGTGGCTTCACCGGATCCAGCTCGGGCTCCGGCTCATCTTCGTCCTCAGGCTGAAATTCCGGCTCGAAGTCTGGCTCAAAGGTGTCGCCGTAGTCGCTGTCCTTCTCGTCGCCCGCGGACAAGGCGTCTATGACCGGTTCGCACAGTATGTGATCCTTGATGTCGTCGCCCTCGTAGCTGAGCTTCGGCTCGATGGGCGACTCCGTGTTCCACACGACCATGGCAGGCTCCGGCTCCGCCAGTTCCGGCAGCTCCGGCAGTTCCGTCTTTAGCTGCAGCGAGCGGTGCAGCGACCGCTGCTTGTCCGCCACCATGGAGCAGAAGTGATCGATCTCGGTCAGCTGTCGCCAGCAGCGGTTGCACAGGCACGTGGACACCGCGTCGTTGGCCGCCAACTGGGGAGGACAATTGGGTGTGGTGTGGATCATTATTGAGGGCCTTTGTACTCCGGGTTGGGGACATGGACATGCAGTCCATGTCCAAATCTACTCACCACCAGCTGCAGATGTCGCTCGATCAGCTCCGGCAGCTGGCGCAGCGCCGGTTGCGCCGCAGACGGGTCCTGGTCGAAAATGGGCACCCCGTGCTCAGCATCCTCCAGGCAGAGTCGGCATATCATCTCATAAAAGGAAGGACACAAATCACAAATCAAATCGGGTTAAATGCAGCTGTTTTTAAGTCGTTGCTGAGTTGTTGCCGCGGGCGTTGCCGGACCGCGATCAGAAGCTGCAACAGAGCAGCCTCATCGGGAAAAAAGCTAGAGATATATAGCTGAACAATTTTCCAAAATACATACTTAGTTTTAAAGATTATACTTCTTTTTCCGTGAGTTAATCATATCAAAAATCATTTTTAAAATGTACATACACCTTGGATGTGTTTTTAAATTTATTTCTGTACGGTGCGGTTGAAATAATTTGTAGATCTCGATACGTGGCTTATCTAAGGCTACTTTTTGTAAGCATATTGGCTAATTAACTTTTCTCTGGGATATTTAGGGTACTGCGACTGGCTTGAGATCCATTTCTGGCTTCAGATCGATTTCCGGCTTGAGATCCATTTCCTCGTTGCTAAGACGCATTGGCTTCGGCGGAGTTAGGGGTTTATCCTTCGGCCTCGAAATGTTGTCCTTGATGACCAGCAGATCGGATTCGGATTCGTTTATTAAATCAAAGCCAGACAAAGTGCTATTCCTATCGGTCTTGTCTCCCAGGGCTTCATTTATGGTATCAGATAGGTTTGCCATCTGCTTCCGCTTCTGCTTCAACTGCCTCTTGGCTATCACATCGTTGACGAGGTCCTCTATGCTGGGCGTAATCTGCAAGGCAGGACGATGTCCACGGGATAGGAAACAGCTATCCGCCACGGCCATCATTTGCCCAAGAATAGAGCCCATAAGTTGACCCACTAAATCACCGCCCGCCAAAGTGGCATGGATCAGGACCTGGTCAAAGGAGAATTCATTGTTGCTGAAGAAGGAGCGCAGGAGCTCCTCGTAGATCACCTCATTACCACCGCCCACAGTGGGCAACAGCCAGAACAGGAAGAGCAGTTTCATCTCGTTAAGGAATGGAATGAATGCCACCAGACCCGTTGTCAGAAAATCGAAGACCACAAAGACTCCGTAGACGATCCAGTAGGACATCCACATGCGGAGTTCCTCTTCGCTGCGCTTCTGACCGTTAAGGATCTTGTAGGACGCGAAGGCCGGATAAAAACAGCCCACAAGCAGGGAAAGAAGACATAATACGTTTGCGTAAAACATTGTTTCAATTTTGAGCCACTTTTAAATTTTGGATTTTATGTGAAAAAATAGATGTGTGTCTGGGTTTATGGTACTCAACTTGGTATATGGACCATACAAGAATTTGACAATACTAGATGGTAAAGTGTATGCCTGCTTTAGTTTTTCCAATTCAATAAATGAAAACTATTTGGGAAAATTTTCAAGTTAACGTGTTCTTACGAGTTTTATATCTACTCGCTGCAGGTTTTACATAAAAAACTAAATATTTTCTTAAACTACAACAATATACAATACAAAATGTGGGTCTTTTGAATAAAAGTTGGGATCCTCTCTTTTGCCCAGAAAAATAGCTAGAGTATCGATAAATAGCTAGATTAACTTCACTGGTCGCTAAAGCAGTGTTGGTAAGGGCACCGATTACGGATTTGATTTGAAAACACGAAGCGACGCGATGGATCCCACCGAGAGTCCAGGAAAACCCCCAAAATCCTATGTGCGCCGCTCTGCTCTGTTTGAGAATGTGGCCAACGTGACCGCCGGTGATATGTCCTGCAGTGATGTGTCCGACATTGAGCTCCAGGATGTGCCCGCCACTTTGGAAGCCACCCTCAAACCGCGGGCCTATGAAGCCAGCACTTTGTTCAACATTGACCTGGACGAAAGTAAGTGGTTCCTTGGCCAATTGAACAATATATACCAACATGTAGTCTCCTTTTCAGTCTGGGGACCCAGCACGCAGGAGGATGAGGTGCAACAGTACAAGAAGCGCGCCCAGGTGGAGCAGCAGAAGTTCGTGGACTTCGTGATGCAGGCGTATCTGGACATGGATAGCCAGAATGTGAGCTACCAGCCCAGCAAGGAGCAGCAGCGCTATCTCGACCAGGGCCCCAATTTGCAGAACTTCGTGCGTGGCTCCTTGGCCTTCACGAATGCCGCCATCCGATTTCAGGCGGAGCACGAGGACATGATGGAGCTGCAGAGCAACCTGGAGGATCAGTACCAGTTCATGCGTAACACTATGATCAACAACGCTATTCACCAGAATCTGGCCGGCCCACGATGATAACGCATGTATCATGTACATAATTATAAGTGAATGCTATGGTCCAGAAAAGTCAAGACTAATTTAAGCTAAAAAGAGATAAACCCTATACTACCAAATGGTAACACATTAATCGTAATGTTATCTATATCCATGTTATCTATGGATGAACGTAAAATTTGAAGTGACCATTAAACTGTTCAAATATCAAAAACGCACACAATATTCCAATTTCATTTTAAGCTTAAGTTCTTGGGGTCTCTGTGATTTGAAACTTGGCTATTGATTCCACCATAAAAATTGTAGTGATTATTAATCAGACAACTTGCACTCTTCAGATTGCCTTATTTACTCAAAGACTAAAATACATTAACGCCATTTAGTGATGAAACAATATCACCTTTCAAACGTCCAACTTGAAGATATCAAATATCCGACAGTCCCATAGAAAGTAAGCAATAGATAGCGTGCTTTCTTGAAAGAAAAACATTTGCCTGTATGTAAACTCAAGTTAACAAGGGTTTCAGTTTATCTTATGGTCTACTCAGGCGTTTGGTTTCATTAAAATTGTGTGTGTTTGTGAGCTGGTCATTCCTTGTTCCAGGCGGCCAGGTACTTCATGAGGTCCGTGAGGCTCTCGAAGTCGGTGCGGCTGGCGGGCGGTTCATCCTTGGTGATTCTTGGCAGTGCGTTGCCCATTTTGAGCCGGAACTCCTGGAACTGCAGGGGAAACGGAATAGTTAGAAGGGAAAAGTCATGAAACTGATGGCGTTGCTCACGTCTTTGGCTCCGGACAGCTTCCAGAAGCCGTAGCAGAAGGCGCCGGTGCCCATGACAGCGTACAGAGTGCCCCAGCCCAGTGCCCTCAGGGCCAGGGTGGCGCCCTCGTCCATCAGGATCAGTCCTTGCCGGGTTCCAGCCTGCTGGAGGACCTTGCTGTCCGTCTTCTTCGCGGTGGCCAGCGTGCGGGAGAAACCGAACAGAGCGGAAACGCCGCCCACTAGGCCCAGGAAGGCGCCGGCTGCAAAGTGGAGGAGGAGGTGTACTCCAGTCAGGTCAGGGGAATATGTAAGTGCCGGACGGGAGAAGACAAGAACCCACCCTGGATGCGGAACTTGCGCTCCTTCTCGGCCGCCACGGCATCCGCGTTGGTGCCGGCCTCGCTCATCGTCTGCTTGCTATTGCTATTGCGATCTATTGTTGTCGTAATTACCCAAATCGGAGCGCACTGAACAGCTGATGGCTTGACCGCTTGACCGGCCGGTATTTCGCAGCACTGCGTCGGTGGTTGTTGGCCAGCACTGAAATCAGAGCTGCCTCCTTTCGGTTCTTTAAAATTAGTAGGCAGCGGTTTTTGAAATAGTGAAAAAAGCTACAAAGTAATTTAAGTCGAATACTCATTAATCTAGGTTACAAAACCAAATTGTAACATTATTCAGCTAGTAAGGCGTTTACCGTTACCGAAATATATAAATAAATATAACAATACTTAAGCCTATTCTAATTAACTTCCAACCATAACTCAATACAGAGAGTTTCTGCTTTCCACTTATAGTATTTTAGATCTATAAGGTGATCTTTCTGCTGTATTATATAAATACAAAAGGCAGCCCATTTAATTTATCGTAAATAAGATTCAGCACTCAATTATAAACTATAATATGCATTAAAAACGAAAATGTGTTAAGCTGACTAGCTAACTAGCTATAAAAGGTATAGCCAAATTGTTTTTCAACCACCTGGCAGCCCTCGCAGCATGACCGCATTCGGCTGTGGTATTTCGCAGCATCGCCGCTGCAGTCACACTTTTCGGTCGCGTTGTCCGCGTTTTCACGTCGCATCGCGTTAAAAAAGGGAAATTCGCACTCACTACCGCCTGTAGAGACCGAATGTTATAGAATGCACAGCAACAAACAGTGATTGTTTACCCAGTCTTGTTTTCGCCCACGCCCCTGCGATCCGTGCCGTGCAAACTCTATTCCTTTTTTTGGACCAATCGCACGCGGTGAAAAGTGTGACGACGCAGCAGAAAGGCACAAAAAGCAGCCCCACTTTCTGGGATCTCGCATTCCGTTCGAGTGGCTCGTGGCTCGTGGTTAGTGGCCACCGCCGACCAGGATGAGCACCACCACGGACTCGAAGGCGCCGCTGCGGCAGGTGAAGCGCGTACAGTTCGGCATTTTGTCACCTGATGAAATTGTAAGTGCAGCTCAGCTCCGTCTCCCTCAGACGCCATATTGAAAAAAATTGAAAATTTTATAAACGAGAATACAAATGCAAAAAAATTATACAAAAAAATTCGCAATCGCCCACAACGCATAATATATGCAAATAAATGGATATTATTAAATGTCCACATGACTCCCCCCAATGTGTTTTGTTGCCCTTTGTTCGGGGTTAAATCAAAGTGTCTTGATTTTCATCGAAGGATAGGGATTTTAAATAGAAAGCAAAATCCTTATGATGGTATTTGGCAATAATAATATGCATAATCGGCTAAAACTCAACACCAAAAGGGGGAAAAGTTCAAGGACTAATGTTATGAGGATCATTAATAGGTCGATCCTCTATATATAGAAAATTCAGGGATAGGATGAGTATATACCGATCAGTTCTCTATTATTACAAGTGGTACTTATATGGAGTGCTTAAATACCTTTATTTCTAGGGATATGTTTGGAAACATTCAAAATTTGAGTGTCAAGGACGTTTTCCAGGGATATAATGTAATACAGATTTTTAGGTCTTCTCTAATACTTACATTTTATTTCGTTTGGTTTAGAAGTATATACATAGATATTTATCAAATCTGTGGTAAAATGCAAATCTTAAATAACTGCTTAGTTGTAAAAGATATTTATCGACACATTGACGAAGCACTAAGTGCAATATTAATATAGAGAGCCAGTAATCTCGCTTGTTTTGTTTACTTATCATATTGGTTTATAGACTAATCAAGTACTAAATATCAAGAAAATGTTATTTTTAAATGTGTTTTGGTAAAACAGATAACTTATTTGGACCCTTAAAATTTAAAATTTGTTGTACTTTTCCTTCTACTGAAATCAATAACAATACTTAATGCAAACAAACTATTATTATAAAGTAAAAATCAGTTTCCAAAGACCAATTCCTAGAAATGTTTATGTTTATTCTTTGTACCATGTATCTTATATAATAATACAACTTGATTAAAGGATTACAAATAATGACTTTCCAGAAGTATCCCATTTCTTTCCTTTAAATAACAGAAATATGGCGATTAGATCTTTAATGACTCACGAAACTCTTTTCCTGATTACAGCGTCGCATGTCCGTTACCGAGGGCGGCGTCCAGTTCGCCGAAACGATGGAGGGTGGCCGCCCCAAACTGGGCGGTCTGATGGATCCGCGCCAAGGCGTCATCGACAGAACGTCGCGCTGCCAAACGTGCGCCGGCAACATGACCGAATGCCCCGGCCACTTTGGTCACATCGACCTGGCCAAGCCAGTGTTCCACATCGGCTTCATCACCAAGACCATCAAGATCTTGCGCTGCGTGTGCTTCTACTGCTCCAAAATGCTGGTCTCGCCGCACAATCCGAAGATCAAGGAGATCGTGATGAAGTCCAAGGGACAGCCGCGTAAGCGTCTGGCCTACGTCTATGATCTGTGCAAGGGCAAGACGATTTGCGAGGGCGGCGAGGACATGGACCTGACCAAGGAGAACCAGCAGCCGGATCCGAACAAAAAGCCCGGCCACGGCGGTTGCGGTCACTACCAGCCGTCGATCCGGCGCACAGGACTCGATCTCACCGCCGAGTGGAAGCATCCCAACGAGGACTCGCAGGAGAAGAAGATTGTGGTGTCGGCAGAGCGCGTTTGGGAGATCCTCAAGCACATCACCGACGAGGAGTGCTTCATTCTGGGCATGGACCCCAAGTACGCGCGTCCCGATTGGATGATCGTCACCGTCCTGCCCGTTCCACCTTTGGCCGTGCGCCCTGCGGTTGTGATGTTCGGTGCAGCCAAGAATCAGGACGATTTGACCCACAAACTGTCCGATATCATCAAGGCGAACAATGAGCTGCGCAAGAACGAGGCCAGTGGAGCGGCGGCGCATGTGATCCAGGAGAACATCAAGATGCTGCAGTTTCACGTTGCCACGCTGGTTGACAACGATATGCCCGGAATGCCCAGGGCCATGCAGAAATCGGGCAAGCCCCTTAAAGCCATCAAGGCGCGTCTCAAGGGTAAGGAGGGTAGGATTCGTGGAAACTTGATGGGAAAACGTGTGGATTTCTCCGCCCGTACTGTCATCACCCCCGATCCAAATCTGCGTATCGATCAGGTCGGTGTACCGCGCTCCATTGCCCAGAACCTGACCTTTCCCGAGCTGGTCACTCCCTTCAACATTGATCGCATGCAGGAGCTGGTGCGCAGAGGCAACTCACAGTATCCGGGAGCCAAGTACATTGTGCGCGACAATGGCGAGCGTATCGATCTTCGCTTCCATCCGAAATCCTCTGACCTGCATCTGCAGTGCGGCTACAAGGTGGAGCGGCATTTGCGCGACGACGATCTGGTGATCTTCAACCGACAGCCCACGCTGCACAAGATGAGTATGATGGGGCACAGGGTGAAAGTGCTGCCCTGGTCGACGTTCCGCATGAACCTCTCGTGTACATCGCCCTACAACGCCGATTTCGACGGCGACGAGATGAATCTGCACGTCCCGCAGTCCATGGAGACGCGTGCCGAGGTGGAGAACATTCACATCACACCCCGACAGATCATCACACCTCAGGCGAACAAGCCCGTCATGGGTATCGTGCAGGACACCCTGACTGCGGTGCGAAAGATGACCAAGCGCGATGTGTTCATCACGCGCGAGCAGGTGATGAATCTGCTCATGTTCCTGCCCACGTGGGACGGCAAAATGCCGCAGCCTTGCATCCTAAAGCCGCGTCCCCTGTGGACGGGCAAGCAGATCTTCTCCCTGATCATCCCCGGTAACGTAAACATGATTCGCACTCATTCTACGCATCCCGACGAGGAGGATGACGGACCCTACAAGTGGATCTCGCCCGGTGACACCAAGGTAATGGTGGAGCACGGTGAACTGATCATGGGCATTCTGTGCAAAAAGACGCTGGGTACTTCAGCCGGTTCTCTGCTGCATATTTGTTTCCTGGAACTCGGCCACGACATCGCCGGTCGGTTCTACGGCAACATTCAGACCGTGATCAACAATTGGCTGCTGCTCGAGGGCCACAGTATCGGTATTGGTGACACCATTGCCGATCCCCAGACCTATAACGAGATCCAGCAGGCCATCAAGAAGGCCAAGGACGACGTGATAAACGTTATCCAAAAGGCCCATAACATGGAGCTTGAGCCCACGCCGGGTAACACTCTGCGTCAGACTTTCGAGAACAAGGTGAACCGTATTCTAAACGATGCTCGTGACAAAACTGGTGGCTCGGCTAAGAAATCGCTGACAGAATACAACAATCTAAAGGCTATGGTGGTGTCCGGTTCCAAGGGTTCCAACATTAACATCTCTCAGGTGAGTTCTTGAGTAGAGATTCTCCTCTGATCTTTTTTTTAATGGAATGTTTTACTTTTCTTCCAGGTTATTGCTTGTGTGGGTCAGCAGAACGTGGAGGGTAAGCGTATCCCCTACGGTTTCCGCAAGCGTACTCTTCCTCACTTCATCAAAGACGATTACGGTCCTGAGTCCCGTGGCTTCGTGGAGAACTCGTATCTGGCCGGCCTTACTCCTTCGGAGTTCTATTTCCACGCCATGGGTGGTCGTGAGGGTCTCATTGATACCGCTGTGAAGACAGCTGAAACCGGTTACATCCAGCGTCGTCTCATAAAGGCTATGGAGTCGGTGATGGTCAACTACGACGGCACAGTGCGTAACTCGGTGGGCCAGCTGATTCAGTTGCGTTACGGCGAGGACGGTCTGTGCGGCGAGCTGGTAGAGTTCCAGAACATGCCCACGGTGAAGCTGTCGAACAAGGCGTTCGAGAAGCGCTTCAAGTTCGACTGGAGCAACGAGCGATACATGAGGAAGGTGTTCACGGACGATGTGATTAAGGAGATGACCGACAGTAGTGAAGCGATTCAGGAACTGGAGTCGGAGTGGGATCGCCTGGTTGCCGATCGCGACAGCTTACGGCAAATCTTCCCCAACGGCGACTCCAAGGTGGTACTGCCGTGCAACCTGCAGCGTATGATCTGGAACGTGCAGAAGATCTTCCACATCAACAAGCGCCTGCCCACAGATCTCTCGCCCATGAGGGTGATCAAGGGCGTCAAGGGATTGCTCGATCGGTGTGTTATTGTGACTGGCAATGATCGGATCTCGAAGCAGGCCAACGAGAACGCCACGCTGCTGTTCCAGTGCCTGATCCGCTCAACGCTGTGCACAAAATACGTATCGGAGGAGTTCCGTCTGTCCGCAGAGGCCTTTGAGTGGTTGATCGGAGAAATCGAGACTCGTTTCCAACAGGCCCAGGCCAATCCCGGTGAGATGGTGGGTGCCCTGGCCGCCCAGAGTTTGGGTGAGCCTGCTACCCAGATGACACTGAACACCTTCCATTTCGCTGGTGTGTCCTCGAAGAACGTAACACTGGGTGTGCCGCGTCTCAAGGAGATCATCAATATATCCAAGAAGCCCAAGGCTCCGTCTCTAACCGTATTCCTTACTGGCGGAGCTGCCCGAGATGCGGAGAAGGCTAAGAATGTGCTGTGCCGTCTGGAGCACACCACGCTGCGCAAGGTCACGGCCAACACGGCTATTTACTACGACCCGGATCCGCAGAGAACGGTGATATCCGAGGATCAGGAGTTCGTCAATGTCTACTACGAAATGCCGGACTTCGATCCCACACGTATCTCGCCCTGGCTGCTCCGTATCGAGTTGGATCGCAAGCGCATGACGGACAAGAAGCTGACCATGGAACAGATTGCCGAGAAGATCAACGTGGGCTTCGGCGAGGATCTCAATTGCATCTTCAACGACGACAATGCTGACAAGCTGGTGCTGCGCATCAGGATCATGAACAACGAGGAGAATAAGTTCCAGGACGAGGACGAGGCCGTCGACAAGATGGAAGACGACATGTTCTTGCGCTGCATTGAGGCCAACATGTTGTCGGACATGACGCTGCAGGGCATCGAAGCCATCGGCAAGGTGTACATGCATCTGCCACAGACCGACAGCAAGAAGCGTATTGTAATCACGGAGACTGGAGAGTTTAAGGCCATTGGCGAATGGCTGCTCGAGACGGACGGCACCTCGATGATGAAGGTGTTGTCTGAGCGCGACGTGGACCCAATCCGAACATCCTCCAACGATATCTGCGAGATCTTCCAGGTGCTTGGAATCGAGGCGGTGCGAAAGTCCGTCGAGAAGGAGATGAACGCCGTGCTGCAGTTCTACGGCCTGTACGTGAACTACCGTCACTTGGCCCTGTTGTGCGATGTGATGACCGCCAAGGGCCATTTGATGGCCATCACCCGTCACGGCATCAACAGACAGGACACTGGTGCCCTTATGCGTTGCTCCTTTGAGGAGACGGTGGACGTGCTGATGGATGCTGCCGCTCACGCGGAAACGGATCCCATGAGAGGCGTGTCTGAGAACATTATCATGGGTCAGCTGCCCAAGATGGGCACCGGCTGTTTCGACCTGCTGCTTGATGCGGAGAAGTGTCGTTTCGGCATCGAGATCCCGAACACGTTGGGCAGCAGCATGCTGGGCGGCGCCGCCATGTTTATTGGCGGCGGATCCACACCGAGCATGACGCCACCGATGACACCGTGGGTCAACTGCAACACGCCGCGTTACTTCTCTCCGCCAGGCCATGGTAAGTACTTTATATCAACCCATTTTGTGGGTTTACTGCACAATATTTGAACGTTCTTACCTAATGCTTTCCGTCTCTTTCCTTCTTGTGTTTTCAGTGAGTGCCATGACTCCGGGCGGACCAAGTTTCTCGCCCTCGGCGGCCTCGGATGCCTCCGGAATGTCGCCCAGCTGGTCACCAGCTCATCCGGGCTCGTCGCCCAGTTCACCGGGCCCCTCGATGTCGCCGTACTTCCCGGCCTCGCCGAGCGTTTCCCCTTCCTATTCACCAACGAGTCCGAATTATACGGCCTCGTCGCCCGGCGGTGCGTCACCCAATTACTCGCCATCGAGCCCGAACTATTCGCCGACATCGCCACTATACGCGTCTGCAAGTCCACGTTACGCCTCGACAACGCCAAACTTCAATCCCCAGTCGACGGGCTACTCGCCGTCCTCATCCGGATACTCACCAACATCCCCGGTATACTCGCCCACATCGCAATTCCAGTCAAGTCCGTCGTTTGCGGGCAGCGGCAGCAACCTCTACTCGACGGGCAATGCGTACTCACCCAGCTCGTCCAACTATTCACCAAATTCACCATCCTACTCGCCGACATCACCATCCTACTCACCGTCGAGTCCTTCGTATTCGCCCACGTCGCCTTGCTACTCGCCCACATCGCCTTCGTACTCGCCAACGAGTCCGAACTACACGCCAGTTACACCCTCGTACTCTCCAACAAGTCCGAACTACTCAGCGTCGCCGCATTATTCTCCGGCCTCGCCGGCTTACTCCCAAACGGGGGTGAAGTATTCGCCGACATCGCCCACGTACTCGCCGCCGTCTCCGTCGTACGATGGGTCTCCAGGATCACCGCAATACACACCGGGATCGCCGCAGTACTCGCCGGCCTCGCCCAAGTACTCCCCGACCTCTCCGCTGTACTCGCCCAGCTCGCCGCAGCACTCTCCATCGAACCAGTACAGTCCCACTGGATCGACCTACTCGGCGACGAGTCCAAGGTACTCGCCCAACATGTCCATCTACTCGCCGAGCAGCACCAAGTACTCCCCCACCTCGCCAACGTACACGCCGACGGCCCGTAACTACTCGCCCACATCGCCGATGTACTCGCCGACGGCGCCATCCCACTACAGTCCCACGAGTCCGGCCTACTCGCCCAGCAGTCCCACGTTCGAGGAGAGCGACGACTGAGGAAAGGAGGACGGGGGTAGCTCCCCCAGCACGGCCCGGTCCCCGGGGCGGTCGAGTCGTAGTTAAAAAACCAACTACGATCGTCCTCGTCGTGGATAGGGCGAATTTAATTAAATGAGGTCTGCAAACAGCTGATAGGTCAATAGATTAAAGTCTTTGCTGTGCATTAGCAGCATCAACAAGTTTGTGCAGAACTTTCAATGGTTTTAGTTTAAGTTTCTGGTAAACCGATAATTATTAAAAAACAATAATTGTAAACATTTTTCTAACAGTTTAAAAGAAAACTGTTTAATCTATTCCTACTTGCACAAGCTCGAAATGCTCGAGGTGTAGTGGATGCAATGGTTTATTCATTTGAAGCTTCTTTGCAATAGACTTGTATTTTTTTTCGTCTCTATATCTATACTTATCTGGCCTAAAGTCATTGGCAAGACCCTAGTTCATAAGTACGGAGGAGAAAAGAAATGGGATAACTCAAAAGCGGGATTCAACCAGTAAACACCAAACACTACATGTAGCGTTTTCCAAATATCCTATTTTTTTAAACAAACCCGCTTAGTTGCTTTCGCCAGCAAAATGTTATCGCCCACACCCACAAGTTATGTCTGCAGTCAGAAGTTTCGTAACTACGTATATAAGTATATAATCGCAGGCATACATATACTATCTATATATTCATATATATTTTTACGACCAAAACCGAAAACTTTTTGTAAAATGACACAAAAAACACGTAGAAAAATATAAAATAAAACAAAAAAATTATCCAACGATACATGTTTATTTATTTCATGTTATGTTTCATAAGTTGGTTTTATACCCTATTTCAATAGGTATAAAAACCGTCGTTAAATCATTCAATTAAATCTTAAAGGGATCTTGAAGGTCTTGTTATTTGTAAGATTCAGGTTCCAAGGACTGAGTATAATTGTCTTTGAGTTTTAAAAACTGTCTTTTTTTTAAAAATGTGTAAAAGTTTTAGGTATTTTGTGCTTTTTTAGTGTAGAAATGTTTAAAAATTGTGTATTCTTCAGTTATCTCCCTTTTAGAGTTTTGATTTTCTGTGCAGTCTTAGAAGTGTATGTTTTAAATGGAATGGTATGGTTCACATGCGATGCTGTTGGTTCTTCGACTACCGCCACATTTAGTCGCACACTATTTTATTGGATTCCACACGCTCAATACCGTCCATATCCTGCTCTTCATCCTCACTCTCCTCGCTCTCTTCCTGCACCTCGATTTTCGGCTTCACAGAAACGAAATTCTGCACGGCACTGGCCAATCTGGTGTGAGCCCTCGAAATATGGTTCTCTATTTTGACGAACATGTCGTGATTGGGCTTGAGGAACCGGTACTCGCCAAATGCAAGCGGATCGATGAAGGCCAGTGACTTGGTGACACTGATATACACGGTTCGTCCGCGGATATAATGACGCAGTGTGGTGTACGGAAATTTGAGGGTCAGAATGAACTGCTGGATCAGTTCCGACGACTTGGAGGTTGCCTTGAAGAAGATCTGTGCCCCAGTCAGCAGAGCCTTGTACTCGTGGTCGTCTTCCGGCAGGGATACCTGCAACTCCAAGGTGGTAACGGTCTGATAGTAGCTCACCGACGGTCGCACCACATTGGGCGGCAGCTGCAATGGTATCTCCCCCTGGAAATGGTTAGGTGCTGGTGGAGCTGCTGCTGGGGGAGCACACTTCGCATTGCTCCTCTTTGGCTTGCGTTTAATAGTAGGTTCATTGTTGATCACGTGCTTGAGAAAGTCAGCTGGATCGTTGTTCACCTTCTGGTCGGGATCCTTTGCCGGCTCCTGCTCATCTTCTAGCTGCATAAGGGTGCAGTTCATCAGGCATTCGTCCAGATTGGCAACGTGGTCTTCATTAGATAGAGGTTTAGAAGCTTCCGTGGAGGTGGTGACAGGACCAGCCATCTGATTACTTTGTGCATCTGTGTTCTTAGACAGCCTTTTTTGCTCCCGCAGTTCGTTTTCCCTGCCCGACTTAAGGGCTAACTCTATCAGCCGTTGGCACCTTTGGCTCAAGACGGGTTGGCTTTCCACCTGGGGCTGTTGCTCCACCACCACCTCAGCTTCAATTGTTTTTTCTGCTTCGTTCACCGTCTTTTCCTCGGGAACCTGAACCTTCTCTGAAACTTCTTCTACTAACACCTCCTGGAAGAATTCCTGGATCATGTCAGTAGCTTGCTCACATCTTCTGGCCACCGTGGTCTTGATCAGATTCTGTTTAACATTCAAAAGACGCAGATGCAACTTGAACTGGTCTGCATACACCATGGCCACCAGTTCCCGGGCAAAGAGTGTACCTGCGGCGGCGAATTCAAGTTTAGCCTGAAGAAAGTGATCCTTGGGCAGTTGGGTCAGCATGTACTTGACTTTGCTGCAATCGTCCTCAGTCCAGTTGCGTTCCCCGCAGTACGGCACAAGGCCGACAAGCCGCAGGTTATAGGACAAAGGTGGCTCCCGCTGCAGTGCCTCCGGACACTTAAACAGTCGCTCAGAAGTGGTGGAAAAGATGCGCGTGTCGGCGTCCAGGGCCTGCAGTACCACCGGCACGTTGGATTGGACAAAGTTGACGTTTTGTATGGGCGCTACCTTCAGGACGCGCACGCGTTCCTTGGTGAACGTGGTGTGGTACATACAGATGACTCCCACCACAGGCGGCCAGTAATGTCGGGGCTTCTTGTGCTGCATCAGCTTCATCCGGATCTCCTGCACCCCAGTAAAGGGCAGAACCTGCCAGGTGCCCTGCGGCGGCAGGTGTTCCAGCAGGCGTACGCAAAAGTGCGTCGGCGAGTAGACATCGACCAGCTGAACCTTCACATCACCGGACGCGGGCATGTGGGCAGGACGCCTATCGAAATGGCCCACGTAATGACGGTCCTCGCAGACGGGATCATAGCACTTGCCCGTCATTAGGATCTGATCGCACAAGGCACTCTGTACGCACTTCGCTTTGCCCATTTCCTTGCGTATGCCCTTGGCCACTGCCACCACGGCGGGATCCACCTCCTGGTGCAGCTGAAGGAAATCCACCAGGCGCGGCAGTTGACGATGGTTGTTGTCGTCCAGGAGCACCAGCGAATGCAGTGGCACTTGCACGGGACTGGCTGGCGCCAGACTATTTCTCATGTTGTCGGACAACACGAGGTGACGCATTTTGAACGTCCTCCACGATTGGCTCAGGCTGTGGTGGATCAAAGTGTGCGCATCCCTGATGATCAGCTCCGGGCAGTTGTCCGTGCACAGCAGGATCACGCCACGGGTGTTGGCCTTCCATCTGTGCACCTGCTCGAGAACTTCCAGGTCCGAAGTCTGGTAGTAGGGCAGGCAGGCGTAGCCTCGATCCTCCAGAGCCGCTACCGCGCGCTGCATATCCCTGTCATCGATGCAGAAGATCACCGTGCGGTAATCCTCGGGAGGACACTGCTGCAGCATTTGAATCACTGCGTTGGCCTTAGCTGCCGAGCGGACCAGGGAAATCCGTATGCGTGCTCCGCCGTACAGGGCCGCCTCCAGTATATCCCCGAATACCAAAGCCGGGTGATCATTGACCGATTTCAATTTGGCCATCAGCGTGGGACTATATGACTGGGAGACCATCACCATTTGAGGGTAGTGTGTGAGGGGCATGACCTCCTGCAGTACCTGCTGGGCACTTGTCAGCTGCTCCTCGGACATCAGATCCACGTCATCGTAGACCAGGAACTGGAGGCAACGGAAGCGCATGAGGCCGGGAGCCTCCTGCCAAAACCAGGCCAGCTGGGCAGGAGTGACCACCATGCAACCCACTCCGTTCAGGAGTTTCAGGAAGAACTCGGAACTCTTTGACGAGGGAGCGGTGAGGGTCAGGGTGAGCCATTCCTCCTTCTCAGCCTTGCGCAGCATGGCACGGCACATGGCGCTCACTTGTCGAACGCGTTGCAGATCGGGCACCAGAATCAGGGCCATGGGGCCATACTGATCGGCTTGCCAGGCCCCAGGCGGCAGATCCTTGAGCTGGTTCCTGCTTTGGGTCAGCGCCTTGCAGACCACATGGCAAACGGCTGGAACGTAGGCAAAGGTGCGTCCACTGCGCGGTGCACCCACAATCATCGCCCCGTGTCCAGCTCCTCCGGTCAAATGCGGCCATGTGTAGCTCTGCACGCGGAGCAGTCGATTCAGGCCCAGCTTCCGCATCGTTTCCAGAATGTGGTCCAGCAGGACGACCTCGGAAAATTGGCGAGCGGGTTGCAGTTCGCCCTTCGCATGGGCCACCACATATTGGGAGCAGTTGATGACCACCAGTGGCCGGATGGCATCATACGCACAATAGGCGTCGCTCACCTCGCTGTCCTTGTCCCCGCTGCTCGAGGACCAGGTGCTCCCGGTGCTCCAGGTCTTATCGAAGTTCTCCATTATGTGGGCCAGCCTCTCGTCGCTTATATTCAGCATTTATCTTTATTCCGGCGTGAAATGTAGACTGGAATGTTCTAAAATCGACTGGAGTGCGCTATCGATAAGCTTTCGGGCGTCTTTTGGAAATCTTTGGAGGCCAATCGAAACTGCAGTTTTTTAAGCACTGCTTGCACCATGAACATTTGGTAGGGCAGCTAGCTATGGGGTTATAATTTAAAATTAATGCACTTAAAGCTCATGTACTTACAATTTAAAAACCAATTTGTATTTTTAGTCCTTTAAGAAGTAATCTTTATTTTTCACAAAAAAGAAAACGATAAGTTTTTCAGTGCAAGTCGATAGATAGGAAATCAAAGATAACTGTTATTTCCAGCTTTCGGCCAATCGGTTATCGAAAAGTTTTTAGTATTTTAGTGGAATCACAATCACAAGGATTTTTTAAGGATTTGAGAGCCAATGCGGCCACTCCTGGATCTCGTTATACAGCGTCAATCCGGGACTCTGGGTGCTGATCACTTGGGAACCGGCGATCAGGGCGTAATCCTCGCTCAGCTCCCCCTGTTCCACCCCGCAGGCCAGAAGATTCTTGGCCGCCTGCAGAGCCGCATCCGTTGGAAGTTTATCTGTCGGAGATCGGGGGACATATAGTGCTCCAGCTAGAGGAGGAGACGCGCTTGGAACTCACCCACAAAGTTGCCGATAAAGGCTATTCCCGTGCCGTTGCCATTGTAGCCGTAGGTGTGGGCCCCCCGTAGTCCCCAACCAGTGCCCTCGTAAACAATGCCATCGCTGCCAATCAGGAAGCTGTAAGAGATCATCGGTTACGTAGGTACAATGTACATACATATGTAGTTACCTCTAAGACCTTAAAACATGATTCTACATATATTGCAATGTCATAAAATTAGTAACCTTAAAGCCCTATCTATCAAAGTTGTATGTAAAATTGAAACTTTTTGATCCGGTTTCTGGTAAATATACCTTGGTACTTAATCAGTTCCAATAACTTCAATTGATTTGTGTAGTATTGATTTCAAAAACCCCCAGCTCAGATTCTACATATATGTAAACGTACTACAACAGTTTTAGTTATTAGTTCTCAAAACCTAAAAGATGCTTACTCTAGTAAACAAACATATGTACATATTATTATACCATGCTTACTTGTAACTGATATCATTGTAGTCCAGTTCGTTTTGATGATAGCTCTGCATGTTCTGTAGGATCTCGGCGCACTTGAGCAGTCCACTGCATTCGCTGGTGACCGTGTGATGGATGACCACAAAGCGGATGGGACGGACTTGGTAGTGGAGACCCAGCGATGGCTTACCTCCCCACTGGCGCTTAAGTTTGATGGGCGGACAATTGGCCGCTCGATGACGCGGCTTTCCGGCGGAGACGGAAGCCACGGTGATCCCTAGAAGCACCACAACGGCAGCCACGAAAAGAAGCGAACCCAATCGAGCGGGAAACATGATGTGCAAAGATCTAATGCCGGATGAGAACTGCTCTCTGCGGCTTATCAGTCGGATTTATCAACGCCCGCGATCTGAGCTTTCGCCACTCATTCTAGAGCTTACGATCCGCCAGAACCAAAGGGGACTCCCATCCACTGGCCATCTCCATCTGCCGATCTCTGGATCGTTTAATCCCCGCGTTCTTTGTTCGGTTCTTTTTATGTACCAATCTCGAAAAGCAAAAAATCCAAACAACCATATAAAACAGGTTGCGAACCGATCTGCGTTGGCATTTCCGATTTGCAACTAGTGACAAACGCTACCCCAGAAGTTATAAAAGGTTTGTGGCGCTAAAGCGTAGATTATAAATATTTATAATAATCCATTTTAATTACAGATAAGCTCGTACTGCTCATGATTCACAGCTCTTCTGATTTGCGAACTTGTGCTGATCTGCCTACGCTTTAACGCTTGATACACTACAATCTCGAATTGACTCCATGGATAAGGTAATTTTTTGTTTTTAATTTTGGCATAAAAACAATTTTTTGTATATTGTAATTTTAATTCAAATTTAAGTCAAAAATGGGTCAAAAAATTAATTTCCTTTAAAATGTTTGGGATTGTTAGGGTATTTTTGACCAAAATCTGAATCCCAAAAAAAGATGGTGCAGCCCCTTACAAAAAATGTAAAAATGGGTCAAAAAATAAATTTCCTTTAAAATGATTAAGATTGTTAGCTTAGGATGTTAGCTGCTCAAAACGGTCGGTATTTTTGTTGTACGTCTTGATTTGGCTAAACTACGATAGAAAAACCGTTAAAAAATGGGTATTTTTGACCAAAATCTGAATCCCAAAAAAAGATAGTGCAGCCCCTTACAAAAAATGAAAAAATGGGTCAAAAAATAAATTTCCTTTAAAATGATTAAGATTGTTAGCTTAGGATGTTAGCTGCTCAAAACGGTCGGTATTTTTGTTGTACGTCTTGATTTGGCTAAACTACGATAGAAAAACCGTTAAAAAATGGGTATTTTTGACCAAAATCTGAATTTCCAAAAAAGTCGATGAAACCCCTTACAAAAAATGAAAAAATGGGTCAAAAAATAAATTTCCTTTAAAGTGATTGGATTTGTTAGCTTTGGATGCTAGCTGCTCAAAACTGTCGGTCTTTTAGCTGTACGTCTTGATTTGGCTAAACTACGATCGAAAACCCGTTAAAAAATGGGTATTTTTGACCAAAAGCTGAATTTCAAAAAAAGACGATGCAACCCTTACAAAAAATGAAAAAATGGGTCAAAAAATAAATTTCCTTTAAAATGATTGGGACTGTTAGCTTAGGATGTTAGCTGCTCAAAACGGTCGGTATTTTTGTTGTACGTCTTGATTTGGCTAAACTACGATAGAAAAACCGTCAAAAAATGGGTATTTTTGACCAAAATCTGAATTTCAAAAAAAGTCGATGCAACCCCTTACAAAAAATGAAAAAATGGGTCAAAAAATAAATTTCCTTTAATGTGATTGGATTTGTTAGCTTTGGATGCTAGCTGCTCAAAACTGTCGGTCTTTTAGCTGTACGTCTTGATTTGGCTAAACTACGATCGAAAACCCGTTAAAAAATGGGTATTTTTGATTAAAATCTGAATTTAAAAAAAAGACGATCCCCTTACAAAAAATGAAAAAATGGGTCAAAAAATAAATTTCCTTTAAAGTGATTGGATTTGTTAGCTTAGGATGTTAGCTGCTCAAAACTGTCGGTCTTTTTGATGTACGTCTTGATTTGGATAAACTACGATAGAAAAACCGTCAAAAAATGGGTATTTTTGACCAAAATCTGAATCCCAAGAAAAGACGATGCAACCCCTTACAAAAAATGAAAAAATGGGTCAAAAAATAAATTTTCTTAAAAATGATTGGATTGTTAGCTTAGGATGTTAGCTGCTCAAAACTGTCGGTCTTTTTGTTGTACGTCTTGATTTGGATAAACTACGATCGAAAAACCGTGAAAAAATGGGTATTTTTGACCAAAATCTGAATTTCAAAAAAAGATGATGCAACCCCTTACAAAAAATGAAAAAATGGGTCAAAAAATAAATTTCCTTTAAAATGATTAAGATTGTTAGCTTTGGATGCTAGCTGCTCAAAACTGTCGGTCTTTTTGTTGTACGTCTTGATTTGGATAAACTACGATCGAAAAACCGTCAAAAAATGGGTATTTTTGACCAAAATCTGAATCCCAAAAAAAGACGATGCAACCCCTTACAAAAAATGAAAAAATGGGTCAAAAAATAAATTTCCTTTAAAATGATTGGATTTGTTAGCTTAGGATGCTAGCTGCTCAAAGCTGTCGGTCTTTTAGCTGTACGTCTTAATTTGGATAAACTACGATCGAAAAACCGTTAAAAAATGGGTATTTTTGACCAAAATCTGAATCCCAAAAAAAGACGATGCAACCCCTTACAAAAAATGAAAAAATGGGTCAAAAAATAAATTTCCTTTAAAGTGATTGGATTTGTTAGCTTAGGATGCTAGCTGCTCAAAACTGTCGGTCTTTTAGCTGTACGTCTTGATTTGGCTAAACTACGATCGAAAAACCTTTAAAAAATGGGTATTTTTGACCAAAATCTGAATCCCAAAAAAAGATGATGCAACTTCAAAAAAAGATGATGCATCCCCTTACAAAAAATGAAAAAATGGGTCAAAAAATAAATGTCCTTTAAAATGATTGGATTTGTTAGCTTAGGATGCTAGCTGCTCAAAACTGTCGTTCTTTTTGTTGTACGTCTTGATTTGGCTAAACTACGATCGAAAAACCGTTAAAAAATTGGTATTTTTGACCAAAATCAACATCCCAAAAAAAGACGATGCAACCCCTTACAAAAAGTGAAAAACTGGGTCAAAAAATAAATTTCCTTTAAAGTGATTGGGATTGTTAGCTTAGGATTTTAGCTGCTCAAAACTGTCGGTCTTTTGGCTGTACGCCTTGAATTGGCTGAACTACGATTGAAAAATAACAATTGGTCAAAATATTATTTTCCCGGGCAGTGATGGGGAGTGTTAGCTCTACCTTTCGTAATTATAAAAGCTTACGCATCTTGCATGCCGACATGTCGAACATTCATTCAAGCTGAAATTAATTGAATTAAAAAAAGGAGAAGCCGAAGTGCTTATGTCCCCCTTTTGTGCTTAATGGATAATAACAATCATATTCTTTCTTAAAATGGAAGATAAAGGCGGGTTTTTAAGGTGGCCTACATTTTTATTGTTCATATAGAATAGACCATTCAATTTTCGGTCAAAGACATGAAAGTACATAGGATATTAACAATGGGAATATTAAATATTTTACTTAATCTGAGCTTTGATTGATAACATTTGATTGTTAGGTTATTCATGTATCAAGTCTTTTGGAACAGTTCACCTACTTAACTAATATTCAGTTTGTTTGTAGAACAGTGAATAATTCCAGGAAAGATCCACAATTCTTTAACCATAAAGCTAATAATTGACCCTCATCCGGAGAGCTTTACTCTGATGCCTAGTGTCTATAAATTGCCCATTACTCATGGTGAGTATTTGCATGCCTTAAGGTTCTCCTCCGAAGGCGATCCGCATTGCTTGTGCATTACGTTATCAACTTGATGAGCTCTGTTTTTCGTTCATTGAGCTGTATTTGTGTTATTGATAAAGACTGTTTGCCTGATAACTGCCACCCACTGGGGCGGGGCTGCCCGGCGTCATCTCCACCATCGCAGCATTACTCATCGACCTCTCACAGTATTTCAATGGTACACGCAGAACGATCGAACTGATCTATAAGGTCTTGTTTTGAATTATATATATATATTCTGGAAATATAAAAACTATGGGGTATAAATGAATATACCACAGTTATAAAATAGAAAGATAAGATAATCGTTATCTATTACTACTGATTTTGAAGAAGAGTTATTCAATATATACCCTTCATAACTAATAATATATTGAATAGGTATACTTTATAATATTAGATTTTAAACTTAAAATTATTTTGGTCTCTAGTTATATTTTAAGTTATATTCAATTTGGATTTACAAAAATTATGGAGTGTTACTGAATAGATAATAATTAGATTAGCTACGTATTACTACTGATTTTGTAAGAGTTATTAAGGGTATATATTACCCATTATAATATATTATATTATATTATACCCATTATAATACATTATATATACATACCTAGTAAAAAGATTTTAAACCTTTTTTTATTCGACACTAACTCACATTTATTTCTTGCAGTGCACTCTCTTTCGCCTTCACCCACTCTATATGCTCTCCACTCAGGTGGCGCTGAGTCAGAGGAAAAGTTTGATGAGCTTTGATAGTCCACCACCAACTACCAACTACCAAGTTCAGTTCCTTTCCTTTTAATTGCCAATCGGGGGGCGGCTAATGAACAGTCTCAGGAAAGGGGCGTGGTCGGGGCCCAGTTGCACTTGAAGATTACAAATATTAAGGTTGGCCAGGCCGGCGTTCTGTCGCTCTGCCGCTCACACGATGACATCATGACGTCAGGCGTCATTTATACCGCGATAGCCTAGCCAGCCAAGTAAATGCGGCCGCCGCCTTTCGGTGAGCGCAACTTGTTGGCGTTGGCTGAACTGCCTTGCGGATACCCTGGACGGAATCGCCACCGGGTGTTTTGGGCTGGGCCAAGGTGAGTGCCACAGAGTTTACTATGGTGCCATATGGTTATTATTAGAGCTAGAGATACAGTTCTAGTAACTCAATAGCTTTTTTGTATGATGCTTTCAAACTTTTATAAAAATTGTATGGGTAAAATTTACCAATGCGTATAGTTAGGTAACTGTAAAAAAAAATGTAACAACAAATTTTAAAAATATTAAGGTGTATTTTACCATTTACTATTTTCTTTGCTTACCATTTAATAGTAAAACTACCATAAAATGGTAAGGTGTGTATATTTTGTTGGTGAGAGTCACTATTTTCTTGGTAAAATTGACAATTCGGTGGTTTGGAACCATTTAACTATTAAACATATTACCTTACTTTTTTTTGTATGTAGGAGAGTTAACCAAATGCCGTAAAACCTTTTTTTTTCTTTTTTTTTAAATTACATTTGTCATTTAAATATTTCTTATTATGTTGATTGTGTTTCTGCGCTTTTTGGGAAGTGACTCAGAACTGTAAAAAGATTAGTTGGTATTATATAACACAAAGTATAGTGCAACACATTGAATCATATGATAACATTTTCTGAATTTTTTAAACTAAAAACTGTTTGTTAAAAGTAGAATTTCTAATCTAAGATTTCTACTTAAGGGGGCCTACCTCGAAGAGCTTTCCAGGGTATCCGCCGGGTCGGGATGCAGTTGGTCCGTCTGGAGGCCTGCTGCTACCTCTTGTTTTGTTTTCGCTCCCGGCTGCGTCGACTGCGACGCAGAAACTAAAGCAGCAAACGCTTTTATTTTTCAGTTTCGATTTCAGTTTCGTTAGCAGCGTGCGCGCGAAAAGACGCAAAAGTCGAGAAGTGCGAGAAAAACCAGTTGGCTCGAGTCCTACGCCGAATTTTGAGAAAAGTAAGAGTAAGATCCACACCGAAAGCTATAGATATATAGAGGTACACAAAATTCATTTCGCTGGGACTATATACATATGTGTTTATAATTTTTTTTTTGTTATTTGGTTCCTTTTTTTTTTGAATGTACATATGTTCGAAAAACGCGAAGAATTCTAATTTTCGGTACTTTGCTGTGCAGTAAAATATTGGCTATTTGTACCTACAAGTATTTCCACTGTTTGGCCATTAAACTGCATTATTATTGGCAGCGATGATATCATTTCCAGAGGTCGAAATCGCGAGACGAATGCGAACCGTGTTTGCTGGTGAATGCAAAAGTAAAAATTCTTATCAGCAGGCGTGTTTTCATTTTCTATATTGATTGGATGTTGTCATTTAGAAATGGTTAAGAGGCGGCCCTTTTCATCTTTTCTGGCCACAGAAATACCTCCAAGGGCCCAAAACAACCTGTTGCCCGAGTTGGTTAGCATATATATTGTGATCATGATATGACTATGATATCATTCCATGCTTCAGCGGAAATCCGCCGCCTAATCATCATTCAAAATGGTTTATTTTTTTGTTTTCATTGAGTATCGCACATGGTTCTTGTTTTTTGTCGCTTTTGTTTAGTGTTTTGTTTTGATTTTGGTTTCGGTTTTACGCTTTGGAATTTGGGGCCACACCCCCTGACCCCCCCCTTTCCATACCCCTTGGAATACCACTTCTGTGAATTTTGATGAGCATCATCGGCATTGTCTGTAAGTTGTAGCAATTGCGTCACCGATGGCGTCATCGTCTTGTCTCGACTAATGCGTCGTCGATTTTGAGGAAGGTCTGAGTTCTGAAATCCAACCCCATTACATTCCCATCTGAACTTGTAAAGCACGTTTGGTTTCGAGGTTGTGCTTTTCTAAGCAACATATTTGCTTGTTTTATTGTTTTGTTTACCTTGTTTATGGATTCTATAAATACTCATTTTGATATTATCAAAATCTTCATATATTAGAAGTATACATTTATCAGGTTGTACTTGCAAAACATTTTGAAAACGATTTATAAAGAAGTTTAACATTTGGCAATAAAACAATAACAATCCTAATAAATGTATATTTTATAGGTATATAAACTGAATAAACTTTTATTTGTTTATCTACTATGATTTCCGTTTTAATGGTAAACAAATTGGACACCATTTTGAAGGCAGAATAAAGTCTTTACAACCCACAGATTCCCGAATCAATCAATTCGAACAGAGAAAATGAAGCTTTGCAAAGAAGAATTTGCAAATGTGCTCCATTAAACCCCCGCCCACAGCATCTGTATCTTTAAGTGTGTGCCCCAATTTCGGGTTCGCTACGGATTTTCTCAGCTTTTCCAACGAACAGCAGGCAGCAGACCATAAAGTTCATGACGTTTTGGCATATATGTATGTGTATCTGTATTCTCCTAGGCGAACATATAGACGAGCGATTCATATACTTTGTTCGCTGCCGATCCCCGAAAAAGGGGGGACTTGTTTAAAGGGGGAGGGGCAATGGGGCAGGGTGGAAAGTCGACGGTCAAGTAAATAGATTTTTCCGATTCTCCCACTGATGCTTCAATAACGCTTTTGGCGCTTTTTCGCCTGCCCAAGTTTCGTTCGCTCGCGAGGCCGGCATTGAAAATTGTTTTAAAATTAGACAAAAACCAAAAAGCAAAAATCCAAAACAAAAACAGCAACAAATAGATGTCCGAAAATACACAAACATTGTATGGATACTGTGCAGATCGATGGGCGTGGCAAGGGCGTTCGATTTGTAACAGCTGGCCAACAGAACAAAAAAACATGCCATATGAATTACGATATTTGGGAGATCTGTTCATAATATTTACTTATCATTTCATGGAATAGAAAACATATGAATCACCCGCGAAATATACTCACTATGACAAATATAGGTTAAATATTAACATTAAAGAATTTTAAAGTTGTGACAAGACTGTATAAAGCCTTAAAGAAGCACAAAAATGTATTTTTCTACATCCGAAAAAGAGGAAATAATAAAAATCCCTAGAATATATCTTTAATACGATGTCTAATACTCATTCCACCATAACTTACCATTATTTTTTACCACCTTTGTCATTTTCAGACCCCACCTTTAACTCCCCGAAGAGAACCACCGAAACAAAGCCAAGATGTCGCACTCAGTCACCATTACCCGCACCACCACCAGCACCACCAACACCTCCTACATCGTCCTGAATACGGGCTATCTGAAGACCTTCCCCGGAATTCTCAAGCTCTTCGAGCTGGTGAGTTAAAACTTAAAAACACCATTTTCATTTTAAAGTAATCATTATTGATTTGCCGCAGATCATCGGTGCCGCCATTGTGGGAATTCTGGCGTACAACTTCCAGGATTACCACAGATATTACTACGGCCAGCAGGATCTGTTCCATTATCTCATGGGCGTAACCTTTATGATAGGGACGTTCTGCTTACTCCTCGCCTGTCTCACGTCGCTGAGCACGGGGGGCATTATTGCCAAGACGATCTATGTGAGTATGCTCCGGAAGTATTATTGAAAAAGATCCTTAAATCAAACATTCGCATTCTGAAAAGCATTATTAAATTAAAGACCTATAATTGCATGGTTTTAAACTACTTCTTCACTGTATCCTCAAACAAATCAGTTATATATAAATAATATGTATAGGTGTAGAAATACTTTAATACTCTAATATCACAAGCAGCTTCAAGACATTTTTATGATCCATGAGTCATTATATATGAAAATACTGAAATCGCAGTAGTTATAGTATATAAAAGGCTTATAAATCATATTTATAGACCTTTAAATTAGAACTGTATTTAAACACATATATTCTCTTTTTGCAGGAGCTGATCTACCACAGCGTGGCCGCCATCTTGATCCTGGCCTCTTCCACCTTCCTGCTGATCAGGTTACGCGACGTGAAGCACGATTCCTATATGGTGGCCGGAATTTTGGGCCTGGTCAATGCGGTGCTGTACTTCATCAGCGCCTTTTTGGCCCACCGATCCTACCGCGGCATTTAAGCACCAACCAACCAAACCCACCGCCCACTCGGCAAATCTCCCCGCCCCTCGGCGAGTGTTCAAGTGGAATCCGCAATCTCGAAGCATTTGTTCTTCCCACATCTAACCGTCGGCCATACGAGGAGGAGGAGGCGCGAGCCCAGGGATAGATATAGATACAGAATACAGAAAGTGGGTGCCAAGCGGCGATATCTTTGTTGTACTGTGAAACGTTCTTTGGCGCTAGTTACACTTACTTATACTTTTACCGATATATACAAGTTTTTTTTGTCTCACTTTCTTTTATACCAAACAGATTGTCATGTATTCGAATAAAAATGTGTGTCTAAATGTTTTTCTATACATTTTCGTCGCTGTTTCATTTTCATTGTACTTCTGCGGTTGGGTTAAACAAGGATATATTTGTTTCTAATTCTCTGAATCAGAAAATCAAACTTTTGAAAGAAAATAAAAAGGAGATTCAAAAAAATTTAAAATTTAGCGACTTAATTTTGTAGGCTAGTGTAATCAATTTGTTCTTTTCATTTTCAAAAGTGCAGCATACTTTTGGGGTCAGTTTTTAATTATCATTATTCCGTTTGGTTATAAAGGTGTTGCATACTTTTGGGCCGTATGTTAAATGTTAACAGCTGTAAAGTAGCTGTTCATTTAATGTAGCCAAAAAAATAAGAGTGATAAATTAAATATCATTCCCTTCGTCAAAAATAAATAAATTATATCAAGGGGAATACTTTTAATAATTGAAACAGAATAGAAACCAGTATTTCAGCCCCGATTTGTCAGAAAGCCTTCCCTTGAGTAGACAACAAACTTTATTCATTTTTATAGTTTTTATTGAATATATTTTAAATTAGTTATCTATAAAATAATTACTATATAATATAATATATAATAGAATTTGCATCTTTGTTTGTCTTCTCATAGAAATAGATTCTCTAAACACAAAAAATCAATTGAAATTACTAAGAATTAAAACACACTTCTCGCTCCATCTGGCGCAGATTTTATTATATGTCGGCTGAAAAGCCGCGTTCTTCGCGTTTAACTACTAATGTACATATACAGTAAACACAAATAAGTGGTTTAGGTGTAATAAAAAAAATCATAGTAATTAAGAGAAGTACACGCAAGTATTAAATATAAAAGAAAAGGGTAATCGATTACGATAAATTAAGCATTTTTCTTCATTAACAATTAACTGACCCTCCATCGATCGCCGACCACACAAACGTTTTGCCTAATAAATATATATCAAGCTTTAAGATATGATTATCGAAAAAAAAAGAATTACATTTAATTATATGCGCTGCTGGCTGCATTTTGCATTCTGCATTCTGCTTGCTGGAAATATATACAAAAACCGACTTAAAACGAGGAGAACTGGGGGATCTGGGATCTGGATCTGGATTTGGATCGGAATCAGGATTGGGATCGGATATTGTAGATGTGGGGCCTACGTGACGTGAGTTAAGCAATTAGTTCTCTCCCTCTAGATTTCCTCTTATATGATCCATGTGGCTTCTTCTTCTAAGTAATGTAATGTATTCTAGGCAACATTTAAGCAACGATTTGAACGATTGAACACACACCGAGACACACGATTAACAATTTTGCTTGGCTTGTAACATTCTCTAAATTCTCATCCCTCTAGGCGAATAACACGGTATGCTATATGATTGATTATCATCTGATTGATGCACTGATTGGCCGATTAACAAACGCTCTACATAACCAATGGCGGGCTCTCAACTGACACGTTTCTCCCTATTTTTTGGTACATATATATGCTATGTATAGTCTATATGTGTGTATGCATATGTGTATAAAGATAATGTATATAGGTTGTATAATTTATGCTAGGCCAAAGGGCTTACTTGCTTGCCTTGTGGACCAAAAATTGACATTATATATTCGTTGAAACAATGAACTCTATATCCTCGCCTTTTGTTCTCTTCCTAAACTTCTTCTTCTTTTTTTTGTGTGTTTCCTCTAAACGCATAACAAACATGGATGATATGTCTACCAAAAATTCCGTTGAAATCAGCTTACTTTACTACTCCTCCTAACGTCTATCTTTCATCTCTTTCGTTTTGCTTAATTTTTCACTCACAATTCGCATTCTCGTGACTTTAGCTAAGTAGGTTTTCGTTTTTTCTAGTATGTGTGGGGGATGTTGCGGGTCGCCCAGACACGGTTGCCACCGAACAAGTCCGATATTCTATATAATTGTAGTTTAAATCTCCACATTCATGTGGGGCAAAAATTAAAACATTCTTTTATTTTTCAACTTATTAAAACGTAAGGTTTGGTACGAAAATGAAAATGTTTGAATTTCCTTTTATCTAAATTAGGGTGTTCTCGAGTGGCAACCGTGTTTCTGTGGGACTCCTAGATGCTAAGGCCGTAAAACATTAACTAAACTAAGCTCAAATCAAAATCAATGCATCATCGTCGTCTTGCCAGTCTGGCGGATGATTCCCTCTCCACTTCCACTTCCACGTCCACTTCCGTTTCCATAACCACTTCCATCTCCCGCTGCAGCACCAGTTCCAATTCCAGTTCAAGTTCCCGTTCCCGTTCTCATTTCCGTTTCCGTTCCATCTCCACCGGCTTCCCACCGCTGATCCATTTCCATAGCCATAGCTCCTCAAATCGCCACTTGGCCACCTAGTGATCCTGCAGCTAGGTGACTCGCAGCCGCTCCTGCTCCTGCTCCTGCTCCTCTTCGCCTTCTGCCAGTGGGCGGTGGTCGGGGGAGGGGGAGGGGGCGTGGTCGTCGTGGCAGCCATGGCAGCTGGTGGTTACATGCAGCACAGGAAGCGATGAAAGAAACTTTTGGCATTGCGGCTGGCCCGGCTGGCCCTTAGCTAACAGATGATACCCTGATCCAGGCTCAAGTTGTTGGTGGCGGCCACGGCGGCGGCATTCTTTGCCGCAATCACCACATGATGGTGATGATGATGGTGATGGTGGTGCATGTGATGGTGGTGCAGATGGTGGGCGGCACTCGCTGTCTTCCCTGAGCTGCTGCTGCTGCTGCTGTTGCTGCTGCTGGCGGAGGAGGTGGCTGTGGCTGTGGCTGTTGCTGGAGCGGCACTGTGGCTGGCCGGCGCTGTGCTGCTGGCCAATCGCTGACTGTGGATCAGCAGGGTGGCGGTGCTGCCGGATGTGGTGGTGGTGGGACTGCTGCCGGGACTCGGACTCGGGCTCGAAATGCTGCTGCTGCATCCATTCTGCGGCGTCTGCTGCTTCTTGTACACCGTGGTCAGCGGCTCCGAGGCCCGTCGAATGCTGTTCATCCGTACCGACGCCGCCGTCGTCGTTGGCGAATGCAGTCCACTGCCGCTGGTCACCGATCCACCACTGCGCCGGGCCATTGCCGGGCCGCTTGAGTCCTCCAGCTGGAATTTCTTGACCAGCGCTTTGACGGACGTTGCCGAGCCATTCGACTCTCCCGTCGGCGTCTTGCGGATCACCTTGGGAGTGGTGGGTGCGTCGGGGAAGAGGGTGAGTGTGGCCACCACTGTGGCATCCTCGATGCCATTGGAGCTGCCCAACTGGATGGTAGCCACTGGCTTCTTCACAAACGTGGCCGTATACGTGTTCTCCTTATCGGAATCCGAGGCTCGTCGCGTCGGCGTCACAATCTGGGTGGGTTTGTGGATGTGACCGTTGCCATTGGTGTTACCATTGCTGGTTAGCGTGTGGATGGCCGTGGTGGTCTCGGAGCTGGGACTGCTCAGGAGCTTGCTGGTGGCAATGGGGATCTTGGAGATGCTGCCGCTGCTGTTCGCCCGATGGTGGCCATTGTGCGTCGGTTTGCTGAGGCTGCCGGATTTGGCTAGCTGGTGTGGCTGTAGCTGCTGCTGATGCTGCTGCTGGGCAGTTGGCTGCTGCTGTTGGGTTGGCTCTGTCGCTGGCTCCTCGACGGTCTGTCCCTCGTCCTCCTCCTCATCGACGGGCTCCTCTTCGTCCTCCACCTCCTCGTCGTCGTCCTCCTCCTCCTCCTCTTCCTCTTCGGCATCGCTCTGGGGCTGCAGATAGATCTGTCTGTCCAGGGAACAGTCGTCCTTCAGCCAAATGTGCTCCAAGCAGCCGGCGGCACTCATGCGATCGCTATAAAAACAGGGATATATCATTAGTATATTTCATAGTTTAACTGTTCAGCTTGGTTAACTTTATAGCTCTTGTTGCTTGATTAACTAATATTTAAATAACAGGGCTATATCTATCAGGTTTTTATTGACTACCTATTCTTATAATCGGTTAACAAAAATAATGATGAATAATTAAAATGACACGTACAGGAAATCCACTGACTGTATCGAACATAAGGTTAAAAAATGAACAAATTGACGAACAAATAATTCAAAGCAACGGAAAGGTCTAAATTCCATTGTTATAAATCAATGAATTGTTAAAAATTCGAACTTATGACAATATCATTACCATTTTATATTAGCTTCTATGGCATTTTTAAATCAATGAGTAAAACGATTTAAATATTTATAATTAAAAAAAAAACGATTTGTGGCTTACAAATTACTGAAAAGTATGGGATTTTTATTTTCAAGTTATTCATTCTTATTTAATCATCATTAATTAATAATAACTTGGAATTCACCATCAAAAATACTAAAAGATTTCCTTTTCTTTTTGTTTTTATAATCTATTTCAGATAGGAAATCAATGGTTTTTGATATACGGGATATATCTTTTTCAGTGTGGTATTCATTATTCCAAAGGGACACTCACTTTGGCTTAATTCGCAATGCGCGACGGATGAAGTCGATGGCCACCGGCGAGACGCCGCCGAAGAGGTTGTCCGGGAAGGTGAGGGCGCACTGCGAGATGTTGAGGAAGGTCTCCTGCTTGGTGTCGCCGCCGAAGGGGGAGAATCCGGAGAGCAGCACGTAGGTGAGCACGCCCACCGACCAGATGTCCGTCAGCAGGGACAGTGGCTCGTACTGCAGCACCTCGGGGGCCACGTAGTCGGGTGTTCCAGCCATCTCCCTTACATTGATGCCCTCGCTCACCACCCGCGAGATCCCAAAGTCGCACAGTTTCAATCCATCTGGTTCCGTAAAAAAAAAGAATCCATTAGTATAATACAAATCCTTAGAGACCAAAGCAATACCCACCTTCTATGCGCTCGCCGGCGAGCAGGATGTTCTGCGGCTTGAGGTCCAAGTGGGCAATGGAGCGGTCGTGCAGGAACTTCAGCGCCTTGAGCACCTCCCTCATGCAGTGGCGGCCCTGCGCCTCCGTCAGGCACTCCTCGTTGTCCAGGATCGTCTGCAGCTCGCCACCAGTGGCCCTGCGAAGAGGATAATATTTGATTTTAATATAGTGATTGCCCATTAGGTATTTAAAAAGGGGATACAAAACTCTTAAATCTTAAGTTAAGAAAACATGTTGACTTTAAAACCCTTCTTAAAACAAAAGAGTTATAATTGTAGACCTTTCAAAAAAAAAACCTGATTTATAATAGTATATAAATATTATATGAATATTATATTGTGAAATAGAAATAACATTTCAAATTTTTTTTTATTTGTATAATTTTTAATAGACCCTATACGAACCAAGAATAAACCCCAAAAAAAGGAACATATATATTAAAGGTATGAGGTCAAACATTACATAATTTATTATAAAATAATAGCATAGAGAAAATATGATCTTTTTAAGAAAATATGCTTTTAAGTCCTTATTTAGTTAAGGTCTTATTAACTGACTGGATTTATTTCAAAAAGCCATGGTAAACTAAACATGATTTAATGTATAAAGTTGAGCTATATATTCCTTCTCCAGATTGTAATAACCTTTAAAAATAAATCCAATAAGTTATTAAAGAATCAAGCTGGTGTCATAAGGCCTTAAATATCAAAATGTTAAAGCTAAAGAGTTTAAATTCTTGATTTAGAGACAAAAACCCCCAAAGAAGGGATATATGATTTTATAATAAGCTTGATAGTTACGACTTTATTATAAGTAGGAAAGGACAGTAGTAAGGATAGTACTTACAGCTCCAGCAGGAGTGCTGTGTCCGAGCGCGTCTCGTGGACGGCGTTGAGGTTGACGATGTTGTCCTCGCCCTCGCAGAGCATCAGCACCGCGATCTCGTGCTTGATCTCCTTGTCGCTGCTCTGCGCCCGGCGCCTCCTCTTCAGGAACTTCGCCGCGAAGTGCGAGCCGGTGTTCTTGTGGATGGCGCGGCGAACGGCGGCGAATTTGCCCCTGTGAATGGAGGATGGAGTATCGAAAAAGGTGGGGATTATTATCGAGTGGTTTCTGTTCTTTTACGACCAACTAGCAGCCAGCAACCAGCCCACACAGTGCGTGAGCCAGCTCCAAACATTTTTCATTCATAAGTTAAGTGGATTTGGGCCGAGTTGCGGAGAGGAGAAAACAAACGTTGGTCAGTTATGTGACACTACGAAAAATTTGGGTACATATATGGGAATGTCTATGGGATAGAAATACTATAAAAGAAGTAGTTCCCTAATTTTAGAGATTTTTTTTATAATTTTCCTAAATTTTCAATCAAGATCATTAGTAAAAAGAAAACAAATATAAGTTTTTCAAATATCCCAACAGATGGCGTATTTCCAACTCTTAACGATCCACTTACAAGTCTTTATAAACCTTTGATTACCTAAACAAACGTGCATAGTAATAATCTCATTCCCTGTATTTAATATGAAATATTCAAATTTTCTTGTAGTGCACAAATCGAACAAAATGTGACTCAACGCAACGCCTTTTGACAAAGTACGTGCCATAATGAAGCAATTGCGCTTCCGGCAACAGGCAAACAACTAAACAACCAAACAACTAAAACAGCAACACTATTGCCAACACTTAAAGCAACAACTGGCGAAGCAAGAACAGGAGCCAATGGCGGTGGCCAGAAGAAAGAAACTTTGGTGACAAAGCTGGCATACCAAATAGTTGACCAGCTGCTTCTCTCGTGGTTCGGCGGCTCCTCCATCCAATCCAGCCCCTTTGTGGCAGGGGGCTTACTACCCCACCACCCACCTCTTCCTGCCAAGAAGACGATCACGCAAGCTTCGATCAGTTAAATGGGATTGGGAATGGGAATGGCTAAGAAGGAGGAAGTATTTCGATCACATCCCCATTCAGATACTCTTACTCTTGAGAAATCGATTAGTTTTCGATTCATTAAAATCGATATTATCGATGTTTTTGCTTTGGATTTCGAATTTAATCGATATTTGTTGATATTAGCTCCTTATTTCAATAAGTGATATCCAAGAAATAAGCTACAAACAAATTTGGCTAGCTTTAGTCGATACATTTTGTTTCTATTCCGATTACAGATCGATTACAAAAACTTTTTTAATATTTACTTTTACAGATAGTTAAGAAAGTAGGCTAAGAGGGAGTATGGCAAATAATCCTTGATTTCTGTAGTCTCTTGATGCCCATCGATGTCACTTAGCTAATGAGCTCCTCCCATCTCAAAGGGGATTCTTTTGGCTGGCCATCAATAATGAGCAGCGCTTGGCCGTCGTCGCCTTCGCTGGACTGGTTTTCTAATTGCCCCCTCTGGCTGAGATCGCGCCGCCGTCCCTGCCCCTCCGGGCGCTTGGCTGTCAAGTGGTGTGTCTGCGTTCCGGCAGCCAAAGTTCTACCTCCTCGAACACCCCCTCTCCCAACTGTCCGCCGCCCCTGGTAACTGTCCCTGTCTCTTTCCCTGACATTGACAGCGGACAGACGACAACAACAAACATTGACTTGGACTCGGGCGCTCCTGTCTTTCTACGTCTATTTGCCCTCCCGCTTTCTCCAGCTCCTCCAGTGACATTTCTTGTCTGGTCTTACAGAGAGAGAAAACTATTCAACTATTTATTAATATTTATAGATTTTTTAAAAAATATTCAGAAGAACTATATTTAGAAAATAACTGGGTAAACTTTATAGATTCAATCGAATTTTTGTAATAATCGTTATATCACTCTCAAAAACAATCTAAAATATTTAAAATACTTTTCTCCCTGTATACCCATGACTAGAATCGGCTGCCGTGTTTTGCATTTGGGCCAGTCTACAGCCACAACTAAACAAACAACAAAACGTCTAGTGTTGCGGATCATAAAATAAAAGTTGGCCCGACATCAAATTGAAATATTTAAAGCCTGCAGCCCCGCAAGCAACTGCAACAAGCCACTCAGAACATAAACATATGGAAGGAAGTCTGGCCACAACTCAATCCCGAATGGTTTCGGATTCATGTTTTTGTTTGATTTAATTAGCAAGGCGATTTGCATACACGATGAGAATAAACAAAATGCAACAATGTTGCCTGGGAATATGGTATCATATGGGGGACAACACTTCATCATGTGCGGGGGCAAATGGGGACTTGGGGTATGTGGAGGATACAGAAACTGTGGTTCTATTTAAGGCGGTTAATTTTAGCGCGTATTCTTATCTTTGGTTCTTATCTTCTTTATTCCTATCACTACTTATAGGGTATAAAGAGTTCCCATCATCTAGCTAAACGTAGCGTCTTGACAAATGGGGATTTAGGGTATGGTATGGTATGATATAGTATGATATGGTATGGTATGGTATGGTATTGTATGGTATGGTATGGGTATGGTAAGGTGGTATGGTATAGTATGGTATGGTATGGTGTGGTATGGTATGGAATAGAAACTGAGGTTATATTTTAAGCAGCTAACTAAAGCCCATATTCTAATCTTTGGTTATTATCTTATAGATTTCTCTCACTACTTCCAGGGTATAAAAAGTTCCAATCATCCAACTAAAAAGAGGGTCTCTGCATTACCATAAATTTTAATTAAATTACAATTTTTGCACTCCTCACTTCCCAGCGCAAAAGCAACAACATTGCCTAATTGGGCAAGGTCTTTTCTGATCGTAATAAAGTTATTGCCCTCTTCTACTCTCCTTTTTGGAATTTTATCTGCTCTTCTGTTTTTATTTTTGCTTTTTTAGTTGGTTTTTTTTTTTTTTTGGTTGGTTGTCCGTTACGTAAGACAGTTGAAATGCTTTTGGCACGACTTTTTGGATTGGATGGATTTTTGGATCTCTCGATTTTGTTTTGTTTACAGTTGGGAGATGACGCATTTATCGGTTTAAGTCAAAGTTAAAGGGCTAGAAATCTGGGAAATCGCGTGGGTGTGGAGTTCTTTGACAGCATTTAGAAATATATAAAATATTTACGTTTACTATCCCAAAAAATAAAATTTTCTGAGTAATTTTCACTCAAATTTAAAATATTCGAGCAATGATTTATGTTTATTAGAACTCTCTAGAAACGGCAATCTCATAGATAGTATTTGGGAGTTTAAAAAATAATAAAATAAGCTTATATATTTTAATTATTATTTCGACTATAAGTGTTTTTTAAGCATTTATGGGCAGTAAAAAGTGTCCAGTACTTGGTTAACTGAACTTTAAAAGGTCAAAACACAATGATGATGATGATATAGGGGAAAAATGAGACGGGTAGATATGTATGGCTATGGCTGAGTTCATGGTTGATCGGTGGCGGAGAATTAAACTGGACACACCCACGCAGCTCTGCCCTTTTTTCTTTTGGTTTTTTGCTTTTGAAAGCTCTCGACAAAACATAATAAATAAATAAATAATAAACGCTTTATAGAGATGCCAAAAATTCGAGTGTGAATTTTGTTCGATTTGAAGTGGAATCGGAGAAGATTCTAAAATTGGTCAGCTTTGGCAGCTTTTTTTTTTGTTTTTGATGTTGATCGCCTCAAATGATCGTCAATTGATCGGATCTACATACAAACATGGCATACGCGGGCCCCTTCTTAACCCCTTAAATGCTGATTTCTTGATCCACCGAAAAGAGACGACAAACTCAACTGGAGACCGCTGCTCTAAAACAAAGAGCCAAATAAGGTGGCGTTTAAAAACGCGCACAAAACGCGGCGCGTGCACGTGTCAAGATAATGCCAGCGGACGGGGGTTAAAAGGGGTACAGAGGGGCATGGAGGGGTTAAGACTTGATGATGGGGCTCCAAGCTTCAAGCTCCAAAGACTGCGCAATATTTACATTGCCCTTTTCCAGTCATTTACCGCCAGGCTGAGAGATTGGAAAACAATAAGCAAAAACGCAAGAAAATTGGGAAAATAAACCGAAAATGTTGCGAAAGTCTTTATAAGGTGGTGATTGAGGATCCGCAGAAAAGTACTGTAAACAATATTTGATTTATTTACTGGATGGTTTTATTTTTGGTGGGACTACGTTGCCTAATTACTGATCTTCATTTGGAGGTATACAAAGGTATACAAAATAAGATAGATCACAACCAAGTTGTTTATAAATTTAAAAAAATGTTTAATGGCAACATTTGTCTAGATTTATATTTATTAATCTTTCAATTAGTAAATTTTCTCTGCGTTTCGGTTCCTTTTTTTTTTTTTTTTTTTTAGGTTTTTTTGAACATATCCCCCGATAAGTGATCTGTGTGATGGCTCTTTCGTTTAACTCTCTCCCTCATAAAACAAATCACCCGCAAAAATGTGCAAATAATTTTAAAGTGCCCCCTCGCAGTCGTCTTCCTTGTGGCCCGTTTGGATTTTTGTTTTTTGTTTACCCAGCTCAATTAAATAAACAACCAACAACCAGCACCAAAAGCAACCACACAGAGAGCCAGAAAAGCGGCCCCCTTTAATTTTCCTATAGCAGATTGCAGATCGTATTGTTTCATTTGGATTTTTTCGGTTGTTTATGGCTTTTTAATTGTTTTCGCCTTTCGCCGGGCCGCGTGTTTACGCATTCCTCCTCTTGAGCGGGTCAGTTTTGGTTTTTGTGGCTTTTTGAATTTAGTTGGATCGGCTTTTTAACTTAGTCGGGGTATTAGGCAAATATGTAAACCAAAATCTAAACAAACAAACAAATAAACAAACAGATCAGAACATCAAACAGCAGCTGGAGCGCATTCGATTGGCAAATCGCATTGAGATCGCTGTAATTTCCCAACTCCCCCACATCGCATTTCGATCTAATCATTTCGATTCCAATTCCAATTCCGATTCTAAATCCAATTGCAATTCCCATTCTAATGCTAATGCGATGCGGAACAATGTCACCTGCATTCATTAGCTAATTTGCAATTGCAAATTGAAGTTTGTGTTTTGTTAACAAGGTGCAAATTGTTAGGCGGGTGTGCTGTTTGTTCTAGCCAAAAGGTTAGCCAGTCGGCCAAAAGCGGCAAACGGCTCATGGGAAATGGCTGAAATATTTCGATTCATAACGATTTCGAAGGTCCCCGTGCTTTCCCATTCGCTTTAATTAAATATCAATTATGATTTCAATGGTATGGTAATTATAGTTGCGGTTTTTTGGCGTTACAATTAATAGTGGGCACGATTTAATGAGAAAGTAATTGGTTGGATTTTGCATTTTATATATTTTAATTGCCTACTTTTATAAACTTTATTGCCGTTATTTAATCGACGTGATTGGTTTTATAACCTGTTAGTTAAGTTATGTTAAGTTTTTAACTCTTAAAAATATAATTTGAAATTTTTTAACAGATATTCTTCTCTAATAATACATTTAAATTGCATTTTTAATGCATTAAAATGCATAATCTAACTGATAGGTTTCATGTTTTCTAATATCTTATCAAGTCCTTCCTGCACATTTGAAATCCTAAGTCTTCCTGCATTTGATTTGATTTTCCAATGCTGTCAATAACTTTAATAGATTTCCTTCGTATTTTGTCAACTTATTTCTATACAAATAGCTTGAGCGCCATTTAGATGCATTTTACGGAATGGGCTGGCTATATATAATGCCCAACCTTTCCAGGTGCCCAGATATTCCCCCTCTGTGGCTTTAGAATAACATTTTTGCAACTTGCACTTCTCGACGAACTGAAGAATTTCAGCTTCCTCTTCTTCTGCCCAGCATCTTCGACGTTTTCTTTTCTTTTCTTGGATGTTTTTCTTTTTTTTTCCTTTTATTTCTGCCTTTGATGGTCTGGGCCCAAAGTGCAGCTAAGTGTTGTTGCTTTTCCTGTTGTTGTTGCTGTTGTTGTTGGGCTGGATGGATGCTTTTAGCACAGTGCAGCGAAAGAAAGAGACGGCTATACGGGGGCCAGAAAGAGAGAGGGCGAGTGCAATGAACCAGGAGTGAAGTGCAGAGTGGAGTCATCATCGTCATCGTCATCCTCATCCTCATCGGCATCCCCATTCCCATAACCATCCTCATCCCCATCCCCATCCCCATCCCCATCCCCATTCCACAATCCCCATTCCCATCCACATTTAACGTCAGGCCAACTAATAGTTTTCTTTTTTGACTGACTGTTTGAAAGGTGACTAACGAGACAAGAGACATTCGTGCACTCAGCCACAAAAATGTCACCGAAATTAACAACAAACAAACGGGATATCCTTTGCGAGACAAGGTTAAAAAATAATGATGTTTGAGAACGTATTGCTCTTAAATCTTGAAACTTACCAACCAAAGGGTATCGAAAAATATACATTTTTCAAAGCATAATACATTTTATTTCTTAACAAAATCATCAACAAGCAAACGGGATATCCTTTGTAAGCCAAGGTTTTAAATAATGAAGATTGAGAACGTAATGCTCTTGAAACTTATTAACCGAAAGGTATCGAAGTATATGCATTTTTCAACGCCTAACACGATTTATTTGTTAACAAAATCAGCCACAAACAAATGCGTATCCTTGGTAAAACAAGGATAGAGAATAATGAAGTTTGAGAACGTAATACTCTTGAATCTTAAAACCTACCAATCAAAAGGTATCGAAGAAGTACATTTTCCAATGCATTATAAATGTTATTTATTAACATAGTCTCATAAATAATATCTACAGAAATTCTCCCAGTGTGCTGGATTGTTTCTAATGTGACAATTAAATTTGTCAGGAAATCCAAGCAGTGCGAAGAATGTGTGCAAGCAGTGCATTGCCCAGAGGAGAAATGCAAGAATGCCTCGCGTGGAAAAGAGACGGCCTGCGGGCGAGCGAAAGAGAGACGAGATGAAGAGATGAGGGCCCATGCGTCACGATAATATTATTAAGCTTCAGGGCAGCCAGTGCATCCAGTATGTTATGGGGACTGGGGATCGAGGATGGGGGATGGGGGTTCCCAGGAGAGCAGGAGACAAGCCTCTTGTTATGCAAATAAAAACACAAGACAAACACGAATCGGTGGACGGGAAGGGGCCAACGAGGTGGTTCTGATTAGGTTTTTGACCCACAAAATGTCAACAAACCAAGGCAAGGGCAGTTTCAGTAAAGGGAAAAACAAACAGACGAGGACAAGCGACTAGGCAAGTGTCAAAATACAAGGATAAGACACTTGAGTATTGGCGTTTTTGTAAACAAAATAAGAGGCTTGAAAGAAAAGGGTTACGCAATTCACTCAAATTTAAATATATAGTTTAAATTTATAAAGATTATTGATTAAAACTTATCGAAGTAAAACTTATTACAAGTACAACATTTTTCTTGTCCGCTTGTTAAATTACAGGTAGGTTTTAAATGTATCTTACATTTTTCCTATTTATTTAATTTCTATAGCTTTTCTGCTTACTTTTTTTCAAAATTATTTTAAAGAATTCGCTTTGTACACCTCAACTACTTTGTACGAGCCATCAAAAAACTGAATTCACGTTTCTTTTCAGATTTGCCCGGTCTTTGTCCAAATTATATTTCATTTCCCGTTTGGCCAGCTATCAGAATAAATCACAAATTGAAACCCACTCGGAGATTCATATGATTTTGTTTCATTGTGCGATGATTATGATATTGTTGGCTTTTCGTCGGGCACTTTCCAATTTGCAAATTGACATCAATAATTTCCGTTAAATGTGCCAATTGTTAATGCGTCTTAGAGCCCCCGGTTCGCGGCTTTTTCGACGATCGCTTGGCCATTTTTGGTCAGCTTAAAAAAAAAAGAGGAGGAAAAAAAAACTCGACTGTGACGGGCGGAGCGGCTAAAAACGCGCACAAATCGCGTGGGCGTCGCGCGCGCTTTGTTTTTAATTGTGGACAAATTTGGTCAGAGCTTAAAGGCAAAACACAGCGCGTGTGTTTGTGTGTATGTAGTACTTAATTCATTTAATAATTTTGCGTTCGTTTCATTTTTATTTCGAGTTCGAGTTTGAGTTTTGCCGTAGCCAAGGATTAATTTCTTTGTGTGTTATTTCATTAATTTGCAGCTTTGTTTGCTCTTGGCACACACAAAAAACACAAGCAGCACAAAACCCATATGACATGCTCTGCATTTTTTTGCGCCTTGCATTTTACATTTTGCGTTTAGCATAAAGCATTCAGCATTTCCTTTTTTAATTAAGCCGTGTCAAAGCCCCCGACGAGGGGTTGTCAACAGGGGCAGGTTCACAATCGGGTGTCCTGAATGCAGGATGCTTTTGTTTTTCCTCCTTTTGTTTTTATTTAATTCATACATATTTCTTCCTTTTTTTTATATTTGCATTTCATACTTTGTTTATCTGCCTGGGCGAAGAGATTTTGCCTTCGCTTTAAAACACTTGACATTATTACGAGGAGCCTACAGACACATGGCTTCGAAAAAAATCGCATATTCATATGCAGAGTCGTACGAAAAGAGCCTGGAATGTAGGTGGTGTACAGTGAGTGCCAAAAGTATGGTTTTTATAGTACAGATCCCATAAAATATACTAATATTTTAAATATAATCCTCCAGCTTAATTCAAACACATCCACATTTATTTGTTAATCCCAAGATTACAAGATAAATTTATAGTAGAACATTTTTTTTTAAATAAGGATCTCGAAAGTAAAATAGTTTTTGTATCATATTAAACCGCCAGCTTATTTCAAATATACCTATCCATATTTATTTCTTAATCCCAATTCGATATCAAGATTAAGCTGCCAAAGTTTTATTTATTAATCAATGTGATCAAAGTTTTGGAGATTATTAAAAATGCCCAACCATTTCGGGCGTAAACGTATGTAAATATGCATATGAGTCAGTAGTAGAGCCGAATTAATATTTGGTTATCCGATTTCCATTTGGATGTTAATTGGAAATCATAAAAAAAAAGATTTTCGGCGAGTATTTGATAGCTTTTGACAGGTTCGTGTTCGTAGACTTTGGCCACCCACTGTTTTGATGATATTTTTAGCACAGCATGCAGTCGTATCCTTTTGGATCCGCACACACACCCACGCCCACTTCCCATTTCCCATTTCCGTTTCCATTTCCATTTCCCATTTTCCACTCCAGCTTGACACATTCAGTTAGTCAGTCAACAGAAAGAGAGGGCCATACATGGCCAGAAAGAGAGGGCTATATAGAACGAGGGCCATCGACACCCACTTGAAAATGTGTCAGGCTCGTTAGCTTAGTTGGTTTAACCCCCTGATGCCTTTACTTTAACTTACCTTGCCTACATGCATACATCTATCCCTTTTCGGCTTCCGTTCGCTCACCTATTTTACATTTCAGCTTTCACAACATTTTTTTAAGCGGCTTTAATTATGATAAATTAGCTTAGCAATTGCCAATTGGCTGATATGGTTGATACACACAGCTGGCTGTTTCGCTTCGTTTTCCTCAGTTTTTTTTTTTTGACCATATCCCCATACATATTCCATATCCCCGGCAATTGACTAGAGTTGGCTTTTGGCCTGCCTGTTATCCTTGAGCTGCCAGTGGCTATTTTACTTTATTTCATTTGTACTTTTTCTGTATCGACTGTGATTGGCTGGCCATTGATAAGACGCATTCCTCGAGTTCTTTGGAGCCGGATCACAAGACATGTTGACTTGTTTAGCGACTGTCGACTGTAGTTGATTGCAGCGAATGCAAAAGCGAAAAACGAACCTGGTGCTGTCGGTTTTAGGGAACTAGTTGGTGATGTAGGGAGCAAGGGGTTCAAAATTATGGATGAGAAATACTTCCATCTTAAGGTTTTACCTTTTTCAGCATAGGGATTTGCAGAAAATCAGGTTTTATAATATATCATATATTAAAATATATTATGATATATAAAATCATAGGGTTTTAATAACCCAAAATACTGAATTGGTGATATGACAGGGTTGTAATGTCCAAAATGACTTGATTTTAAGTAATAATGGTATTTTTGCTTAAGGAGAACTGATCATAGGCCAATATCATTAATTACTGGTTCTTAAGAGGTACTTCTCTGTACTACTATTATTGGAAACTAGTTCCGCAGCATCCACAAATATGCCAAATTACTGAATTGGTGACATCTTAAGGTTATAATATCCATGACTTGATACGAAGTAATAACGTGTATAATATCCCAATATACTAAATTTTAAGAGGTATTCTTTTGAACTACTCTTTTTGGCAACTAGTTCCCCAGCATCCAGACTCCACAGCCTCCAACTCCATCTGGCAGCTGTGGGGCTAATCTCAGGGCACATGCCACCAGACAAAATGAATTTATTGGCAGCCCCAAGAATCACAGCACTATGTAACTGGATAAAAAAAAGAAGAAAGACTGCAAACAACATTGCGATTTGTTTGCCGATATGTTCTTATGCACAGCACATTTACACTCACTCACACCCATCTGTTGACCTTGCCAATATAATAAGGCGCCCAAGAAAAGGGAAATCGAGAAAGAACATACACATATATCTCCCTCCAGTTCTTCAGTTCTCCAGTTCGGTTCCCCAGTAGAATCATCCGTTGTTCCTGGGACTGGAAATCATTTTGTCGCCGTTGTCCGTTGGACACGTAAAAACTGCTGTCGCCGGTGAAGATAGCACGGAGTGCACGGAACACGCATTTAACATATTGTATATTGTATGTGGTGTATATGGTGTACTGTACGTGTCATCGGCGCAATCAAGGCCTCAAGTCATGCCCGCAGCAACAAGAGAACTACTAGATATAATGCCCTTGCTGGGGGTGTTGTATTTTATTGACAACTTTTCGAGGGTATCCCTGAATTAGGCGGGCTATTACCTTGCCCTTCCACTTAGAATATCATACTTATGGCGTGGATATGGGTCTGTATTTATCATAATAGTAATACAGAGTGCTTTGGTACAGAGAATTGTTTAAAACTAATCTTTATATTAAGAAATTTCATATCAATCCAAGAACGATTGCCATTTTCAACAGACCTTTTCACGGAAACAGTACTTTGCGGGATCCTAACTTTATCATGGAAAAACCCTTTTCGGTAATACTAATCCAGCGTGCTTTGGTATAGAAAAGTGTTTATATCAAGAACTTTCCATATCAATCTAAACCAATTACCATTTTCTATAGATCTTATTATGGTAACCGAACTTTAAGTGATCCTAACTTTATCGAACAAAAACCCTTTTCTTTATGATCTTAACAGTTCATTTAACCATTAATCTCTCAGGGTATTTAAAGTTACAACTCGTATACCAACATATAGTTACTCCCCAACTTCTCTGTTATTATTGTCGCTTCTCCGATATGCGGATATGGATATGTGGATATGCAGCAGGAGATGAGGAATTACGAAAAGAAGAAGTCGGGGCTGATTTTGCATGCAGGGCACAGCGAGAGATGGGAATTTCTTAGGAAATCCAACTGGCAGTCACCACAAATTATGATTTCTCGTGTTTAATTGTCGTGGCAGCTGGCAACGAAGGTCGAACCCTGGGTTGTTGTTTTCTTTAAGCCGCTTAAGAGGTTACATAAAAATTGGAATTGAAACTGAACCAAAAAAAAAAAAGAAAAATACATAATGATATATATACAAGCAAACATGGGGAAAATTATAACAATAAGAAATAACACGAAATGATATTATGTGGACGAACGGTTTGAACTAGTTTTATTTCCTAGTTAATTCGACTGGTTTTTGCGGCCCAGAGAAAAGGTTTTTTCTTAGAAGTGTGTTGCCCAAGTTTCAGAATTAAGTCAAGTCCCCAATTTTTTCCCCCCTTTGAACTGGTTTTCTTTTTTTTTTTTTTGGTAGTAAGCCGCATGATTCATTTGTGTATGTGTATATACATATGTTTTCCTCTTCGAGGGGGGGGTTAATGAAAAATAAGTTGGTTAAATCAACACTTCGGGCTTAGCCCTTGACCTCAACTGCAATTTGATGCATTTTCTGGCTTTTTGGGCCTTTCCCTTTGGCCGCTTGGCCGTCTGGATTGGCGTTGTTGTTATTTCTGTTGCCTTAGCTGTCATTAATACTTTGACTTTGGCCTTTTGTGGTTTAACATTATCCAAACAAAACGCTTTGGCACCCACAAAAATACGAGAGCTTAGAAAAAAAAAGATTGCAGTTGATTGACAGAATTGGGACGACAACAAAACTCTTACATCGGGGGGCATAGCAACAACATGTGAGGCGCAAAATAAAATAAAATAAAAAATAAAATAAAGTAAAGTAAGCATTTGAATTCTGCATGCGTGAAACCCAGCGAAGCGTTAAAGTTCAAAGCGTTGGATTACACGACAAAGTGGCAAAGAGCAAACAGCGAGGGGCGCTTGGGGGTTAAGAGTTGGGAGGGGGGTTCGGTCGGTCTGCCTTGGTTTTGACTTTGGTCCAATAAAAAAATATAAACTCACGCAACCCACATCGGTTAACCCTTTGGAAGCTCAAGATTGCTCAAAATGTGGTTACTTTATGTCTATAATTCTTATCCAAATTGTTTGCAGCTGAAATAGCGTGAGATATTCCTATCTGCCTTACTTAGGTTTTTAAGTTTATCTTAAAATTGGGATACCAAATACAAATTATAAAAATTACAAAGTTATAAACATAATAATAAGATAAATACTTTTATAATACATCATAAAATCTGCAAGATGAATAAGAATCATCTGTTTCGATTAACGGTTAAGCAGCGCTCCAATCCTTCTCTTTTCAAATATGATGATGATTCATCGAGCAGGAACGTTTTACCTTCTCAGATTCTTCATTCAAGACTTTTTTTCTGGTGGAGAGGCATCGGAATGAGTCACAAGTCAATTAAATGTGAAGAAAGAGTAGAGGGGGGCTAACGAAAGAGTGGGGAGGCAGTATTATCAGGGATTTTGGGGTACTGCGTTTAAAAGGGGGTCCCACAAGCCTGAGTTGATTTTAAAACTGTTATCGATATGTCTTGTATAGAAATTCATATAATCCTGATGTATTTTGTGGTACAACAAATTATCTTCAAGATGAGTAATATCTAAGTGTTAGAGCAACCAATGAAATCACCAGAAACTCAATAAATAATATATTATTACTCTACAGTAATTAAGAATGGATTCTTCTTACACCTTTAATTGTATGAGATGAATGTTTTAAATTCCTTAATTATTTCCTGTTTGTTCCTCACATATTTCTGTGCTATACATATTATTTCACCTGAGAGCAGTTCCGCTCTCAATTGAATGTTAGTCAATTATGCTAATTTGCCTCCCTCCTTTTCTTTTTGTTTTCTAGAGCTCTTCTTTGCCTGCTGCCTGCATTTCTCTGGGAAAAAGTGGAAATGTTTTCACACATGAATGCGAATGCATTTTCTGGCGGAGCAGGGGCGTAGAGGGGGGGTTGTAGATTGATGGGGGAGTGCAGCAGCAAAAGCAGTAGGCAGTGGGAAAAAGGGGGGTTTTCTGTAGCTTACAACCAAGCATTGAAAGTTTTTTTTTTCCTGCCGCCTGCCTGCCATTGCCGGCAAACGTTTTGATGAAAACTCGTTTTCCACAGCAGTTCGCAGTGGGAAAATTGTGGGAAATTTCATGGAAACAATTTTTTCGTTGCTAAAGTGGGAAAAGGCGAGACAGAGATGGAGTGAGCAAAAGAGAGAGAGGGAGAGACTGTGCAGTGGCATAAATGAAATACAAAAGCTCGATTTTATAGAGTAAATTAAAGTCTCCAAATTCTTCGCATGCAAGGGAAGCGAATCTTCTGATTCTTCTGCCTTGGCTCTTTCTTCGCCTCCCTGATCTTTTTTTTTTAAAGAGGTTCTCACGTCTCTCTGGATCACATTTTTATATGCCCAGCCCCATTAGCGTGTCTGGAGATCTTCAATACCCAGCCTAATCCCGCCTAGAATTACAGGGAAGATTAATCCATTGACAAGTTCGGAGAAAGAGGGCTAAGATTGAGGTATTTGCAAAAAAAAAACTTGAGAGTTCTTCACAAAATTATATTTTAATCATTGTTCTACGACCCCATTTTATTTACATTTCTTATAGCAACTATGTCATCATATGTATCACGATTTCAAGAACCTTAAGCTTAAATCAGTATTATTTTTAGCAACTGATTTGAAAAAATGTTTAGATTCTGCTCTGCAAATTTATTTCCATGTGACTTCATCCTACAATCGTTTAATAAAATATCTTTTCTATTTTTACATCAATCTCTGAAATCGCTAGTGCTAACAATGAGACGATTATTATTATTTTCTTTATCTCGGCTCATAAATCAAAGTGAAAAAATTAAATAAAAGAAGCAAGAAACGAAAAATCTTCAATATGTTAATGCTGATCGTGTAAAAAATGTTAATATTAATCAGCAAACAACATTATGAGCGTAAACTTGGCACTACTGGCCGTCAAAGTGGAAACGAAATGCAAATGGAAAACTAATGAAAAGCTGCCACTCAAAAGGAAATGTGAGGAATGAAAAAATCATATATCGTTGTTTTATTTTTCCTTTTTTTTTTGTTTTTGCGCTCACATTAGAGAATTAAATACAAAAATAATCGAATCGAAATCCAAGCACGCAAAGCCAGTCTGCAGATTGGTAGAAGGGGGAAATAGCCGGATTGCCTTGGCCAAGTGAAAGAAAGAGTTGAACAGAAATAAATAAAACCCGCCTCGCATGTGAGCTAAAAGGGGAAAAGCCGTGGAAAAGCGGTGGAAAACGTCTAGAAGAGCTGCCATTTGGGGCCGGGCAGGCAAATGGTTGGATTTAAATGATGGGGGAAACACAAATAAAAATAAATCAAGAATCCGAAATGGTTTATTTATCGATAAAGACCTTTTAAAATAAAACCATATCAATATAAGCAGATAATTAAACGATATCTAGCCAAGTATCGATGGCATAAAAAAATGCATAAAATACGCGTTGATCTGCATAAGAAATATAAAATGGAGATTATGGAAATGTCTGGGAATGCTGCTCTATGGCAATCGGTCAGTAAAAGTGATAATTCTTGGAACAAACGTGTGCAAACCTTTATGCAGAAGATCAATGATTACAATAAATTACAGAAATGTTTTCTGGGTTAGATATAAAATAAAGAAGTCTACAAGAAAGGCATAAAAAACAAATCTATAAATATTAAGGAAACAAAATATTGTCCTGCTAATACTAAAAATAAATATAAATGAAACTCCTCCTTCATTAACATCATTTTTACTCTCCTACACAAAGTTGAATATTCTCTGTAATGACTTTTCATTATTATTCTTATCGAACTGATCGGTGTCTTTAATCCCTGACGAGGGCACTCGATTTATTTCCACCTTCTAGCCCTGAACCCACAGTTTATCCCCCATAGATCTCTCTTTCTATATATCATGCTGTTGTGTTTTTTTTGTTTTTAGTCATGCCACCACACCTTGCGTGTGTGAAATAAACAATTAATTGGCAATTAATTATTTTTATAACTTTTAAGCAGTCTCCTTCGCTTGTGTGTAAATATTTTTACAGTTTTACGAGGAAGTAAATGAGAAAAAACGAAATTGAAAAAAATACTCAAGATGATAATAACGATCTTAGACCGAAACCTCAGTGCAAAGTTTTTATTTTCGTGCGCTTTTTTTTGGGCTGAAAAATGGGTCAAACATGTGACGCTGCAACTGCAAGCTTTTACTTTACAGGTTTGCAACATCATGGCAACCGGCTAACCCAGGGGCAGGAGGCAAGGGGGGTCAAAAGGGGGGGCCTCCAAAGGGGAGTTGGAGAAAGGGGTATGCAATATATATATATATATTACAAAAAAAAAAGAAGGAAAAAACTGAGGAAAGAGGGGATTGCTCTCGTCTGGTGGCCGAGTGAAAAGTGAAGTTTCATTTCGGTTTCAACAACTTTCCTCTCCTCCGGTGGGTGGTTTCCGCCTGTCCAACGAAAGAGAGAGCAATATGTCGCCAGAGGGAGACGGCAAGAGGGACGGAGGACTCCAAGGAAAGAGAAGGAGCGATTAAAGGGGGTCGTACGCAAAATTAATGGGAATTAAATATCCCAGAGTTTTGCTAATTGAAATCAGACAACAAAAGTAAAGGGGGGAAAATCCAGACAATTGAAGGAAACAAACTGGGGGAGAAAGGAAGAAAAAATTGGAATACAGACTGTACTTCTATTTCGATTTTTTTTTTAAATATTATAACTATTTAAATCTTAGTAACCCCTTTATCTGCACGCACCCATCTCTAAAGCTCGAATTGGCATTGCACTCATTTGCGTTCCAAGGGCGCAAAGTCTTTCTAGTGGAAAGTGTTGATAGAGGGGGGAAGTTGAATTAATGCCCAGCACGTACACCCCTTTACCCCGCCCCTGGCGAGCACAGCACGATCCACATGCCAATTGCAGCGGAAGAAGAGCAGCCGTAGGCATGGGCGTAGTCAAATTAAAAACAAATTTAAGTAGGAGTTTTGGAGAGAAACATTCCATTTCTTTATAGAAGGGTGTAATATATTTTCTATACCAAATCTGTAATTAACATTTCTTTAAGCCTACAAATTACATCGAACTTTAAGACCCCCTTGACTACGCCCATGTGTCAAGGGAGCGACATGAGGCGATGCATTTTTATGATTCTTTTATACTATATATACATTTTGTTGTTTCCCTTTGGAGGGGAGCGAACAAAACGAGGTAAAATCATGCGTAAAGATTTTTTTATACAAGCATGTGAATGATTCTATTTGTATGACTACTTCCGCTAGAAAGAGACAGCGAGTTAAAAAAAAGAAGAGTGGGAGTTGGAGTATACACTTACAATGCCGACCACTTAAATGGGCCAGGAATAAAAAAGAACTCGCGGAAGAAGAGGAAAAAGGATTTGTACTCTTGGAGAATTTTAATTAACTTATTTTTTGGGCATACAAAATAAACATGTTTGCTGTTAATTAATTCAAAAATTAAGTATTCATGAATTGATCAATCAAAGTTACAACTCGGGAAGTGATTCATTTCATGTGCAAGATAATTTTCGACACCACTATTTTATTTTGAGTGTTACTCATCCGTTATAAGGGGGATTAAAGCCATTATTCATTTGTATACATATTATATACCAAGTAATTTTAATAAAATTTTGTGTGTATCTAAGCAAATCCTATCAAGATTATTCATTATTTTTAGTACATAGTTGAACATAGAGAACAACAACTTTGTTTGTTTAAACACCTTTCCCTTTTAATTGATATTTGAAATCATTGATTTCTCGCTCATGAATGAACTGCTGGGCCATTTAATAACCCCCTTACTATATCGATTACCTAACTTTTTTCAGTTGCGATCCATTCATGCCGATGCCGAAGGGCTGGGGAAATAGTAAACAGAAATTCAGGAAGTCGTTTCATATCGAATGACAGCTTTCGATCGAACACTCGACGATATGTACGATTTTTCTCCATTGATTGAAATAAGGAAATGTGTTGTATAAGGTGTGCATGGGGGAAAAAGAGAGGAGATAAGTGGGTGGATTTTTGTTTTGACTTGATTTAAATATTTTCATTGGGTGGGTAAAATGAAATCTGCCTCCTTTGTTTTCTTGTTAAAAAAATTGTACAAACTTTTTTTATAATTTGCAAATTGTTTATTTGTATTTTCTTAGAGGGGAACCTATTTATTTGCACAGCGTTGTGTGGATCAGAATCAACAAATTTAACTTCAATTACGAACACACACAGTCGCACTTTTCATTCATTGATCTCCCACACCCTCTCGCCATCTCCCTCCCCCTTTTAGTAGCCCCGTCTCGCTCTATCCCTCTTCGATGGCCTTTTGGTTTCATTCATTCATGCGTGCGATCATTCATTCATTCATTCAGTCCGTCCGTCAGTCACTCATTCATTCATTCATTCATATGCACAAATTAAGCGAAGGAAAATACGATTGTTTATTTATTCTTAGCTTGCCGCCACGCTTCTTTTTCGATTTTTTTTGTTCAGTTTTCAGTTTTCTACTCGTTGCCATTTTTCAATTAAATTTCAATTTGAGTTTCGTTTCCTCTTCCACATTCCATGTTGATATTATCGATCGATGAACAACAACAATGAGCGAAAGCGACGGAGGGTGCATTTTTGAATAATTAAAAAAATTGATGAACTTCTAAAAACTAAAAAAAAGACATTTGAAAAGAGAAATTGTTTAAAATAACAAAGGGAAAAAGCAAATGACACATTAGAGATTGATTTTTGTATTCAACTTTAGTTCCCAGTTAGGAAGAATGCATTTTTTAAATATCATATATCATTAAATACTATATCAAATAGATTTTTAATATTTAAAACAGGCAAAGTTCTTTAAAAAAAAAATACCCCCAATCCTTCAAGGCCGCTATTGTAAATGTAAGCGAATTTTTGCACATCATTAACAAAGTTGGCTAAAAAACAAACTATAACAATTTCCCCTCATAAATTATGCAACATTATTTCCTATATAAAGGGAAGCTTGCTTGGGACCTTAATTTTTTCTCGCCACTATTTTGCATCCGAGATGAAGATGAAAATGAAGACGGATTGGACTGGAAGAAGTGGCAAAAATGCGGACGCGGCTGCGAAAGTCGCGTCGGAGTCGCCTCGAAACCGCAAAGAAGACAATTGCACACTCCACACACACAACACACACAACACACACAACACACACACCACACACACTCGCTCATCGGAAAGTGTTGGTGTTAGCCAACTCCATTTTGGGCCGCAACATTCCATTGTCTATTTTGTAGTGCGCTTTGTTTTCACCTCTCTTTCGCTGGGTATCTATTTTTCCCTTTAATATGTAACAGTGCAGCCAACAAGAAACTTTTCCTTGGCCAAATCAGAAAAAAATGGGGAAAAAAAACTACAGCTGCATATACAGCAGAAAATTAAATAAAGTCGCAACCGCAAGGGTTTCCCCATCTCGTAACCCCCCTTTTCTTTTACCCATAATGTTTGAAAACTTTCCACTTTCTTCCAAGATTTTTAGAAGTTTTAATAGCTGCAAGTTTAGTTTCTGCAACATTTTTTGAAAGGGGCTTCTCAAAGTTATGCAATTAGTTTTGGATTTTTTCTTTATAATTGTTTTAGGAAATGCATTAAGAAATATTTGGGGGTTTTCTAGAATCCATTATCAAAAATGTTAAAGACCTGTTAGGTTGGATATTTGCACATTAAACACCCAAAATTACTGGAAACTAACGATTGGTTTAAAAGGTACGTAATTCTTTAAGATCAAAAGTCGCACCTTTGTCCTTCGAGGCGTTTCGCCTTTTTGCCCCTTTAGTCTGGTAATTGTCTTCGCAAATTATACGTGCCTAGTATTCGGAGAGGAAGAAAAACTGGCGCCACCAGCAGCGGCAATTATGATCGCAAACGCCAACGCGTTTTGGTGGCGATTTTAAAAGGTGGGTTCGAATCGAACTATAGCCTGCAGATTATATAGATTGGAGGCGAATGTGTGTGTATGGTGGGCATGGGTATGGGCACCCCTTTCTAGGCCCCCCCCACAACCCCCTCCCCGCCTCGCCACACTTGGGGATTCGTAATCTCCGTAAACAAATATGCAAATCAATTAAATTCACTTTTGTTGTTTGTTTTTCACTCTCCTGCCCGCAAACCGCTGTTTGGCTAATTGGAAATGCCGCAGGCGTCCGCAGAGTTCTGAGCTGTCACGGCCCCCTTTCAGAATATATATGTACATTTATATCCCCCGACTCTTGGTAATACCCCCCACCTAAACCTCTTTTTACACCTCGAAAAAAATGAATACCTTACAACAACACAAGAGAAAACTAGCAGAATATTCCAGATTTTTAAAACCTACTTTTAGTTTAACATGTGGATGAGAAAACGGCCCTTAAAGTGCTAGTTTATTATGATTTAAAGTTTTTATTTATTTGGACTTCCAATTCTATTCCTTATATTAAGATTTCAAAAGGAAACATACTAGATGTTTCAAATATTTGGAAAAAATATTCCAAATTTTTAATGATAGGTTTAAAACCTACCTTTAGTTTAACAAGTGGATGAGAAAATGGCCCTTAAAGGGCTAGATTATTATGATATAAAGTGTTTCTCATTTGAACTACCAATTTTATTCCTTATATTTAGATTTCAAAAGGAAACATGCAAGATATTTTAAATATTTGCAAAAAATATTTAAAACTTGGATTTAAGTTCTCAAAGTCTACATTGATTCTCCTTTTTGGGTACCGGAACTGTTACTTTTTTTTCGCCCAGTGTAAGCCAACTCTCGAATCGCCGCCAACCGACTGACATAATAATTACCGCAACTTGGCGACAAAACAGTTTCCTCCCCAAGTGGCCCACAGCCGCCCCCTTTCCCCCTTTCGGACCCCTCCGCCCCTGGACAAGTTGGCCAAGCGTTTTAAACTAATCGTCAGCTTGGATGACTGGGTCTAAATAAATAAAAAAAAAAAACAACAAATAGAAAAGAAAAGACTGTCTTCTGTCGCAGAAAGCCCCCGTCTAAGTGGTAACACGAAATGTTTCCTTTTGGGTTTTTTCTCTGTAGTTCGCTTTTGCTTTGGCATTGAACCATGAAATGTTTTCTACGCTTCGACTGCAATTTTTTGTTCCCTCCCCGGTTATTTCAATTTTTCTTTTTTTTTTTTTAGTAGTCATTGTGCGTCTGGCTTTGCGGTCTTGGCTTGGACAATGTGTCCCAGTCGCCGGTCCGCCCATTAGATAATAATATATAGACAAAAGCCGCCGCCGTTGTTAATTTTTTGTTTTTGCTGTTTCTCTATTTTGTATTTGCGAGTTTTATGCAATTTTTGTTGCCTTACATTACCTTGAAAATTGGCCAAGCGGGCGGCTTTAAAATCATTTCGTATTCAGTTGGATTTGAACAGCAATTATGCGGGTTTTTTGTCGGCATTTGCAAATGGTACAAGGATATTAGGCAGGAAAATCCAGATTTCCTAATGTAACATTGTGTTTCTCATTTAGAGGTACAAAAACACAAGTGTCATTAAGTTGTGACTTTAAATATTGTATATCTTCCCAATGCCTTGTAAAAGAATCATAAAAAAATATACTACATAACCTATAATTAAATAAAACTACAAGACAAGCTACAAAATCTTGTGAATGAAACTTAAAGGTAGAGAAAGAGAACACGAATTCCACTTAAAAGAAATTACAAAGAATGAGGAAACACATTTGTGGTTTATTTAGCTGTACATTCTACCGATTCTTCTCTGTATTTCGTAGTCTTCAAGGTGGTTCTTTGGCCCAACAGAAAGTAATTCTTCAGTCACTTCTTTTTGCCATGCGGTTGGTTGGTTGGTTTCTTCGCTCTTCGCAGCCGCTCTTCTTTTTGCGGTTTCTTCTCAGCTACTTTCTTTTTCGAGTTCAGCCTGCTTCTTCTATATAATGCAGTTAACTCTCCCCCTTTCTTTGCTTTTCCCCCCTTTTTTTTCCTTGTGTGTGCAAATTTTTCGCGCTTTTCATTTCTTGCAATGTTATTTAATTTTTTCCTGCCCGAGAGGCTTTTACCTGACGGATCTTGGCTTCTACTTTGTCATCTTCGCTTTTGGCTTTTATATGGCTTGTCAATTATTTTATAATAAACGAGGTGGAGAGAGAAAGCAACAACTTATTTGGGCCAAGAACGTAAATGCTCTGGCCAAAAAGGTTTAATTTTTGTTGGGCTCTTATTTTCTTGTGTTGTGTTGTTGTTCGTTGACAGAATTGCTCGAAAATTGCGGGTAAGTGAAAAGCGGTTTGTCCACAAAGCAAAAAAATAAAAAAACAGAAACAGCAACAAAGAGTCGGGTATTGCTGCTAATTGGTTAACTGCAATTGGCAGTCAACTTTTCAATGAGCTGACCCACAAAGGAAAAATGTTGGCCAAAAAGTGTTAAACACATTTTGCGCAACCAAATGTGAAGTGGCACGAGGGTTAATGGTGAGCCGAGGGGGTTAAGAGGCGATGGGTGGCAGGAGGCGTTGTCCTACACAAAGAAAAATAATGTTAGGACAACGCAAGGTTTAAAAACAATTTTAAAGTCCTTAATCCTAAATCTATATTTCGTTTTTGAGTTCATTAAACTTTAAACAACGGTTAACTTGTATTAAATACTGAAAATATACTGAAGTGGTACCTATTATTTTAATGAAAACTTGTGTTTTTTCTGTGTAGCCAACCAAAACGTGACCGCAAATGGCAGGCAAATTGGCAAATGGCAGTACACCAAAATTGTTAAATAAAAGCCGAAAAAAAAACAACAGACGAAATTCAATTAACACAATTTTGGGTGTGGGTACGAAATAGGAGGCTCTATGGAGGGGGTGGCAGTGGGCGAATGGGGCGTGGCCGCACTAATGTCTGAAATTTATTTACTAGCTCTTTTGACAGGTGGACAGTTGGCAATTTTCCCTGCAGTTAGGTGTCAGCACCGCAATTGCCAAATAACTCACTTAGCACTTTCCCATAAACTGCAAAAGAAATACTTCAAAGACCCACAGGACTTCAAAGGCCAAAATAAAGAAAGTTAAAAAATCTAAAGACAAGAAAATGTGGCAGACATTAGTTGCTTTTCTCAGCAAAAAAAACCTTTCTAGTGGTATAAACATATGTGCTTAGGATACTTTAAGCACTTTAATCAGTTGAACTCTTGTTTATTTAATTCTATATCATATCATATTAAATCCCTTTTTCCAAGACGCTCATAAACTTAGTTTCTGAAACAAGTAGGCCATAATTTAAGCAAACAAAATGTCGACCAAGAGAGATAATTATACGGGTAATATGGGACAAACTCACACAACTCAGCTCCAACGATATTTCTTCACATTTTCTTTTTTATTTATGGATGGGGGCAAAGCTTACCTGCAAAGAGAAGAAGAAAGAGAACACAAACTTTAATTCAATTGTCATGTGTGGAGAAGACAGGGGCGTATGAAGCTTTTCGAAATTGTTATAATAATAAAAAAAAAAAGTAAAGTAAAAAGTATATAGAGATAAAAAAGCTTATAAAGCTATATTTTAAACTATGACTTTAGATATTGCTCTGATTTATTCCGTAGAATTTCCGAGCCCCCCATGCGGAGGTACCTATTTGTCTACCCTCTGGATTCTTTCCAGTTCTCCCGGGTAAACGTAATCATGGAAAATGACAATTTCTTATCAACTAGCACCAGGGAACAACAACAATAATAAAGTGGAGCCCGCATTGCGTGTATTGTTGTAGTACTTGTTCTTTTTTTTGTCCTCAATTTGCGTAAAATGGCACAACGAAATAAATTAAAATGCAGCAACAGTCTCAAGTCGTTGTGCCCCGCCATACCCCTCGATTTCCCTATTCTTCATATCGCACGCAGCAATAGCTTCTCGGCGGACAGGGGCGCGGCGGAAAAGGGGGTCGCGGGGTCAGAGGCGTGACGATAACAAAACAAACGAGTGCCGGGTTGGGAATTGTTATCGAAAAGTCAGAAATAAAACAAAACAAAAAAAAAACGATGAAAAGCAAGCAGAAAAATAAAAAATATTTCGGAGCGAATAATAAATACACTAAATTATATGGGTCATTCCTTTAAAAAAAAATACTAAAGTTAGGAACTGTTAAAAAAAATTATGGGAATACCCTTGTTTTCATATCTTTAAGTATAGTATCTTTAAGATATATATGATTTGCAGAAAATTCTGGTATATTTATGAAAGTTAGGGTAATTCTGGTATATATATGAAAGTTAGGGTATTTTTTGAACATACGATTTGTTTAACGCTTTATGCCGCGAAGAAAAGGGGTCGAGTGATAAGATGGAAGGCCTGTGAGACATAGCTGCGTATCTCTCCCCATTTTCCTCCGAGGCGTTCTCTTTTTATCAATTTTTTTTTATGTTTTTTATTATATTTTTATTCTTTTTGTGGGTGTCTGTTGGTGCACTGTATTTGCTGTTGTTGTTGTTGTTGTTCTAGTTGTTATTTTTGTTGTTCTTGCTGCCGTTTTAATTTGCATTTAGCAACGACAGCCGTCCGCTCGTTATGGCGTCGGCAAAAGTTCAAAAGAGTTTCGTTTCAGTTGTTTTTTTCTTCATCAAGTTTTTTAGTTTCAATTTAAATAAGAAAAAAAAAAGGGAAATACAAAGAAAAATAGCAGAATGGAAAGAAATCTAGCGGCAATTGCGAGTGAGTTGGAAAACCACGCGACAATATTCATTTGAGTACCTATATAAAAATGTGTATATATGGACAACTGCACGATATTTTGTCGTTTTTTGTTGCTCTTTTTTATTGCAATCGTTGGATTTCCCCCCAAGCGGTAAACTTGAGCGCAGCAGGAGCCACACCCCCGCCACGTGTGCCGACTGGATGGGATTGGGTTATTATACACCCGGAGACAGATCCAGCAGTTGGCCAAACTGACGACCACCCGCAACAACAAGACAGCGCAAATTAGCGACCCAAAACGCACGGGAAACGCGGCCAAAACGCAGCGGGCGGTGGTTGTAAAAACACGTAAATAAACCTTTTAAAAATTAAAAAAAACAAGTACAGTGCGTACTTCCAAGTAATCAACTTGAATGGTATCCACAAATATCTTTTTCAATTGGATGAGCCCATCAAATAATATTACAGTTCCTTTAAAATCATCTTTTATCACTCTTGATAACCATATTATACATTATATAAGGAGGTTCCATTTTAGCTGGTTTCCTTTTCTTTTTGTTTATATAAAAATGTAAATTGTTGCTCTTCCTTTCGTATTTTGCACGAATAAGCTAACAAATAAATGGTATTTATAAACTATTTTTAATTAGTTTCTGTTGCTCTAGTTATTAATCTTAAGATATTGATAGAAATATTATTTACTACTCCAAAACTAAGCTAATATATTCCAAAAATGACATTTATAAGTATTATTATTTAATCTGAGGTTCGGAAACCTTCAGATCAGATGGTATGGGAGATATAGTTATTAATCTCATGATATTATTAGAAATATTATTTTTAACCCAAAACTAAACTAATATAATCAGAAAATGCAGTTGCCACTGTAGTCTAATGACATTTATTATTATTTATAATCTGAGGATCGGAAACCTTCAGACCAGCTGGTATGGGAGATTTAGTTATTAATCTCATGATACTGATAGAAATATTATTTTTAACCCAAAACTAAGCTATTATAATCAAAAAATCCACTTGCCACTCTAGTGTAATGACATTTATTATTAATATTTTTAATCTGAGGATTGGAAACCTTCGGATCAGATCATATGGGAGATCGATGAGCGGGTGGTTGTGCAATCGGCTTTCTAGTGGAGATGCAAACCACTTAAGGTCATCGCAACAACACAGCAACAACAACCACAGCTTCCGCGAGTGTGCGGTGTGTGTTCATATGTGTGTGTGGGTGCATGTTTGCTCTGCGGGAGACAGAGACAGACTGAGGAGTGCGACAGGGAGAGAGTGGCAAAAAGATAATTAATGGCACCACTTCAATGCAATTATTGCATAAATATATTGTTAAGACAATAAATATTGGCTGCACATTAATCGCTTGTTTTTGTTATTGTTCTCTGCTGGTGTTGTTGTTGCTATTGCTGGAATTATTATAGTATTTTGTTGTTGCCGTTGTTGTTGGCGGCAAATTAACAAAGGCCGCAGTCGCAACCGGCAAAACGTTTCGCTTGTTTAGACGCCTCAACATCGCCCCCAATCCACAGCAAAAAAAAAAAAAAAAAAAAAAAAAAACAACAAGTACTTAACCGACTGTAAACGGTAAAGCAGCAAATGTCGTAATAAAATCATAAAAAAAACTATCGTCGACAAGACCCAAGGAAAAGAAAACGCGCACTTAAAAAATGCACACACAAAAAATACAAAAAAAAAAAAAAAGAATACTAGAAGGAGAAAAGAAAAAAAAAGGTAAAACCAGGCCCTGCGCGTTTTTTGCACGCGTCTAAAAACGCCATAAAACATTTGTTCTAAAATAATGGGCTTCTGGCCAAGCTGCTCGTTAACTTGGCTAATGAATGACTTTCGGCCAGAACATCAAAACGAACAAGTAACTGTAATTAACTGCCAATTGATTCGGTCTGCGGTGAGATGATTCACAAAACGTGTTAGATAAATGATTCACTTGGTTTTTTGTTGCTTAACATATTTTATGAAGTCTTCAGTTTGGTTAGTTAATTATTTTCAAGTTGATGAGTGAATTTTAAGGTTTTTTATATATATTGCATTATAGAATATTGGTTCTTGAAGCAATTTTTATTAAACCGAATTTTTAAGTAATTTATCCTTGTTAGGTGGCTCATTATAAGCTTATTCAAAGTTATTTGTTAAAGTAATTAAATATAGCATTGCTTTTGATATATTTTTTTCAATTACTTATGATGGCAGCATTCGTCACTACCTTAATTCACCTTTTTTGTGCCATACAACTGGTCTGTTGTTGCCTCTTCTTGGAATTGATTCATTCGTTTAACCATTGATTCATTCGCTCGGCAACACATAAATCATACGCCTCGTTGTCCCCATTTGTATGCGGCTATGCTGCTGGGTTTTCCTCGACTCGCCGGCGCTTTTCCGTTTCATAATTGGGTCAAAGTTGTCCCCAGACAAATTGTGGCTATCAATGCAAGGCACCGCCCCCATTCTCCTTTTATTCCAGGCTCTTTTATCGCAGCCGCGTGTGAAAATTCAATTCCAGCTCAAACTACATTGGGGATTTTCTCGTTTTTTCTCTCTACCTTCGGGCGGAAAAATTGGCAAAAGGAAGGGGTTACTATAATCCAATAATCCCGCCACTTCAGGCGATCTTTCATCAAATCATTCGCCGTATTTAACTGTACAGTGAACAATTTCTAGTATTAAAGTTTCGATTGTTAGAGTCAAGTGAACGGAACGGATTTCGATGGGGATTTATTTGCATTGCATTTTAGATTCGTTTGTGATAACATTCTTGGCTACTTAATTTTCAGACAGACATTTTCTATCCGCGAAACTTGCTGAGTTACTGACTCACTCCATTTCCTCGTTTATTATTTCTGGCTTTGCATGCATAAATCAATGCTTGAGATTAGCTCCGGCTACATGGGCGTACCCAAAGGGGGTGTATAAGTCAATTTTTTGATCGATTATCAGTTTTAAATTTTTTCTTGTTTTAATACATTTTTTTTTTTAATCTGAAAAGTATCTATAAAAAGAATCAAAATGTATCCAAACGAAAAAAAAAGTAAAAAGTATATTGAAAAAATCTTTAGATCTATTTAAGAATGAAACCTTAAAATGTTTCGAGAATAATTAAACTAAATTTTGAAAAATTATAAATTGTTTTCAATTTCTTTAGTATTTTTTTTAAGTACCCCCATGGGGCAGGTACGCCTCTGTTTCAAGCCCCGCTCTAAACGTGTTTGCATCGATGTCCAATGGACTTTTCTAGCCGTGAGTTGTTGGTATTTGTTGTTAATTTGCCAAGGAGGGGGTGGCGCAAGCGCGGCGATCACAATTTATTGAACGTTTAAGTTTATAAGTTAAAAAGCTAATTGAAGTTTGACGTTGCCAACAACTGGGCAACTAAAAACCGCATTAAATCATGAGCTGGCGGTTTTTGTCGCGAGCGCGTTTTTGCGGCGCCACTAAATACAGCAAAAAAAAAAAATATATATATATTATTTTTAAATAAAATAAAGATAGAAAAAAAAATAAACAATAGCCGCCCGTTTTGGCGGTGAAACACGGAAAAAGGCAATGATCAAGCGTTTGGGGGGCTCCTATCTACATTTGGCATCTTTCTCTGGGACCGGAGGAGCGAGAATTGAACCGAATCGTATAGTATATCGTATCGAATTGAATCGTTTTCGTTTCGTTTCGAATCGCGTTGCCTTTGATCGCGTTGCCTTTGATCGCGTTTTGAAAATCGCGCGGGTGGCGCACTGGAATTCACGCGCCAAAAACGCAGTTCGAAAATGGCAATTACTATTTCGCATTTAATACGTTTGTATAGCTGGGTATGGTTTATGATTTATCATTGTTATTATTATTACCACATCATCCCCCAGCCATCATATTATCCCCACCACCTGCAGTCAGTTTAATGGCGGCTAATTTGACACTGGAACACGCCCGATATATGGTCGTTGTCATCATCATCGTCATCGCCTCTCGGCTGGGGCTGTCAAATCAAACTTCGAAACCACTCGACACATTTCACAATTGAGCCAAGCCAAGCCAAGCCAGGCCAAGTCAAGCCATTCCCATTCCCAATGCCCGGTTCTATTTAGCATTTGCATGTAAATTATGCTAATTAAAACTAGACAAAACACGTTCATAATACACGCTTAGGTGTTTGTCTTGGCTCGGTTTGGTTCATTCGGTTCGGTATGGTTCGGTTTAGTTTGCATCGGAAGATTTCTTTCAAGACTTTCAAGAGGTTGCGAGGCGAGAGGTGGAGGCTGGGCTGGGTTTTTGCCATATTCAGATTCTGGCAGGCATATATTTACACAAGGCAAGGAAGTAAATTTGTCACCAAGATAATAGTAATAATGGTTACTTGACTTTCCTATATGGCCTGCATCTTGTGTGTGTCCAAATCGCCATTATATGCAGATATATTTTTTAATTTTATTGCTGACATTAGCTTCGTTTTGTCTTCACTTTCCGTTTATGAAATATCCGAGTGATTTACTCTGGGGAATGCTTCATAGGTAATGCTCTATGATGTCTGGGTTTTTTAAGACCTGTTTAAGGTCTTTGCTTTGTTCCCAACTTTATATTATGGTACCTAATGAATTTTATTAAATGTGTTTTGTTTATTCTCATGTTATATTTGATATTTTACATAAGATCTACAAAAGGCATATTATTTTTCTAACTTTGTTAGGCAGTTATTGATCCTCTCATCTTAAGCTTTACTTCGTGGATGTCTTTATAGGTAATAAACTATTATTTCTGGGATTTTTAAGATCTGTTTGAAGTCTTTGTCTTCCAAACTGTTTATTACAGTTTGCAGTATGCAAGTTTATTCTCATATTATTTTTGATATTATATGTAAGATCTAAAAAAGGTATACTGTATCTGAGGTATACTTTATCTGATCTTAAACAAAAAAATCTGATTTTGTTTTTATTTGGTATATTGGCATTTCGAATCTTAAATAATTTTCATACTTTTTCTTGCTTCTTAAGTTATTCTGGACTCTTTTGGCATTTGCGCAACTCAATCATTAGCATCGTCATCAAAACTGAACTTGATTCATTCAAGCCTCTACCAGTTTTAGGATTGCCGCCTTAAATAGGTTTTAGAACAGAAATGTTTCTGTTTTCGATTTGTAATAAGCCGCTTTGCGGTGCCATTTTCATTTTCCGCATGTCGCTAGCCAACTTTTGATTGCCAAATCAAAGTCGGGGTGTCGTGTTCGGGCCATAAACAGCAAAAACAGTCAAAACAGTCAGGCAATCGCGAGTTGCCAGTTCTGCTCGATATATAATAAAGAGTTTTTGGGCTTTCTGCTCTGAGCCAAATTGTTTGTCACGATTCTTTGAGCTGCGTGCCAAAATCTTCAGCTGCGATTGTAATTAAATATGGCTATATAAAATGTCTGAGCTTGGCCAAAAAATCAAGTTCAAGGTTGGATCGCACAAATCGTGCTGGGGTCTTTGATAAACACGAATTGGTTTTTTCCTATACACCTCTATGGATGTTTTCTGTAACGGTTAAGCAAATTTCTGTCTGCCATTGTTTTGTCGGCGAAAGTTGGCTTCATTTTTTTTTGCTAGTTCTTAACCTAATTAAGTCATTTGTTCTTGGTCTATATGGCACTGGTGCGCATACCGTTAAGTCTCTTGATTTAATGCCTATTTTTATGAATTGCCATTTGAATAAAGTGTGGATTTGGCCAAAATTGTGGGAATTTTGGGGTGAAATTGTAGGTTTCTCCAATGCTTCTTTGATAGACGTTAACAAGGACAGGTGTAGGCCTGGTCGAAAATCCATGATTCAAGCACCTCCGTGTGGGCGTCTGTTGGACGTCTTGATTTTATTTTATTTCATTTCGTATTTTATGGCTGGATTTTTGGTGCTGTGGTGTCAATGATGACACCATATCATCGTCACAAAACTCACTGACCAAAGTGCAGCCCACACAAGTTCAACCAATTTTTGGTTTGGAGGGAAAAAGGCCTAAAAAGTGGTAGCAAGACAGCAACAACAACGAAGCGTAACCGAATCATAATGAAATAGTCATGTATATAGAGACATATCTACATATATATCTGTGTACACAGGTGCACCACACACTGAGATCGAACCCAAATCGAAAATCGAATCGAAACGAAAAACGCTACAAAAATGTTAAGCGCGACTCTCGTGCGGTTTTTGTTTTGGTTTCGGTGTATTTCGATTTTTTTGTTAATGCATTTTGACCAAGTTTGTTTAGCGGGCGCCTAAACGGCGGCAAGGTCGTTCAAGGTAGTCCATAAAAAAATGCTTGTGTTGTTGCTTTTTCAGTTTTTCAGTTTTTTTTTCGTTAATGCCAAAGGCGGCACATGCTGCGTATACGCAATGTGTGAAATTCAAAAATGGGTGAGAAATGAGTGATAAAGAAACCACTCTAATGATTCGGGTATGAATATCGGTGTTTGGTCCACAAATATCTTAGGTTTTGGGATCAGCAATACTTTTTAGACTAGATTTTTTGTAAATATAAATATAAGCCAGTATCAGTTTGCAAGACAATCTTATTTTGGTCTTTAGTATTACTTTATGTGTACTTTCTAGCTCTGTTTTAAGCACATTTTTCTTTTGTAATATATGATTGATTTCAATGCCAGTTGAGTAATATTTTTCCCGTCCACTTCCTGCCTCCCACTCATTGATCTTTCCTTTGATTGGCAATTTCGCAAATTATCTTGGCCTTGTCCCAGTTGAATGGCCCTTTCGCTCCATAGGCCCCTGATACCTTAATTTTCTTCCTGCTGATTTTGGCCTTGGCCTGGAATTGGACTTTCCTCCGCTGATTGCTCATTGTTTGCTTAATGATATTGCATTGCGATCTGGTACTTTTGTTTTTTTTTGTCGTTTTCGCTTGCTTTTTTTTTAGCCTTTTGGAATCGTTTTTCAATTGCCATTTATTGCAAATACGTATTGTGAGTGGTTTTTGGGTCAATAGATTTGAATTCCGAGCGGTTTGTTGAACTCTTTGCGAACCGAACCAGATCCGAATCTGTATCGCGGGTACCCCAACAATCTCCCGTTGAGTGCTGTGCAGAGTCTACAAAGTAGTGGTATTTTTATAGATATATGTACCTTTCACAAATGGCAAACAAACAAATGTGAAAAAATCGATATTTTTATGTTACCCGACTATTATTATTATTATTATCATTATGCAATAGCCCGGGATCCTTATAATGAGCAGAAAGCAGCAGCAGCAGCAGCAGCAGCAAAAGCGGCGCGGGCAAAATGCAAAATCAATTAATTATGAATAATAAAGTTTTGCAATAAAAAATCTATCAATATATCTAATGCCATGCGATGGCGGTGGCGGCGGTGCCATGTATCTGTATCGCTGAGATACACATTACAAGACTCGCAATTGACAGACGATAATTGATGGTTATTGCCGTTGCGCCAAATGGATCCCTGGGTGAGTAATGGAGCGGAAATCTGGAAGTACAAGTATCTCTCTGCAGATAGAGCGAGCGAGCTCTATACGCCGCCCACGCCCACGCCTCGAATCGCTTTTTTTTTATGTACCTCTTTTTTTTTTCTTTAATATATTCTTTTTAATTGTTTCATAATGACTAAGAGGCAGATAATACGAGTTGCAATAAAAATATTTTTCAAGTTCATTTGCATAAGAAATAAAAAGTTATTGTTATGGCCGTCTTCTTATTATAATGATTATTATACGGCAACTCCCCCTTCACCTTCGAGCGTATATTATATCTTAGAACTGCGAGTATCTGTATCTGTAGTTGCTGTTGCTATTTATTGTGCTTTATTTTATCCACTTTTGCTGTTTTAACAAAGGTCAATGTAAACTTGTTTGTGCTGATTGATTCATTCGGCCGGTCGGTCGGTCGGTCGGCCGGTCGGTTGATCAGTCTCGCGTCAATCTCTTCAAGTTTCCTGCTCTTATATAGACGTATCTTTTAATTATTTTCTATGCTATATTGATGACTAATTAGTCACAATTAACGCAACATTTCAATTGCGATTCCCCCGCTCTAAAATGGTGCATCGGTGCAGGAGGATGGGGTTGGGGACGATCCCCTGAAACGATGACAGATGATGATAATGCTGTTGATGAGTTGATGCCGATGTTTATCAAGAAATCTGCATCAATGTAATTAATGGATGGGAATCAATCATCATTTAACTTGGGTTTGGTTGCTCGCGAAACAAAGATTTTTTAATTTGGTTTTAACAAGAAACAAGATTCAAATTGAATTGTTAAAGAAAGGATTTTACATGGTCGCACTTTCAAGATTGTTTTAGTTAAAAATTAAATTTATTCATCGTAACATGTGAATCCTTTAAAATTTTCTACATTTTTACAGAGGTGTAAGAGTAAAAGGTTGTATAAGATATATACCTTAAGTTATATGTCTTTTGAATACCAACTGGGATAATAAAGTGTCTAAAGTAAACCATAAAATTATCATCCATCTATCTTAAAAACCCCTGCCTGCTTTTCAGTCCCCTATATCCTAAGCCCACCTGTGGAGTCCCTCTCAAGTTTGCCCTCGTGTTCTAAAGCAATCAGCTGATTTCCCACACATAAATTTGGGTCGATTCTTATTTGCTTTTCCCCCCCACCGAACCCAAAAAGGTTACAATGGGGCACTTGGGCACTTTTGCTTCGAGTTCAAAACCTCCCAGTTGACAGTTCAAGAGGCTATTGAACTGCGATAGACAAACTGCTTTTGTTTTAAACTACAGAAAAGAAATTATGTAGGTATATGACCGCTGAGACGACGAAACTTTATGGAAATTATTTCGACCGAGAAGTTTGTGTATTCACGTCAGCGGCATAAACCAAAAAATTCTATGTCAATTAACGGTCTTTTGTTTACAAGAGACAAGAGCGGGACGGCGAATGTGCGACAGGGAGGGAGCGAAGGTAAGAAATGAAATCAACTTTTCGTGTGGAGCACACCAGTCAGAAAGTCAGCAAGTCAACATCAACATCAACATCAAAAAATGCAAACAAATAAACACACGACTTTGCAAGAACGTTGACTTAAATACCCTGGAAAGAAACATAAACATTTATGTAAATTCCAAACAATAGTCGGGGATTAAAACCTGACCGACAATAGGGTATTAATCAATGTCCCAAGATTTTGCAACATTCTTGGGGTTTTTCAGGGTTTTTTTTTTCATATAGTAAGTTCTTGAAATTGATTACCTTCATTTGGTAAAATTTAAATTTCAATAAAGAACCATTTAAGATATCTTATCTTTAAGAAACTACTGTATGGCTACTAAATCTCTGGAATTTCTTATGTTTGGTATTTCAAGAACCTACTCTATAAGGTATAAAGTATGATTACTAATTCTTTGGAATTTCTCATGTTTGGTATTTTAAAAACCTACTCTATATGGTATAAAGTATGACAACTAATTCACTGGAATTTCTGAACTTTAGTATCTCAAGAACCTACTCTATAAGGACCTACTCTATAAGTAATCCCAATACCCCTATTTTTAGTTAGAGTATTTCCACGCAAAATTGTTAACAAGCCGCCATTGTGCGAACTTCATTCTTCATTCCGCAGTGCTCCCTGCTTCTTTCGCTGCCTGTTCTCCAGTTCTCCGGTTAGTAGTTACTATATTATTGCCGCTTGGATGCGATGTGTCGAGTGCTAAGGTCAGTTGGTGGTTGCGCACACTCGCGGGCATCTGCATATGTGTGTGCCGCTTGCAATTTGTTTGCATGTGCAAAATCTTCGGAGCCACAAAACGAACTTTGCTTTGTTGTTTTCTTAGTTTACGAGTGTTGTTTTTGTTTTTTGTTTTTTTTGTTCAATTCTCTGCAAGCGCTTTCTGTTGTTGCTGCGGCTTTAATGGCGGTAATGGTTGGTTTATGTGCCGGTCTTCAAGTCTTCAGTCTCCGGTCCACAGTCTACAGTCTTCAGTACCCGAGTCTTCAGACTTCAGTCAGTGTGCCATGGCAAAAGATAACGCAGTTTGAAATGCGGGGAGTGGGGTGAATTTAAGGCAAAAGCAGGTCATCATCACACACTGAGATATGCAAAAGTTGGCCTTGCAAAGAGATTTGTTTCTCTTGAAGGGATTCCATTTTTACTGTAAAAACCTTTGTTTTTAATATTTAATACATTCGAACAGTTACATATCAAAATTTGAATAAGTACTTGTGATTTTACTTTGTTTTCCCACAAAACATCGATATTATCGATATGAAATTGTGAGAATATCGAAAATATCGATAGTCAAATATTAATATTTCAAATCAATTTATATTTCCTGTACTCTATTGTAATAATATCTTATTCCTCAAGATAAATATCAATCACAAGATATTTCACAGAGGTCATTGCCGTGAAATCGGAAAATCTCCGTTGAAGGGGGCGGAAAACCTTCACTTGGGCTCACATATCACGTCGAGGATTGTGTTACCTTTCCATATATGGGCGACATATCGAAAAACTTTCCAACACAGTTCCATTTACTTGCCACAATTTTGCTGCCTCTTGGTTATTATTGCTACTATTTTTGTTGTTGTTATTTATGCGGTGACATTTTTGCGTGCGTTTGCGTTAATTTTTTCGCAGCCCAACTCCATTATGATCATAACCATGATCATTATCGCGATCATAATCGCAATCATGATCACTTCTAATGCTGTGCGCGAGCGGCGCGCGTTTTGCTAGCGTCTTTTGCCGCTGGGCTGTCGCCGGCATCAGGTGAAAGTTAAAAGAAAAGCAACAGAAAGAAAAAATAAATAAAATTTCTTCTTTCAGTTTTCGCCTGCACTTTTCCAAGCGGCGATTACTTTCGGTGGCTCTCCGGTCTCCGATCTTCAGGCCCCTTCATCACCCAACTCCGATCTCCGCTCACCGCCGATCTTACACCACACACCACCTCATCAAAGTTAATGTGACAGTTTTGGATGAGTGTGACAATGACGATAATGATGATGGTAATCATGATCTGCAGCCGGATGCAAAAAAGCCGCAACTTTGAGTGCCATAAACTTTGAAATTCATTTAGATGGAGATTCGGTTGAAAGGGGTTTTTATTTAAGGAGGATCTACAATATCAAATATTTTTTAGTTCTTAAAATTTTTAAGAGATTTCCCACATTTATGATACCTATCTCAGGAACTTGGTATAATATTTAAATATTCTGTAGCTTAACCATTGTATGCATTAAATAGTGCGTTTAGGTACAGTACAATGTTACCTTTTGCATTGGTTTATCTTGAGACTGAATCTTGAGTTATATTTCAAAAAGATAATAACGCGAATTCTTTAGATTTCTTTACGACCTGAAGCAGGGCTTTAAAGGCCTGTCGAACCATTACCATTCACATAACTGCAGGCTTTACATAATTTTCTGATTAATAACATTCTAGTTAGCTGCGATTTAGTTTTGCCAGACAAGTGAGCTTTGACTTGGCCTAGTCTGGGAGTAAGTATCAGCTCCGCGATCCAATCGGTTTGGTTTGGCTAAGATCTGATCTGGTTTTGACTCGGTTTTGTCTCTTTGCCGCCCACTTTTGGACATGGCAACAAAAAGAGGTATTGGCCACAATAACAAAAATGCCTGCAAAGGTCGTTTCCAAGCCGCACAGCAAAGCACAGCAGACAGTTCTCTCCATATCGCTATATAGCCATATATCGCCTCTGCCCCGCCAGTTTTTGATATACAACAAAGTAAACCTGAAACTGGCTCGAAAAATAAAATACTTTTAAGAGTATTTGCTGAGTTGGCATTTATGTGTATCTGTGTGTATCTATCTATCTGCCAATGTTTTCCAAGAAGTTTTTGTATTTCAAGTTGAAATATTTGTCTGCTGATCGCCGAGCTTTATATAGATATATATATATATGTATCTATGTACATATAAATATATATGCATGACTAACGGCAAAATGCGGCGCCAAATTGGAGTTGGAGACTTGGTCCCAAACAAAAAGTATCTTTGGCGTGTGTGTATCTCTGTCTATCCATATCTTTATCTGTATCTGTATCTGTAGTATCTGCATCTGTATGCCGTGTATCTGTATCTGTTGCTCTGTTTGCTCACATATTTCGGCTGCTTTTCTGACAAATGAAAAAGAAACTCGTTCGTAGTTCGCCTTAATTAGGTTCTCAAACCAAGCGCTAAAAAATATTTCCCAAAAATTTCGTTCTATCTTAAAGATGAGCAAATTCCGCCAGGCACATGAATATGATTTTTTATCAGTTTGTAAATAGTAGTTATTTTCCATATCTTTATTATCAGCAAAAATCTTGAGGAATTTCAAAGGGTAAATATTTTTGTAACATAAACACTTGTGTACTTATTTTTTTCCATTTTATTTTAAAAGCTTTTGGAATGAGTTTAAACTATATACCTGAATTTTAAAAAATAACATAAATGTAAAATCACTAATTGTCAGTAAATTAATGTATAATTTTTCAAAGAGTATTCCATTTAAAGATGATCACATTTTTCGAGCTTTTCTTGTTGCTATTTATTTTGTTGTAAGTGCGCAGTGAGGGGGAAAAGTTCAATAAACTTTTTGAAAAAGTGAACGAAAATCTTGACATTGAACTTTTGTGAGTAATTTACCTCTAAGGCCCGGTCCACCCCCCTTTACCTTCTAAAACACGCACATCTTTTGACAAATGTCTCACGCGCTTCACTAATAAACCTTTCCTAAAAACCAAAAACAAAAAAAATGGCTTCGCTCCATCTGAAAAACAGTTTTATTTTCTGTTGTGGGGCTTTTTGCAATTAGAGGTGCTTAACAATTGGAGAAGAGCTTCGCGACGAGTCGGTCTCTTTATTTATTTATTTTTCTGTATTTTTCTGTACTTTTTGTGGGGTTTGGGGGTATTCCGTTCTGCATGACTGGACAACAAGTCGTTGGACTGACAGACTGGGAATCAATCAGCGATCGACAGACAATGTTAAGGTTAAAGAAATTATATTCGATGCCCTAAACTGATCGATCGATTCAAGCAACTAACTAACTATCATCATCATCATCATCATCATCCGCTCTTTCTCTTCAATCAATTACCGTTGAGTTTCTTTACAATTTCAACAAATCGAATCAAGATATAGGCAAAAGAGAAAGAATAACTTCGGTTGGTGAAAATAATTTGATCGGGCAGAACGAAGATGAAATACACTTTTTGTCTATAATATTCGTGGGAGCCATAGCTATAAACTTAACTTCTAGAAAAGTAAACAAGGTTCTTCTATCCCTGCAAGATAATATTCTAGATATGATATTCAAAATTCATATTCAGATTAAAGCTTAATCAAGTAATTGTATCTGACCTAATGAAAGTAACCTGGTTAGTTATCAAATTCGACACTTATTTTGGAGATCAGCACCCTTAGGTAACCTTTAGATATTCATGAGAATTCTACCCCCTAAAAGGTATACTCTAAAACATCTTTCTAAATACCCTTTCTCCTCAGAGCGAAAGATTTCAATTGTGCAATAAGTTCAAATAGAAGATAATTTACCGTTTTCCGTTTGCTTTCTACAGCATTTATTTATTTATTTGTAGAATTCTTTCCTATTCATTAACCAACTGGGACTCCGTCTCTCTGTGTTGCCCACAATTTGTTTTACAAACATATACAGCACACATTACGCTATATAGAGTCGTGTACTGTAAAAGTTCAAAGTGCTCTAAAGTGCTTTGACTTCCCACCGACTCTCTGACTCTGACTCTGGCTTTCTGACTGGAGACTGGGGACTGGGGACTGGGGACTTTCCTTTCCCCTTGGCCTCTACCCCTGCCTCGGCCAGAACTTGTTCATCATCTTTTCATGCTTTGCCGATCTCGCGCTGTCTCCGGATTTCCCCATTTTCCCTCCACCTCCTATATTTTCCACCAGTTTTTCATGGCATTTTTCTTCTGAAGAGAGCAGCAGCTGGTTTACAGGTTGTACGAGGCACAAATTATGCAAGGCCCTTCACAGTTTGAAGTTTATAACCTGGAAAAGAGTGTGCTACCCAAGAGAAGAACTTGTCTTCGAAGGGGGGAAATCGGAATAACGAACTCTGATCAGTGATCGTTGATCTTGAGGCAAGCTGACATCCACAGACCCTGAGTTTGGTGATCCGATCCTTATTTACCTGTCCGCCATCACGATTAATTAGGCAATCTCTACTCCGATCGTTATGATCGGCTGCAGTTGATCATTAGCTGATCTTTAGCCTGGAAATTACTCTTCTTTTTTTTTGCAAACGATGGGATATCTCTGCTGTTGATCACCTTATCAAGATCATCATTAAATCAGGTTGAGGAACTTGGTTATTTTTAGACATCAAATCAAATCAAATCAAATCCCCCTAAAAACGGTTCTAAATTTAGAACTTTCCTCACTTACACACGGGAACTCAATGGTTTAGCAATCGCCCGACACTTTTGGTAGTTATCATAACAATAACAATTATCTTGGCATCTCTTACCTGCAAATAAACAAAGAGAATACATTATTTTTAAACTGCGCAATGAAAGAAAATACCAAAAAATGAAGAGGCAATAACAATAATATTCAAATCATAAAAATGCCCCATCATATATGGGTTGTGAGAAGTTCTCGCCGCTCCAACCATAAAAAAATGTTAATTTATGCAAAAACAAACAAAAAAATAAATGAATATACTGGAAAAATAACACTGCCCAGAAAATTCCACGCCCCAAAACTGCAAGTTCCTTCGTACTATATCTATAAATACGATTCTCTCCATGTGGTTACGATGTTATTATTATGATTTTTATTTTCGTTTGCCGAGTTATTTTTAAAACGCCACAGGCAAAACAAAATAAAGCACTAGAAGTTCGAGTTCGGGAGATATATCTCATTCGATTGTTGGGAAGGTTTCCAAAGACATTGAAAAAAAAATGCCAGTCTTTGCTCCCAAAAAAAAATATATATATACATAAAAATAAGCTGCACCAAAGTTCAAAAGTTCAAGGCTTGGCCGAAATGCGGGAAAAATCAATAAATCTCAATAATTAAAAACAAATTATCGTGGCCGAGTGTTAATTACCTTTTAAGGAAAGAAAAAACAACAAATAAAATGAAATGAGGAAAAAAACCTAAGCCCCAACAAAAGAAGAGCCTACGAACAATGCCAGAGAAATATGCGAAAAATTAAGCATTTTTCAAGTTATCCAATCACAAAGAGACCTTCAAGCTTGTTAACTAAGGATAATAAATGTCATTTAATTAGTCAACGCAAACAGGTAAAGGAAAGCGAAGGCTAAGTGAGGTTAATAATTATATTTTTAAGCTTTCAACTGCAGAGCGATGTTTAATGATCTACAAAAGTACTGGGGTAATAATTCTTCAAAAGTTATAATTTTAAGTAGAATAACCGCAGAGATCTTTCAAAGTTCAGTTCGCCAAATATATATTTTCATATAAACTTCAAGTTTGAATCTTATGAGTTGCAGTTAAAAATACAAAGGACTTAAAATTAGAACTGTGAGTATAAACTATTCTTCTTAAATATATTTAAATACCCCTAAGTAACACAATCTGGCCTTGTTCTTCCCCGTTTCCCAGTCCATTGAACTGTTGTTAATGGATCGTTTTTTGTCTTATTTTCGAATTTTAGGGAGAGGTTCAAAAAACCCTTTCAGCTCGAAAATCTTTGAAGCGTGCAAATTATGTAAAGAGGAGAACGAGGAGGAAGACCAGGCCGTTTGTCAGATTTGTTTGGGTAGTGATTTACCAGACAGACTTTTGGGGGATCCATCAACATCATCTTCGCATCATGATCATGAGCATTTTTCATGGTGCATGCTAATTAGTGAAGTACTTTTTGGCATTTGCAGTTGTTTTTTTTTTTAAGAACAATGGTTCGCGAAAGAGATGGCTTGAAGAAACCGAGAGAGAGACAGCGCGATCGCATCTCCGATTCTTCTGCGCTCTTCTTGCGCTTTGCTTGGTTGAATCTTCTTGCAGACTGACCAGTTTTCTTGGCAGTTCCATTCGCTGCATCTGTGTTGTTGTTGTTGTTGTTTTCAAGGCGAACACCAACGACCTTGACAGCATCTTTAGACCCCCCCTCCCCCTATCTACCCGTCTTTATCTCTCCCATGCTCTGTCCCGCTCTCTCATGATCGTTAAAGCCGCATTCCTTTGGTTTGTCCATTTGATTTGATTTGCCTTTTCCTGCATTCCTAGTTATTATTTTGCTTTTTTTTTTTTAATGTTTTTGCATTTTATAATATTGTTCTTTTTTTTACTTGCGGGTGCGGTTGGGTTGATCTCTCCTCCACAATCCGTTCTTGACTCTATTCTGTTCTCTGCCATTCTCTCTTTTTTTTCTGCAATTTGTATACTTGACATGCCAGGTCGTTTATAGTGCGGAACGTGCGTGAGTGAGTGTGCTCGGGGTGCTGGTGTGTGCGTGCTTTGAAAAGATCTTTTTCGGTCTTTCATCGCTGGTTCTATGGGTAACTTGGGACTCAGTTAGTCTGGCCAGCTGCATTTTGGTATACCCTAGTGAAATTATGAGAACTGAGATGTGCAGGCTTTTCGGCGGTGATTTTGTATAAATGAAGTCCGCAAATGTCATAAACTAGAGATGCTTTAGCGGTATTAGATATTACTTTTTGAACTATTATTTTGGAGTTCCTTTCTTAGTGGTATCTACTAATTTATTATAATAATATTACAGAGCATTAGAGTATCGAATTATGCTTATCCCACGAGCACAATTTGTCAGGTTTTCTTAGCAACAGTCAAGCAAATGTCGCCTTGAAGCCAATACCGCTTAACCCCTCCACGCCCCCTACACACGATCTATCGCCGCCTGAAATGCAATTGCATATTGCACTCACTCAATTATAACAAATTGCAAAATAAGCCATAAGCCATTAATTGTCTTTGTTGGTGGGCAAATTTCATCGAGAATCGCGGATCGCGATTCGCGAATCGAGGGAAAACGGGCAGTCGGCGCATTTCTTGAATAACAATTAAAGCAATTACATCGGCTGAGAGAAGAAAATGCAACTAGAAAACTACGCAACAATTGCAAAATAATTCTCGATTAATTTGATACGAAAGCTGAACTGAAAACAAAACATCACAAACAAAAATATGTAACTAATTAAAAAGTGAAACAAAAATTTCCACACATGTGGCAATGTTTTTCTGATGTGTATTGTGTTGTGTAAGGGGTTAAGAGTGAATGAGTGTGTGAATTATCAATGAATGTAAAGTTCATTTGAATGGGAGCGAAATAAATATATTGCCAGGCGAAGGAATTCGCGCAAAGTGTGGCAATAAATAAGCAAATGCAAATGCAATCTTGACTACAATGTACGAAGGAATTCGAATCTGGGAATAGGCAGTATTAAATAATCAAAACGAGTTTAATATTGAGCGGTAGGAAAATTTTCCTATTGCATTTATGTAGGAAAAAAAAGGGATTTCTCGAAAGCAGTTTGAAAACAAAATCATTTTAAAACCTAAATTAATTACTGCATTTCTTAAATACAGTAAATTTACACTAAATACCACTAAATACCGAAAATAAAAAAAACCCTACCTACCAATTAAATGAGTACTAAAACCAAGTACCCAAAAACCCGATTCGCATGTGAAGCAATTGCAGCCAAAATTTGCCATAAAACCCCCGAAAACTTGAAATGAAAACCGTTAAAAATTAAAATTTCAAATTTGTCAAGCCCCCGAAGCGGTTTAAAAAAAAAAAAAAGGCTAAAAGAAAAATATTGTTGCCATTTTCGTTGTGTGGAAACACACAAGGCAAAAGGTGAGTGAAAGAAAGGGAGACAAAGATGAAGACACAGAGGGTGAGCGGGAGCAGGGTCAGCATGGGTTAAAGCCTTCAACAACGAGACACAACAGCAACAACACCAAACCAATTTTGAAGTCCCAAAACGATGTCACGTTTTTTTGCCAACAATTTTTGCTTGGTGTATTGTTGTTAAGCGAAAAATTAACATAAACATACGAAAATTATAACAAACAAGAAATGAAGTTGGCTTCGGGAAAGATGAAGATCATATACCCTTGCGTTTAATATATTATAACTAGTTCTTTTAAAAACTATAAGATATTATGTATTATTTTTATCATATTATTATATAAAATATTTTTATTATAGTTTATTATTTGTAAACCTAATTAGAAATAACATTTTTCGGAACAACAAAGTTAGGTTCCTCAAAAAAATCACACCAATGGTCAAGATTATAGGACCCCCTGAGAGGGTATTACCAAAACAATGAATGAGAACCGAGCAAGAAATGGCCAAAAAAAGGGGTGGGTGGCAGGAAAAAGTTGGTAACATAAAAATAAGAGACGAAAAGACGGGGGCCAAGAAGTAATAAGAAGTTTATTTACCTCTTTTTTCGAGTCAACAGCAATAAGAAAAAAAACAACAAAATCGGCTCTTTATCTGCTTCCTCTTAACCCTCTTGTTGCCTCCTTCTTAACCCCCTACTGACCAAAACGAATGAGTGCGCCGAAGCAAACGATTCACTTTACACTTTACGAATTTTCTTTGTTTCTTGTAATTTTTGTAATCTTGTTTTTTTTCAAGTGCAGTTTTTCGGTTCCTTTTTTTTGGTAATTGTTCACGCAAATCACGTAAAATGTTTTCATTGCCTGGGCAAAATGTTGCGCATACGCCGCGTTGCCAGTTGTCCAAAAGTTGCTGCCCTGTTGCTTCGGCAATTAGACAATTTCATTTGCCAGCTTTTGTTGTTGTTGTTGCTGCTGTTGGCCGCTTCTGATGCAACGGTAAATTGGCTTTGGCTGCTTTTTAGTATCTTTTTTTGTATCTTTTTTTTGTATTTTTTTGTTCGAGCGTGAAGTGCGGAAATTTTGTCGCCAGATTGCACCGTTAGCATTTTTGAAGTTAGTCATCATTTTTGTGGTCGGCAATTGGGTAGGGCGGCCTAAATTGTCTCTTTCGAATTAATTTGTGATAAGAAGTTGCTGCACGGACAGCTGCTCATTAAAAGTCTTAGTAAAACAAATCTTAGAACACTTGTTTGCAACTCGAAAACTTTTAATTTAAGAACACTAACGTTTACTAAACTAGATTTTCTCTTCAAAAAAACAAAACCTATATTTAAAAAACCTATATTTTTAATTAAAAACTAAATTTCCAAATAGAAAACTATATTTTCTCATTTAAATGATTTGTTTTTTATGTTTGCTCTTCAAAAAACAGAAGCCTATTTAAAAAAAAATTTCAAATATAAAAATTCCCATATTGAAATACTATATTTTCTTGTTTCTATCATTTTCTCCAGGTTCCTCCTTTTTTTAAGTTCATCAGTAACAGTAAATGACAAATTATATCTCAATAACATCAGGTACAATATTTTCTGGAAATACCAGGTTAATCCCTTATCATCTAGCCCTTATACTTCCATCTGGCCCTTATCGTCTTTAAAAAGTACAAGAGAATCAAGAGCAGAGCAAACTGCAGAAATGTGGTGTGTACGATTTTGGAGTACTCTTTTTCGTATTATTATCGCCCTGACTTTTTATCGCCCCCAGCGATAAGCGGGCTAATTGCCCTGACCATCGATTAGATATTGGACTTGGGTACAGTTTTCCCTGCTCTTGGAAATCGAAATGGAAATGGAAAGGGAAATGGGGGAAACGCAGAAAAATCGAATCCGAATGAATGCCAAATGTAAGGCTACAACTTGACCATAAACTTGGCTTTTTGCTGGCTTCCAATTCTATTTCAGATTTCTTTTTCTGTTCGGGGCTCGGTTTCTATTTCTATTTCTCTTGATTTATTTTTATTCTTTTTTCCAACGGCTTGGCCCAATGCCATTTTAGCATTGCACTTGTGCCGGGACTTATAATTTTTTTCGGTTAGTCATTCGAATGCATTTTCTCAGTCAGCTTCAGCTTCCCATTATTTTTTTCCAGTTATAATTAATTCAGCGGAAATGCTGGTGTCTCCCCGCCGCCGCCGCCGCCGCCATGCGTCATCGTTGCATTTTGTTTGACTTAAATTAAAAGCCCGCCTCATTGTCACCTTTGTGCCTGGCCAATTTTGGAATTGAACTCTATATAGTAGTATATATGTATATCTTTCTTTCCCATTCTCGTGTGTGTGTGTGTGCGGCTCATTAATTTCAGTGTCAGTTGATTGATCGATTAATCGCTTGATTAGTTTCGTAGTTTTTCCTCGATCAAGCCAATGTCAAATTGGAAATTTCATTATCATCCCAGGCCTGCTATCATCGCCTGTTATCAGCTGTTATGCCTCCGTACTGGATGCAAACAGGGCGATAATAATAATCATATTGTAGAGCCCTTAAGTCCCAGCCCCGTTCCGGGCAAAGTCCCCTCCCGTCGTCATATGGAAATTTGTTTTCTCATGCGCAACACAACTTTGTTGTCGGCGATTGAATAACACCACACGAAACAACTTGCATCATCTGCTGGCTGCCCAGCCAACAAACTGAACTAGTTCTCCAAAAAGTGCTTTGAAAAATGGAAAACTGTAGCTTTTAAAGTGCACTTTTATACAAGTTTAGCTTAAAACCATAGTAAATACTTACTCAATCATATAATTATTTTTACAAAATGGTTAAATATAGTACCAAAAGTTTCATTTTATTCGTCAAAATAACAGAATCCAAAGTATTTACTATAATACCTTGAGTTATTGACTTTTTAACGATATATTTATTTTTTAATTTCCCCCTTTTCAAGTACTCATGTGAGTCAGTTCCATTTGACGGACAAAAGAATGAATACCTCCAAAGTTCCCTTCACTTTTGAACTTTTCAAACGAATCCACTGACAACTTTTGTTCCTTTCTCGACATCCCCCGCAGTAAAAGCAAAATAATAAAGCCCAAAAATGACTCCTTTTGTTGCCCATGGCCATGTCAATGTCAACAGGCCATGGCTTTTTTTTTTTGACTTTTTGTATGTGGCCTGACACAAAAAAAAAGACGTGATGGAGACAAGAACGAAATTGTTTTCCACCCAATGAAATGCGTCATTGAGCCAAAGAATTAGGAATTGTGAGCCATGGAAATGCGAGAAGGCGGAGGGCAAAGGTTAGGCGTTAGGAAAATGGGAAGGCACGGGCTTTGAACGTGAAAATGCGACTCAAGTGCAGGGAAACTTAGAAATTTAGAGCAGAAATATAAGCAGAAAGGCCACAGAGAAAAATATTTTTTAATTGAAAAGAAAGCTTGAAGAATAATATATATTTTTATGAAAACTTGTTTTTATATCAATAGATATTTTAAAATTTTATAAATATAGGTAGATATGTTACAATTTTAATAAATGTAATTTAAAAAAACTGACACTTTTAGTATTTTTTATAAATAACAATAGGTATTTTAAGATTTTTTAAATATAAATGGAAATATGTTAAAATTCTAATAAATTTACTTTAACAAACATGAAGATTTTTAGTATTTTTCTAATAAAAATTTTCTCTCTCTACACACACTAATCGGCGAAAAAATTATTCAAAAAGTCTCGCGTTGCCGAGTCGCATTTTTTTATCTTATCTTTTCAGAGAAGACAGATACGAAGGGAAGCGGCCAAAAAGGGGGTTCGAGGGGCTAGATAGTAGGGGGTAAATCACCGGCCACCCACTCACCACCCAAAACCCACCCATTCAAGGTATGCTGTCTGTTTGCCAAGATAAAATTCCACTGGCCCCGTATAAACATTACGAAAAAAAAATGCTGTAATCGCCAGCGTTAAAGACAAACTATTTTGCAATTTTAGCTTGATTTTTGAATAATACGAACATAAAATTTGCAAGAACTTCCGTTCTCTTGGGAGGGGAAGGGATCGAGGGGTGGGGGGGGGGCATCCCCTGTCAAGGTCACTGCACATTGATTTCGAACTCGTTCGCTTAGCTCGGCCTTGACTGAAGTCAACTAACCACAAAAAAGCAGTTAAAAACATACACAAAAAAAAAGCGTAAAAAACAGAGTGCTTAAAAAGAATTCATAACCAAAAGGTTAAAGGCCATCTAACAGCGCGTCAAGCGGAAATGGAAATCGAAAAATTGCCTAAAAATTGCTCAATAACAAAGCAACTGAAGCCGAAAGCCAGCTAAAAAATTAAAAACAATAATAAAAGATAATAATAAGCCGGTCCACCAAGTCATTAGGCAAAAAGTTAGCATTAGTTACGTTTAAAAATATCCTTGACATTTGGAGATTCCCCCGAGGGCATGGAAAAATATGGGGTGACTCTAAAAAGTAGGTGGAAGGTTGGAAAATGTTTGGACAGGTGACACAAGCTGTTTGAGCTTAATTTAAATTGAAATTTTTGACATTCATTTTATATTTTTAGAACCCTATTAAATTAAGAGACAACCCAATTCTAAAAACATTATTTTTATTCATTTTTAATATAAAATCAATCAATCATTTTTAAGAATTTAATATTTTGGCAAAACCTAGCGTTTTTAAAAAGATAATACTCCAGAACCCATTAAAACGTTTGATTTTTGGTTTAATTCAATCCATTAATTTAATGGGTTTTGTGGCTTACCATTAAGGTCGATATTTCCACCCCTCTGCCATTGATCACCCTTCTGTTTACCTTTCGGCAAATTGTCGTGACATTTGGCCATAGTTCACATTAAGCTGTCGGCATGACTTAGTCACCCTGTCAATGACCCTGCCCCTCCCCCTGGCCACCATCCCCCCGGCCCATCCCCTCGAAATGACAGCCAAAAACCTCATTAAATGCAGCTGCAGCTTTATCAACAAAAGGGAAGAAACAGAGGCGGTGGGTGGCGGGTGGCAGGGGGTTTTATGAGAGCAATTAAATGTTCAATGCAGCAGGCAAGTGGAAGAGGAAGACAAACACATGTCACATTGAAAGAAAAATGATATCACTAATCAAAATTTGGAAATACTTCATAATTCTTATACAATTTACAGACAAATCATCTTCCAATAGGAAAATCCCAATGTTTTAATTGATACCAACGTAAAATGGGTTAGTAATAACATTTAAATTAGATAATAGCTATAACGATATTGACGCATGAAGTATAAGTGATTCATGGTGGGGTTTTCTCTATTACTACCTCTATTCTTTGTTTTAACTTAAAAATATTTTACCTCTATTTTTTTCAGTGCATTATAGTAGTCAAAAAGATCCGAAAAACAAATATTGAATGGGTGGAGTGGGTTGAAAAGTGTAGGTGGTTTTCCACCATTTCCAAATCCCAAGGGTTGCAATCTATTCCCATTTATTTAATGTCAATGTCCAGGGTTGTCGACAGCACGATTTATTTTTTTTGGGGGGGAGATGGAGTTGCTAATATTTCACTTTGGGCAAGAACATTTCTTCTAATTTTATGTTTTGTCATCAGTTTTTATTTGCTTTTCCGTTTTAGTTTTTCGTTTTTGGAGTGAGATTTGGCATCCCCCTGATTTTCCCAGCCAGGGAAATTACCGCTGGCAACAAGGAAATGTTTACAATATACATACTTTCTTGCATTTCTTTTGATAAGCAGCTTTTGTTTCTCTGATATCGCTCCCTCACACGTTTTCACTGTCGCATTTTAGCCCCCTTTTCACAGCAGTACAGTAGGCGCTCCAAAGATGTACCAGTTTATTGGACTCACTTGTTTAAGATCTGTATATATAAATCGCTTGTTACCATCTGAAGAATCACTGCAGATTTCAAGCCAGTAAAGTTACAGCTTACACATTTTCACCAAATATTCTCTTTTAAGTGTTGGTTAATGCTAAGAAATGATTTTGGGCTAAGTAATTACAAGTAACTCCAAAATTATCACATTCTTTTCGTATCCATAAGGTCAAAGTAATTTCTTGCTATCAGTGTATAAAGCTAAAAACTCCCTTCATATTCAACTGTCCTCTTTATCGAACATGCCCTGTACGGACAGAAAATATGTTGATTGCACTTTCTTCAAGCTTTGCTGCCGATTATTTTGCCTCTTTCTACATATCTACTATGTAGCTCCGGCTCGTCGTCGTCTTCTCCCCGGGTTTTCTTGTCTTCTCACTTGGCTTTTATTATCTCCAGTCTTCAATTGTTTTTCTTGGTGTTGTCAACGCGTTAATTATCTGAAGAAAACATTTTTTCTCGTGTTTGAAGGCAAAAGTGTTGATGTTATTTTTTCTTGTGTTTTTGCTTCCTGAAGCGGGTGTATTTTTGTTATTGTTTGATATAAGATATTCGTGTTGACAAAAGAAAGATTTAAAAAGAAGCCCCTATAAGTTGAGCAACTTTTTGTTTAATTTTAATTTTTATTTATTTTAGTTTATGCTTTAAAGATAAAACACTACAATGACAAAATATGTAGCATAAAAGTGTGTTCAAAAACTTCTTGATATTAAGATTTTTATATTCTTAGTAAACTATAAACATTGAATTTCCGTTTATTTACATTTGTAGCCAATGGAAATTGGCTTTGTCCCTATAGAAGCTTGGTTTCCATCGAAATTATGCGATGCCATGTCTCACTGACATTTTCCAGCAGAGGAATTTCCATCATTCCTAAATATAGACCCGTCCAAGGTCGCATTCCCAGTAAACTACTCGGCGGATTCGTCACCCCAACATTCCCATTTCGACCGCCGACTTTTGACTGACACTCCCCCCCAGGAACTTAGCATAAACCACTCAGTGGCATATTGAAAAACTCAATTAAAATGAACTCATCATCGACAGTTCGGGGCGATCTTCTTCATTTTGCAGCCCATAAAAGAGATAATCAAAACTGTATCAATACGAGGCAATAAATTATTGGCAGCGTGGGCGTCTCGACTTGCTTTCGGTTAATTAGCCAAAATGGCAATTTGAAAAATTAATTTGCAAATAAACAAAGCTAAACCAGAAAAGGGAGCAACGGCCCCCATGGGTTAATGTGGGTGGGCATAGGGCAGTTAAAGTTGAATTTTAATGCGTATATTTCGGCAAATAAACAAATGCATTAACACAAACCCCAAAATGCAGATAAACAAATGAGAAAGTTTCATTTAAATGCGCCTTTTTTAATTTTAAAAGAAAATAAATGTATTGATAATTTCGTTTAAAATCTAGAAAGGGGTTAAAGTAGAACTTGAAATGTAACAAAACCCATTTCCCCTTTCCAACGCTTTGAAGACCATTTTCCTCCAACTACCCCTATATCTTTTTCCTTAACCACATGGTGGCAAAATCGATTTCGCCTGTAAAAACAAAGGGAAATCTCGAATCTTGTTGACTTTGTCAATGGGTCCTCCAAACATTAAGGGGGGCGAAGATGTGCGATAGGCACATCCTGGACTGCACCCTACACACTCCAACCCCCTACCAAAAACCCCAGACCCTACTATGATCGATATTCCCCTCGAGCGGCGTCTAAGATTACCAGAAAACTTTGACTTTGTCAAAGGGCTTGGGGAATAAACGATGTTCGTGCTGCACGAGGGGTGGAGTTATAATAGGCTTTTTATTCCTTTTTCTAGGGCTGAACCTCACCCACGCACAAATTTGTTTGAGAGCCAGAAAACTGAAAACGTACCCAAAGTCATCTATCAGCTGTTCGGGTATGTATTTGCTTTTGTGTGGGCGACCTTCTCCACCAACTCCCCATTATCCCTGTTTTTGGGCTTACTGGGATGGAATCTGGGGGTTGGTTTTCCTGTGACGTCAGTCACACTCATTGAGGTTATGTTAGGTCCCAGAAAAAGGTAGAAAACCATTGGGGGAAAATTCGTTTTTCAGTGGGCAAGTCTGCGCAACATTTGTTCTGGCTGGAGAGTTTTAATGTGAGGAATGGAAAATGGTATGGTATAAAACTTCTCCATTAGTATGTACTTTATATTTAAGATTCAAAATGAAATATCTAATGAACACATTGATAGAAAAGGAATTTGCTCAAGAAAAACACTATTTGATATTCGTCAAAAGTGACAAATATCAAAATTTCCAGACAGGTGTACAAATATGTTCCCCAACTTAATCCCACATAAATAAAGGCCCCCCAAAGGTGTGACTTTCCTCAGGTGCGAGCTTGAATTGAATTGTAATTATTGTTATTTATTATTGATTCGCACTCTTTGCCCAAAAATCCACGCATAAAACAAATTTTTTTTTTTTTTGCACATAAAATGGAATAAAATTTCCATTATGCAAGCGCGTTTGACTGCCCACAAAATGCGTCCAAATTTCCAATTGAAAGGCCAACTCCGAGCTCCGAAAAAACTGGACAATGTGCCAATGCTGAAGTCAAGTGGGCTTTGTGAAGTCTTGTGGCAGCCACAACAGCCAAGCAGCCGAACAACCAAACACGGCCAAAGACAACTGAAAAACCAGCAAGCAAATCTCAAACTCCGGTGTCCACAACTTCATTTGTCTCGCTGTCAATTTGTATTTCTTTTTCTTTTTTCTTCGATTTTTTTCCTCTTTTTTCCATATAAATTGGGCCATAGCCGACCGAGCAGCAACACCAACATCATATAGAGTTTTTTTATTTTACCATATATCATCCCATCCATCCATCCAAGTCCAATTATGCACAGCTCAAAAGTTATAAGAAATATTGTATATGTGCGTCGCCCAATTGGCCAACATTTTGGCATTCCGGCCTGCAGAAAACTGAAAACTGAAATCAGAAATACCCCTCGGCCCCTCGATTGATTGACGGCTTGCAATTGTCAAATGTTTCCATTTTGGCAGGTTTTTATTTCCCCGGTGGTCATTAGGGTTAAACTTTTTTGGGGCGAAATTTATTGTGACATGGTAGCCCCCCATTTAAATACGCTACAAGCAACTTTGTATGCGTTATTTATGAGCGGTTTTGGGGTTTAACCACTAATAATTGGTAAGGAAGTCAGAAAAAATATATCTCATATAGGTAAATAGGTAATTCTGGTGAAATAAATTCTGGGCTTATTACATATTTGTTTTCTATTGCAGTAGAATTTCAAGAAATACCATTTTCTACTTACATTCCGAGTAGGATTTTCTGTTGGCAAGAGAATATTATTTATCACACTGCAAAATAAAGAACTTCCCCTTATAAACTCACTTCCCTCACCTGGCTTTCCTTATCTTTTCGCGACTGATAAAAACAAAATAAGCTCTTTTTACTGGCCAGCAGAACGCATTTCTTGGGGGGAAACGTTCCAAAATTATGCGTTGATAAAGCAAACGACCCAAAAAACAAAAAAAATATATAAAAATTAAAACAAAGTCAAGAAAAACGTGAAACGAAAGCAAACGCAGCAACAAGTTGGTATTGAGCGAATGCGGAACCAGAGAAGCATGAGAAACCGAAGCGAAATGGCCAACAAAAAATGACTATTACCGAGGAAAAATAACCCGTCTGTGGCAGAACCCTATACTGCGAAATAAGGCAATTTTGGGATCGGAATTCCAGGGGAGTAACATTATAATATATGAAAAAAATAAATTACCGGCTAGGGAGCTGAAACCCTAAATGAGAAATACTTCAGTAAAGAGGAGAACGCTGAACAAAATACAAATAAATAATTAAGTACATTTAAATTCTAACCCATTTTAATATAATTTTATAAAAAAAAAACTTTGCATTAACACAGTAATAGAAAAATATCTTACAAAACAGAGAAATTTGAAGACTTTTAAGTGATTAACAACAAATACCATAGCATTTATGAGAAAGTTGAATTCGTTATAAATTTGAATCCATTAAATTTTTGCAAGCTACTAATTTAAAAAGATACATTTCACTGTTACGATCGTATTTAATTTTTATTATGCGTTGCTTGTATTTATAATGAGGAGCCAGGTTATGGAACATTCGATATGATAACATTATTTAGTCTAAAGTTTTAAAGTCCCAGTGTGTAACATTTACAAGATATCACTTAGCGCCCTCTTAAACTACCTTTGTCAAGTGTTTCCCAATTTGGTATATAATTTCTATGGGGTTTTACAACCAACACTTCGGAGAATAGGGCTCCTGATAAGAATTACGTTCTGAGACCACAATCGATGACAGAAATACGATTTCATACGGCTGGCTGCTTACGAAACTCAAAAACGTCGATTGGGATTTAAGTTTTATTATTAATTTTCGTTTTTGTTTTTTTTTTTCGTTGATAACAAAAGTCTTATCAAAAATGGGGGAATATAATGATAGATCGGGTCCCTGGAAGTACGAAACAGTGGGCTCGGAAGCAAACGACCTTCGTGAGGTGAGGGGAAAAAGGGGCCTTGTGGGTGGCGTAGTCTGAAGAACTTCGTAGAAACGATGGAGTGCAAAACTAATGAGGCAAGAGCAAAGCGAAATGCGAACAAATTATAATGAAAAAGGGTAAAAATGCAAATCTAGCAGAAAATAAAGGTAGTCAAAGGGCATTCGAGAGGGAGAGGTGTACTGAACAGAAAGAGATAGGGCGAATCTCAGCCATATGGAGGGAGAGAGAGGGCCAGAGGGACATAGAAAGAGACGGAACACGAGGGTCAGTTCGCCAGCAAACGGTAACAGCTGCTCTTTGGAAGAGTGAGAAAAAGGGAGAAAAAGAGCAGAATGAGGAAGATGACGAGGAAGATGCGGAAGAGGGAAGCAGGCAAAGAAACGCCAGAAGATGGAGAAGAACGAGATGCACAGTGGTTGCACAAAACCCAAAATTCTACATAATAAACCCAAAGGAACCCGGAACCCGGAACCAAGAACTCTTAAACCAAAACCAGGTATGTAAGGAAACTAAAATCCCTTGGTACATACACACAGTCCATAATTAGGATCTTTTCGGATCAATATTTAGTACAAATTGATGGTTTAATATGTTGCACTAGCTACAAAAAATTATTATTTTGTAACTTTCTTTTAAAATTCAAACGAAATCGTACTTCAAAATTCATGAATCAGTTTAATATTTTTTGGGATCCCAAATATTTCTGAATCTAGTATTATTTTGTCACAACCTCCTGATCATTTTCATAACAAACCCACTGTGCCGTTATCCACACAAAACTCTCTTTTTGTCTCCCGTCCACATGTCAGTGTGTGCGTGTTGAGTAGAAGCTCACACACACAGTAGACCCGCAAGAAAGAAGAAAAAAGTAAATAAAACAAGTTTTGAGACGCAGAAGTTTTTCAGAAAAATAAAACAGACTCGCGACTGACTTTCTTTAACATTTTTAGCTTTGTTTCGGTGTTTTTGGGATTTCGCTTTTATTTTTTCGGCAGCTGCTTTTGCACAGAAAGAAAAGTTAATGCGATGCAGTGATCAATTTCACGTATGATTTTAGAACAGGTATCCCCACAGGTAACTACACGCGAAATGGAATGCAAAATATTAAAATCCGACTATCTTGTTTTGATACTGAGGTGATCTTTTCTCACATTTTGCTTACATTTTCATAAAACATAAGAAACAGTTATTATTATAGACTACTACATTGTAACTAAGATTGTAAGATCAAAATCTTAAGAGGAACTCAAATATAATAAAGTTAGTCTGCCTTTTCTGGCTTGAATGGTAATAGATTCCAAGTTACAGGTCTGTATAATTTGTTTTCTTGGCTGACAGTTGAAAAACTAGGGACTGTATCTATAGTTCTGTCCAGAACTCATCTTGGTCAAACAATATTTACAGATCAATGGGAAATACATATCGAATGACATAGATATTTCCCATTGATCTGTAAATGGAGGTGATTTTTTCTCTGTGTGGAGATGCGAGAAACTTGTTTTGGTGTTTTTTTTTTCTGTTTTCGGTTTTTGGCAAGGGAAAGAGTGCCAAACTGAGCCCAAGACCCAGTACCCAAAACCCAAACTCACCTGGCAAACGGCGTCTGTTCCACCTCGTACATATCGTTGATGTCGTGACACGACACGAGGAGTCCCTTCAGCCGATCGGCGTCCACGTCCAAAAGTCCGTCGCCAATGGGAAAAATTCCCTTTTCGGTGAACATTTTGTGTGTGTGTGTGTGTGCTGGGTGTGTGTGTGAGTGAGTGTGTGAAGATCGAATCTTCTTTCGATTTTTGGCTTTATTTGATTAATCCTTCGTTTGATTTCTTTGAAACTTCCGATTTCTTTGGGATGAGGGGGGCAAAATTCAAATCTCAACTGCACAGAACCAAAAAAAATTGTAGTTTAGTGATAAAACCACACACGCTTAAAAATAATTCTTCGGAAAACGTTGCGCGCGAGAGACAGAGAGAGAGGTGGAGACAAAATTCCAGTACAAAACAAAAAAAAAAACTATGCAACTGCAACACACACACACACGCGCGCGCTAAGAGAGGCCCGAAAAAAATTCCCGCGTGTGTATGTATGTGTGATGCTGTTGCTGCCGTGTGTTGTTTTTGTTATTTTCGGTATTTGCAAGTACCGTTCTCTCCGAAGAACTCCACTTCGTCAATTCAAAAAGGTTTGGTGCGAAAAAGCGGCCCGCAGATTTTGGCCAGGTCTGTTGTTGTTGTTGTTGTTGCGGAGGTACGGTACGGACGTACGAAGGTACAAGAAACTCGCACGAAACAAGCGCGCACGAACCGTTCGTTGGCGGATTGAAATTTCAATTGCCCGAGAGCGTGTGTGTGACCGCGGGGAACCTTTTCTTTAGCGACAGCACTGCTTTCTGTTTCAGAGTCGAAGAGCATTTGCGGGCTCTTTTTTCGATTTCGACTGCGCTGCTCAGCACAACGTAGGCAGACGTAATAAAACGTAAGCAAACGTAAGCAACCGATTTCTGGAATAGAGGTGGAGAAATATCGATGTTTTCCATCGATACATTTACGCTTGCTTACGTTAAACACAAAAATACTGAAAAAAACGACGATTTCACTAAACTATGGCCGTGTTACCCTAGAGCGGCTAAAAAAATCTTCAAAATCAATTACAAGTAACATAATATATTAATTTTAGACATTAACTCATAATGAAAAATACAACTTAACTCCCTAAAGCTTTTACAACAGGTCACAGTTGTTTGAAAATTCAACAACAAGCATTTAGTGCTTTGCTCAACCTATATATCTTTGTTGAATTTTCGATAACTAAGCAATTTAGCATATTAGGGAATATCCCAGCTTGTGCATATCATCAAAATTCTTATGAAGAGCGAGCGAAATTCATCGATGAGATTCCTAAATATACCAGAAAATACCGAAAATCAGTTAACAGCACTGGTCAACGGAAACTACTAAGATATTTTGAATTTGAAAAATATTAGAAGTCCAGGGTTTAAAATTTGAGTTTTTTGGAAGATAAATGTTATTGTATTATTTTATGAATGCAAGTTAGTAGTAACAAATAACATTAAACGGAAATTATGGGTTTTAAAGCAAAAAAAATTATGTAAATTTTATCAAATAAAAAAAAAATTTCTCCTCTTTTAATAAATTGAATAATATTATTTAATTTGTCATTGACATTTATTACAATGTTATTAATCAAAACTCAACATATTTGTGTACACTTGACACTTACTAACCCATTTTATAGCTAAGTTTTTATGTGTTCATTATTTATTAATTGTTCAAAAAAAACTTTTTCTCTTAGCGATTTTGTGTGGCGCCTGTTTTCGGTGCGTGTGGGCGTGGCGCGGCCCACAAATAGTTGGCATCTTGCATCTCGATTGAATTCTCAATTTTATATTTATATTTATGCTTGCAGTTCCCTGGCTTTTCCTCGCCCTCCAAGTTTTTCCTCCGTTTTCCCTAGCGAGTGTAGGTGTGTCCGCCCGTGCGAGTGTGTGTGTGCTCCACTTGCAAAGGCGATGCACATTTTTCAGGCACTTAAAAAAAGTCAAAATATACAAACTATTTTTTAAACAAAAAATTCGTTCGCTTACAATTCTAGCAAATTCAAAAATGTTGATAAATTCCATTGGAAAAAGACGAAAACTTCTTCAGATTTAGCAAATGTTGTGTAAACTTAACACTCAATTTTGAAAACCTATCCTACATATTTCTAAGAAATATAGCTAGAATTTGTTTGATGAAATAGAAATTTCAACCTTATGCAGAAAAAAGTTCCTATATTTTTTGTCGGTGTTATCGGATTGTCACCACGACGGCATCTCAGGAATAGGAATGCGGAGCCAGAAATAAACCAAGTGCAAAAACCTTTAGCATCCGTCTATTAATAATGCCGTCGTCTCCGGATCTCCTCAAGAATTTGTATTTTTTGTTTTTGGCCGGGCGGTCGCCTTGTTCTTGTTTTTTTTTTTTTGCCGCAAAACTCGCCAAAAACTCCTCTTGGCAGCCGTTCAAGTTTAGCAGATCCGGCTTTTGACCTACGGAAAATGTTTGGCCACTGCTAAAATAGAAAAAATTCATTGGCGAGCGATCGTGAAGTAGCCGGAACAATGCGAACCGAGCCGATAATTCATTTTTTTTATTAAAATTTTAATTTATTCTTTGATATACGAAGAAAAGTTTTTGACAAAATAGGAACTCCAATATTAATTGAATTAAACTTAACCATTTTAACCTAATTTAAATAACTACAAACTTTTATATTCTCTTAGACATAACCGAAAATAACCGATATAACCGAAAATTGGTAGATTTTTCAATACTTTTTTAAGATGGCCACCCTTTTTTAGGCACCCTGTCGACGAGAATGACATTTGTTTTGACAGATCAAAGTTGGCAGTTCCTTTTCATAGACCTTTTTCGCCAGACACATTGCATTGTAAAGACGGCGTTTTTTATCTCCAAAACCCAAAAATGAAATACAATATGAAGCTGTTACCCCAAAAATCCGTTGTCCAGGTGGATCTGCCTGGCTTCGAGAGCGAGGTGTTCTTGCCCCGAATCATTCGGGGAAGAATTACTTTGCAGAACGTGATTCGGCATCGGCGGTGCTGCCCAAGGGCCAAAACGGATTTGGGCCCCATAACTAAGAGTCGCCTAAGGCTCCTGGCCCGGCGGACAGTCACTGAGATCCGGGACCACGAGCTCTTGCGCCGGGATGAAGTGGACACTGAAATGGAAACGTCGCTCAGCCCGGACATGTGCCGCCCATCGCATGGACAGCAGTTTCCAGGTTATTCAGATGATGAGGAGTCGAATCTTCCAGATTGCTCTGATGATGGTGAAAGTGAAAGCTCCTCCAAAAGCGAGGTCCGTCCGCCAATTCGTATTCCCCAGGAAGGATCAGATTGCTCAGATGACAGTGAAAGCTCCTCTGAGACCGTTTTTTATCTCCAAAACCCAAAAATGAAATATAATATAAAGCTGTTATCCCAAAAATCCGTTGTCCAGGTGGATCTGCCTGGCTTCAAGAGCGAGGTGTTCTTGCCCCGAATCATTCGGGGAAGAATTACTTTGCATAACGTGATTCGGCATCGGCGGTGCTGCCCAAGGGCCAAAATGGATTTGGGCCCCATAACTAAGAGTCGCCTAAGGCTCCTGGCCCGGCGGACAGTCACTGAGATCCGGGACCACGAGCTCTTGCGCCGGGATGAAGTGGACACTGAAATGGATACGTCGCTCAGCCAGGCAAATGCTAACACTAGCCCGGACATGTGCCGCCCATCGCATGGACAGCAGCTTCCAGGTTATTCAGATGATGAGGAGTCGAATCTTCCAGATTGCTCGGATGATGGTGAAAGTGAAAGCTCCTCCGAAAGCGAGGTCCGTCCGCCAATTCGTATTCCCCAGAAAGGATCAGATTGCTCAGATGACAGTGAAAGCTCCTCGGAGACCGAGAACCGTGAGCCAATTCATGAACCCCAGAGGAAAATAGTTGTCATAAAGGCTCCTCCTTTTATCGTGAAATATCCGCTCAGAAGGGCTCCCCTCCAGCTGCTCTATCCTCTAAAGGTACCGAAAACGAAGGCTTCCAAGAAGAAGGTGCCGGTCTCAAAGGCTTCCCTGGACCTGACCCGTCCTTCAATTCCTATTCCCCCCCAGAAGTTTCCGGTCAGAAAGGCTCCCCTCCACCTGATTTATCCTCCAAAGATGCCGAAAACGAAGGCTACCCAGGAGAAGTTGCCGGTCACAAAGGCTCCCCCGGGCCTGATCCCTCCGAAGAAGTCTCCAAAGACGAAGGATTCACTGGGCCTGATTATCCATCCAGATTATTCTGATGATGATGATGAAAGATCCTGCGATGCCGAAGTCCGTCAGATATTTCAGACGAAGTTACCGGTCCCAAAGGCTCACGTGGACCTGATCTTTCCTCCAAAGACTCCCCCTGGCCTGTTCCGCCCCTTTAATTCCATACCGACCACAAAGGCTCCCGTGGACCTGATCCGTCCGGTTCCACAACGACCCTACTTGGGTAAGAGACGTAGCCCAACGGCATACAACTGGAACCCTCTTCAGGAGAAGAGCAACGCACCGCTATCCCGCACCAAGGACCCCCATCCCACCTCGAAGATGCACATGGTGCACCCTAAGCTGATCGACCGTGTAAAGACTATTCAGAAGTACCCAAATGCCAAAGATTTTGTGATCAATTGGGATGAGGCGATCAAAATAAATCAGGTGAAGGCCAAAACAAGGAAGCAGTTTAGGGCCTTATCGGCTTATGACCTCTTGACCAATATGTGTATCCCGAACGTGAGCTCAGAATTGAAAGATCTTTTTACTCAAGCGCTCCAGGCCATCGAGAAGCGCAATAAGGTCGCCTCTAGTTGCTGAGAGGGCAGCTTTACTAAATAGGACCAATAGCTCCTAAATCGCAGAAACTTACGGATTCCATTGTATTTTAAATGATGTACATGTCTTCCACAACAAACACAATAAAACTTTATAAGCGGTTTTACACTTAAGTTTCCTTAAAACCTTTTTGAACTTAAGTTCTAAACTAACTTAAAAAAATAACTGGCTGTTAGAAATAAGATCTCAAAGAGATAAGGCTGTTTTTTAAAGAAAAGTATAAGCTAAGAGCTCAAAATTGGGTTTGGGATCTTATTTTATTTCTTTTTTTATCAAATTTAAACTTTTATTTACCAAATATTAATTAAAAAATAAAAAATTACCCGCTCCGAATTTTTTCAAAGGCTTTTTCAATGATACGGAAATATTTATTTTCCAAAAAATAAAGTAAAGCTCAAAGAAGAATACGAAACAAGGGCTTTTTCTAAAATATATATATTTTTCTACTCGAAATATATCCTGAACAAATTGCTACTCATCCTTTGGGATTGCAGATGCCCCAGAGGTATGCATGAATCCGAATCCAAGACGCGCGACGACAACGGAGGACACTTTTTTGAATTTGGCAACCCCAAGATCGGTGAATCACTTTTCGGGAGGGTTGCTTAGCTAAATGTGGGTGATGTGGAATGGATGTCAGTGGGTGTCAGTCAATCGGCGCAATAGGGGCACCGGGGACCGGCTGCGGCGGCCTCCTCATCGCCGCTCTCATCCCCGGCGCTTCCAGTGCGGCCACCGCCACCGCCGCCGGAATCCTCGCCCTCGGCACTGCTGCGGTAATCATCGATGATGGCCTGCAACTCCTGCTGGGCATCCTGGAACTCCTGCTCCTCCATTCCCTCGCCGGTGTACCAATGCAGGTGGGCCTTGCGCCGCAGCATGGCCATGGAACCGTCTAGTAGTCGCTGGAACAGCGACTGTATCGCCGTGGTGTTGCCTATGAAAGTGGCCGACATCTTGAGGCCCCTCGGCGGAATATCACAAATGGCCGTCTTGATGTTATTCGGTATCCAGTCCACGAAATTGTTTATATTCTTGTTCCTCACCCCGGTCATCAGTTGGTCCACCTCGCGCGGCGACATTCTGCCCCGGAAAATGCCCGCCGCCGTCAGGAGTTTGCCCTTCCGCAGGTCGATGGCACACAGCAGATTGTTGCTGGAGAAGATCTGCTGCACCAGCTCCGAAACGGTGCCCTTGCTGAACTGCTGCTGCTTGCAGGTGACCAGCGGTGCGAATCCCGGTATGAGGAAGTGAAGCCTCGGGAATGGCACCATATTCACATAGATCTTGCGCAATCCGGCATTCAGCTGACCGGGAAACCTCAGGCAAGTGGTTATGCCCGACATGGTCAGGGCCACAATGTGGTTGATGTGCTCGTAGCCGGACATCTTGATCTTCAGGTTCCTGTTGCAGATTTGGAACAGCGCCTCGTTGTCCAGGCAGAATGTCAAATGGGAGTTGTTCACCAGGGCCGGAGTGCTCAGTAGGGCATTGTATGGCTCCACCACCACCTGGGACATATTTGGCGATGGTATTGTGACATAGTTGCATAGCAAATTGTCCGGATACTGTTCCACCAGTGCCTCCATTATCAGGGAGGTCAAGCCGGAGCCGGTGCCGCCGCCGATCGAATGGAGCAGCTGAAAGCCCTGCAGCGAGTCCACCGATTCCACCTCCCGCCGGGTGTTGTCCAGCACCTGCTCCAGAATGGCGGCACCATCCGTGTGATAGCCTCGGGCAAAGTTGTTCCCAGCACTCTCCGATCCGGCCACAAAGTTCTCCGGCCTGTACAACTGGCTGCTGGCGTTCAAGCGCTGGATGGTGCTGGCCTCCGTGTCAATGAGTATGGTGCGGGCATAGAACCTTTTGCTAGCAGTGGCATTGAAGAACACATTGATTCGCTCCAGCTGCAGGGGACTGGTGCCGCCAAATCTACCCGACGCATAGTCCACGCCATGTTCGTGCGAGATCACGTGCCAGAACTGGAAAGATCAGAGGTTTAGGACATTAGTAGTTATATAGTAGCTACCCACCGAATCACCGATGGCATTGCCGGCTCCGCCGATCTGCAGGGTGACTATCTCCCGCATGCTGACCCAATCTCCGCTCCTTGAAACCACTTAGCTGGAGGCTACTGCCTCATCCTCTCCTCTCCTCGCTCAGCCGATCTGCTTATCGATTTCTATTGGGGCTCGACTTCTCCAAGCCGTCCTGATCACAACTTTACTTTTCTACCATCTTTCCGAATTTTGTACATAGTCAATGACTTTTTTCACTAAGACCTACAAAATTCTTTAAAGAGCCCAGTAAAAATTATATGTATTTTGACTTATTTAAAGATATATATTTAAGGAGGCTAAGGTTAGGCCTGTTCGAATGCAATTATAAGATCAAATGCTCTAAAGCTTCAATGGACAAAGAAGAATTACCCATTAAGGCTAATCATTTGAAGCTTTAAAGGTGTTATGGTCAGACAATCAATAATATATATCGCGTTTTTTGTGGTAATTGGAATCTAAACACATAAAAGCAAAGACGCACAGTCGGCTTACCACAAAAGTGTACAGTTTAATGAGACAAAGTGGGGGAATTTGGTTTATTTATAAAAAAAAAACGTTGTGGGCTTAACTGGCTGCTCCAGAGGCTGGCTCCTCCTCGGCCAGCTACTTGTCCTTCTTGTCGGCGGCCAGGGCGTTGAACAGGCGGTTGACCTCGTTGGCCACCAGGTTGTCCAGGACGATGCCATTCTGATCGATGAAGGCGGCGCAGGACTTGTTGCTGCTCTGCTCGCGCCGCTTGCCGTTCTTCGAGTCGCGGACACTGAGGGTCAGCAGGTACTTGTCGTCGTACTTGCGCATGTCGGAGCTGGCCTCCCACAGGCGCTCGCGCTCCTTCTCCTTCTGCAGGGCCACCGCGAAGGTGCCCTTCTCGCGGAAGCTGGAGTGGAGTGTTAGGACGCCCAGGAGGGCGAAGTAGGCCAGAACGCTGAACAGGAGCACCGGACGGGATTCGGGAAAGGGGTGGGTGAAGTCCCAGGCGTGGGCCATGATGGCCACCAGCACGGCGAGGGCGCAGAGGGCCAGGCGGGTGTTGACCAGGCCGAATTGCTCCTTCAACTGGGGACGATCGCCCAGCAGGCAGGTTTTCACCGCATCATCCAGGGCATGCTTCACCGCGGATCCGTCCCACTTGTTGACCTTGACGAGCTGCAAGGAAATATGGTGGAATTGGCTTAGAAACATCCACAAATCATCATGCACTGACGTGTCTTGGAGAACACATCCCAATGGACCAAGTGCCAAGCCGGCATCTGGTTTACTCACCTCCTCGCCCGGCTGTGACTTTTCCTCCTTCTTGCCCATGTCTAGTGTACTCTTGAAACCTTTTTCCGGCCCTTGGTGATTCAGAAAAGCGTGTGTGGCAAGCAGGAAAAACACTTTTCCGAGGAGATTTCCTTCTTTTTTTTTGACAACGCGACAACAAAATTTGTATCGTCTATCGGACTGAGTCGATAGCCAGCTGGCCCGTGTTGCCAGATCGAACAGGGAAAAATACTAAAAATACCATTTAAGCCCAACAAAGAGCGCGCGTAATTCAAATAAATTGTGATTTCACTTACTTATATATCTTACAAAAACACTAATAAAACACAATAAAACACAGAGAAGTTAAAATTATCATTTCACCAAATTATAAGTAAACATTTTTTTTAACGACCTAAAAATATATTTATTTTGTATGATTTTATTATTAAACAAATACAATGGCTGCACAGAAGTTTTAAGAATTTGTTCTTAAATATATTTATTATAAAAAATAACATTTGTTCATTGTGTTCCAGCTTGTCAGTTGGCATTTTGCACAAAGGCGTGTATTTCATATTCAAAGATATTACAAATGGCCAAGCCAACTTTCACACAAACAAAACGGAGTTTTTACAAAAAAAAATGCTTTACAAAAAAGTTTCTATAAATACAGAGTATGGAATCAATTTTTCACATGGACTTCATCTGCGCCATCAGGTCTTCTAGACTCGCTCCATCTTCGGGTGCAGGCACAGCATCTTCCAGACTATCGCTAGATTTTTCAGGTGCCTCGTAGGCGAGTCTCAGACCTTCGCCAACCTCAGAGGTTTTAGCTGGCGTTGGATTACTTTCAGGTGCATCCTCAGCCACCAGTTCGATGCCCCATTCGTTGGTGGCATGCAGCGGCTCCTCGCTGGCCGCCTCCTCCTTTATCACCACGGGTTTAGGTCTGGCCTGGAATTCCTTTTGCCTGACCAAACAGTTCCTGTCGTCACACTGTGGATTCGGCTTGAGCGTCATCTTAGGGAAGAAATCGCTGAGGGCATTGTAGCCCAGATAGTCGGAAACCTCGCCGAAATTCAGCAGATACTTCAGGGCATTCTGGACGAGAAAGCCAGCCGTAATGCCCATGGTGGTGGGCAGAGAGGCGGCGCACACGCCCTCCCTTTTGAGGGTCTTCTCGTCGATGTTCTCGGCCACCACCAAGGGAGGAGCACAGGCGAAACAGGCGGTGTCCCCGGGACGGATAAACTGAATGTGCCCCGAGACGGCATTCTCCGAAACGCCCGACTCGAACCAGTTGAGATTCCGCTCATTGCAGGCCGCATTGATGGCCATGCGGGCCTCGAAGTTGTCCACACAGCTGAGCACCAGATCCACCGGCTGACCAGCCACACGACCGCCCTGCGAGATGGTGTCCAGGAAGCGATCAAAGTTATCCACCGTCGTGATGTTGTAGTTGTGCGTCTCGATCTCTACGTCCGGATTTATGAAGCCCAGCGTGGCGGCGGCGGCCTGGACTTTGGAGAGGCCCGCCTGGTCGGGCGTGAAGAACAGCCGGTTCATGTTGGCCAGCTCCACCTTGTCGTAGTCGAACAGGATCAGTTTGCCAATGCCGCAGCTGCAATATAAATAGGGAATTCAATATATGGTTTGGAATGATCAGGTGAAATATAAATTGGAATTTATGTGACATATCTGTATTCAATAAAAATATTTTAGTAAATTGTTTGTGCTTTCAAGCTATTAAAAGATTTTTTATGGGATCTTTATACATAAATTCAACAAATTTCTTCTGAGATATCTAGTTTAAAAAATGATATTCAATATTATAACAGGGATTACCCTGATATTTCTATACAAAAAGGTATATAACAGTGGCTTCATTTTTTAAAAAGATTTTAAAATCATATAGTTCCAAATGGTGTTCAATATGAAAAAGGGGGATTACCCTGATAATTCTGTATAGAAAGGTTTATAAAAGTGGCTTCATTTTTAAAAGAGACTTTAAGATCATATAGCAGATATTTTGCGGAATACTTATGGGTATGATTTGAACCACGAATTTCCCTAAGTCATAGTGTTTTCTCGCCGTGTACGAACCGTGTCAGCATGTCGGCGGTGACGCTTCCTACGCCGCCCACGCCCACAATGGCCACCGCCTTGTCCCGAATCCGCTCGTAGTCCTTGACGATGTTCATCCGCTGCAGGGCCATCAGGCGGCTGTAGGGATTGGAGTCCACCACCTCGGCGGACATGCGATCGATGCGATCGCGCACCAAGCGGCTGTTGTTGCTCCCGATCCCACTTCCACCGCTGGTGCTCCCGGTGGTCTTCGGGTCCTCCAGCTCCGTCTTCAGCTCGGCGATGATCGCCTGCAGTTCGTCGATGGCGTGCGACATCCTGGCGAATGGGTTCTCCAGCTGCGATCCTCCAAAGTCAGTAAACGGTCGACCTGACTGTCAACTTTCGCTTTTAAGTTTCGCTGTTTTAATCGCAGCCACGTAGTTGTGTTACAACAAGCTTTGTTATTGTAAGTACGGTCATACTGGACAATCGTATTCGATAACAGTCTGGCATCACTGATCTAGAGATGGCCCATCATCGATGGCAAAAATACCAAAAAAATTCGAACGACTTAAACAGTGTTGATAAACGCTGACTTTGGCGCACTTATTTGAAATAGAACATTCTTCTTAGTTAAGCACAATTAATACAATTAAAAATGTTTGGAGTATAAAATTGTGTGTGTTAGTGGTTTAATTTAAATTTTTTTCTTCTAAAAAGTGTTATTATAAATCAGCTCTCCCAGACCAGCCAGAAAAACAAAATGACTTTTATAATAATATGCAACTGTTTATTTTATTTAATTTTGTACCCACTATTATCCATTAAATACGTAGATTTCTCAAAGCTTTTCAACCACTTACTCACCTCCTTCGATTCATACGATCGACTTGTATAATTACACAAAAGATTTATTGTCAAAATCATTACACAAAAAAGGTATTATAATTATTAAATAACCAAAAAAAAAAAACAGTTAAAAGAAGATGACGATAGTTGTGATTGTTTTGCGTGTTAAATGCGACAAAAAAATAATTATTATACTATTCAATAAATCGAGTGTTGGAGCACGTTTATTATTTAATATTATCAATATTACTGTATAAACCGGTGACTATCACTTGCCAACAAGTAGAGATATATGTATGGATAAGTGTCCGTTCTGTGTAGCTTATTGTGTACTGTGTGCTGTCCGCCATCCGGTGACCTTTGTCCTTTCACCCGGATGACCTGGTTCACCTGGTCCACCTGGTTCGCTGGGTTCACTGGGTTCACTGGGTTCACCTGCTCCGCGGCTGCAGGCGCACGCGGAAGCCCTCCTCCCGCTTCAGGATGATGTCCGCCTGCAGCTTGAAGTCCGATTCGGTCAGGTCCGAGAAGACACGGTAGTTCCGCAAAATGGTCGACAGAAGGATTTTCAGCTTGAGCATCGCGTATTTGCGGCCTAACAAAAATAAGAGAATATTACAATGAAAAATATTATACGATATAAAATTAATTAAGATTAACTATCTTTTTGTTGCTAAGGTAAAACTAATTATTGGGTATTTAAATTTCGAGAATTTGACTAGTATATACCTTGAAAAACATTAATAATATGGTCGAAAATCGTGGGGAATGACATTTTTCGTTCTTATACTTTATAAAATTAGAGGCCTCAATTCGATTTTATAGGATATATGTACATAAGATTTATATATGACTAAGTTATAACATTATAGAAAGAAAATGGAGTTGTAATATGCAACGTCTTAAGTTAAATACAGGGTCAAACCATTATAAAATAATTATAAGGAAAACAACTATTCTATGAAGAGTTGTGTTTTAAAATGTCTTTTTCCCTCGTTTTACTTGGTATATTATTTTTTTCAGCATATTATATTATTTTTATTTCCGTAATTATTATAATAATAATTTTTTTTCAGTGCAAGACCGCTGACTCACCCACACAGCTGCGCGGTCCCGCGGAGAAGGGCACGAAGGCGTAGTAGTGGCGGTTGGCCTGCCGCTCCGGCAGAAAGTTGTCCGGATCGAAGACGTTGGGATTGGCGTAGACCTTCGGATTGCGGTGCAGCAGGACGGTGGCCACCGTCACCGTGGCGCCCCTGGGGATCACGTAGTTGCCCGAGTTCAGCTTGAGGTCCTCCTGCAGCTCGCGGGCGATCAGCGGGACGGGCGGGTACATGCGCAGCGTCTCCATCAGACACCGCTCCAGATACTTCATCTCCAGTGTGTCCTGTCATTTTAAAATTATAAAGGCATTCCAGTTATTAGGTTTTTTTTTATCTCCATGGTTACTTACCTGAAACGTGGCCGGCCTTTGTGAATCGCCGAAAATAGAGTCGAGCTCGGCGAGCACGCGGTCCTGGATCTCCTGGTGGATGCCCATCAGCGAGAGGAAGAACGAGGAGCCGGCTGCCGTGGTGTCGTGTCCCTCGAACATGATGGTGTCCACTTGCTCCTTGATCTCCGTGTCGGTGATGAGGGCCCCATTCTGGGCACTCTCGAGCATCAGGTCGAGGAAGGCCAGCCGCTTCTTCTCGCCAATGTCGTTGTCCTCCACATCCAGGTCGTCCTTGAGCCCGGTCGACTGGCCGTACGAGAGTCCGGCTACCGGTGGAGTGCCCTTCTCCTCATCGGCGGACTGGCCACTGGCCACCGCATCCGCATCCTGGGCCGCCTTCAGTTCGCACTGGGCCAGGGATCCACGGGTGCCCTGCTCGAAGGCCGCCTTCTTGCTGCGGATCACCTTGGTGGTCAGCCCGTGGATGATGTTCAGCAGGCGACCCTGCTCCTTGTAGTACCTGGTCAGGGTGAACACGAACTCGTTGCGCAGGAAGATGCTGCGGTGGCGGGCGTGCAGGATGTCGCACATCCGCATCACGGCCATCGCGTACTCGAATCCCGACTTGTCCTGCGTCTTCTTCGACACGCCCATCGCAGTCTCTGGAAGGCGAGGGTACACTTAGAGAAATCTGCTCAAAAATTGGGTGGGGTATTTATGTGTGCTTTAAGGATTTGGGATTCAGATTTTTGTCAAAAATTCCCATTTTTTTAACGGTTTTTCGATCGTAGTTTAGCCAAATCAAGACGTACATCCAAAAGACCGACAGTTTTGAGCAGCTAACATCCTAAGCTAACAATCCCAATCATTTTAAAGGAAACTTATTTTTTGACCCATTTTTTCATTTTTTGTAAGGGGTTGCATCGTCTTTTTTTGGGAATAGGATTTTGGTCAAAAAGAATCATTTTTTAACGGTTTTTCGATCGTAGTTTAGCCAAATCAAGACGTACAGTCAAAAGACCGACAGTTTTGAGCAGCTAACATCCTAAGCTAACAATCCCAATAATTTTAAAGGAAACTTATTTTTTGACCCATTTTTTCAATTTTTTTTCATCATTTTTTGCACAAAATGGGCAAAATTTAAATTTTCTAAGTTTCAATGATAATAAATAGAAAATTTAATTACGAGCTCAACGAGGTATAACATTCCTTATTCTGACCTTTTTTTGCATTTTGACAGCCAAAAAACTGAGAAATTAGGGCAGAAAATAGGGATTCCGATTTTAGTCAAAAATTCTTCATTTTCTTGCGGTTTTTCGATCATAGTTTAGCTAAATCAAGGCGTACTGCAAAAAGACCGACTGTTTTGAGCAGCTAACATTCTCGGCTAATAATCTCCACCACTTTCCGGGAAATTTAATTTTTGACCAATTTTCGCATTTTTTATAAGGGTTTTTGAAAAAAATTGACAAAATTAAAAAATTCCAGGTTTAAATGCCAATGAATAGGGAATTTAATTACGAGCTCAACGAGGTATGACATTCCTCATTCTGACCTTTTATTGCTTTATGGCAGCGAAAACACCTACTTTTTTTGGCCAAAAATCGGGATTCCGATTTATGTTAAAAATTACTATGTTTTATCGGATTTTGAATCGTATCTCATCCAAATCTGAATTATTGTTTACTTTTTTTTAGTACCCGCTAAATAGAAAAGCACGACTATAGGAATTTTATAATATCTGTAAATTAAAATTTAAAAAAACAACCAATTTCCAAAAATATTCTCCCCGGCTGTAAGGATCCTATTGACTTTATTTTGTTTGCATTTTTAAAAGAACGACCCACATTGGTAGTTTTAAACTTATGAATCTGTGGAACTTGAATTCTTAGTTGGATGGCCCTAAGAGATTCGTTTTTAATCTCAATGCCCAGCTAAGCAGTGCTTCATCACGTGTGTCAAATTCAAAATTGAATTTTTCCGCCCAGTTCTGACTCGGATTTTAATCGGATAGATCTCGGTGTTTGGAGATCGAGATAGAGATCGAGATCGGAGATGGACCCCAGCTCAAATGGGGGGAAGTGGAATGCACTCGCCTGACCCAAGCGCCAATTGAACTTAACAAACAGACAACAGGCGGCGGAGGTAGCCCCTGGATTCCCCTGCCCATGCCGCCCACCATCCCGACTGTCTAATTGTAGATACAATGCATAAATAGATCTATAGATGACAGCATAAACGAGCTTACGGGCAGATCCGCTTCGAGAGTAGAATGTTTTTGTGCTGTGGGAAAAATGCGAGCCAGGAATTCGGCATTTGTTTCGACTTGAGGGAGAGAGCTTTTCCTTGGCGAAAGGAGTTTCAACACAATTTCTAAATCTAATTATGAATTTGGCTACATCTTATCTCACATCTTCAAAGAAGGACTTAAGATAATTAATAGAAAGGTTAATATTGATTTTATATATTTTAAAATTATAAAAATCTTTATATTAAACTCCAGAAACTGTTAAAAAAATATATTAAAAAAATATTCAGGAGATGAAAAAACTATTATCCAATTTTAAAATTTGCAAAATGGTTATCTGTATCCTCAAACAAAATTTTTGGAAATATTTACAAATATAATTTAGGCAATCTAATATTGAAAGCAAAATAAAAGCATTACATGTGCAACGATAAAATGTAAGGATAGGTCAGTTAGGTTATCTTAAATGGGGAACTATACACCCTATTAGAAGATTCCCAATTATTGATTACCTTTCCATGTAGTATAAAGTACATTAGAGTATATAGTAAGTAAACACTTTCGTTTCGAGTTGCCTTGTATGGGGAAATGGGAAATCTGGCTTATGCAATGACATTTGGTTTTTCCTGCCCATTCTTACGATTCGAATTGAAAACATTTGCCCAGTTCTTCATAAACATTTGCTGGTTTCGTTCAGGTCTTAATTGCTAATTGCCCGTTTGCGTCAGACCCCATAATCGCCGTGAACAACAACCTCAGCTCTGGATGTCGGCCGTTGCATTCAAATTTTCCTGATTAAATGCTTAATGGCAATGCGACGTGCCTTTAATTGCAGCTCAGATTCGCTGGGATTTCGTTGCAGTTCGTTGCAGTTCGGTTCGCTTCGGAACTCAAGTCCCATCCAGTTGAGTTCTGTAATCTTGCATTGGCTGCATTTCAATTGAGGGCTCGGATTATGCAATGGCCTAGAAATCAATCCGAAATCGGCCGAGCGATCCACCGGCGACAATGTCATTAACATTGGCCGCCTTCCAATTTGTCTAGCTCTTGGCGGTTTCACTTTTTCCATTTTTCCAGGCCCCCAACGAGACGTGTTTGGCTTTAAGCGAATTGTCGTCTGGGTGGTATTTGCATGAGTTAACTACCCTATTGGGTGGCCCAAAAGTATAGGGATAGCCTTCACCTGCATCTACAAATGGGCGGTGATTTTACCCAAATCAAGCTTGGGGCTTATGAGTTACCTTGGTATAGTCCTGCCACATATAAGAAGGTTTTATCGTATTCCACTTGAATATGACAATTGTTATCTCCGCAACATTAAAAATTTAACAACTTAGGACCTAATAAACTAATACACGTTTAAATAAATAATAAAGCCTTTACTGACTGACTTTACTGACTTAAATATTCCACAGTTTTCTGTGAATGTGCTCTGAAATCATTTAAGATGAGATTTGCATCGATATTAACCTTAGAGGAGCCTAATTAGCGGAGCCACTTCCAAGTTACGATAGTTAGTTTTTGCTCGGGAAAGACCTTTAACTATGGAATTTTCGTAACTAAGCCACATGATCGTTTAGAGGACAAAGCCAACCAGTTTGCAGCAGTTTGGCAGCTGGCGGTGGCATAATTCGGTTAGATCGGAGGCCGGGATCTGGTATATATATGCAGAACTACATATATACATATTATCTGCGCCCATTGTTGGGGGCACAACAAAAGCAAGCAGAAATTTTTGATTTGTCAGTATATAGGGAAATGGGTCTGCACTCAATTGTGTGTGACATACAATATAATGTATCATATATAGTATAGTATGTTTTAGCGGAGATTAGGTGACTTGGGCACACGCATATAACTGAAATGATGCTGGGACTGGATAGTATGGAAGTATGGAAGTATGGAAGTATGGGTATTGGGGATGATGATGTTGTATTGCTGCGAGTGCGTGTGAGTTGACTGTACTGTACTTTTTTTGTGTGTAATCACCGTGACGGCAAAGTACGGCTATCCCTATCCCCGTATCCGTATCACGTACATCTATCTCGCATCCATATCTGTTCACTTACCCAATAGAATCTCCACGGTTGCCTCGCTCATGTAATCATGGCAATCAAACGTGCGACCATCCTCCGCACGCAGTTTCCTCACCACATTGCGCGAGTTCTCGTTGAAGAGCTCGATGAAGCTCTTCAAGACGTTCAGATGGAATGTGGGTGCGATCAGTTTGCGGTGCGATCGCCATTTTTGACCTGCAACAATAGAAGGCGCTATATGTAGATGTGTAGGTATGGAACCGATCGAGTGCTTCAATGGAAAAGCCTGAGTAAAAGCGGTAGCCAATTCTAAGTACTCTAAGAACTTGGTTCTTAAAACAACAACACTACAAAACCTTATAAAAATAAATACTTTTAAAAGAAGTCTAGCAATATACAGACCAGAAACCAATTAAATACTGAAAATACTGAAATCTGTTCAAGTAGTTTGTCAATTTGTCAATATATCGCCTAATATGTTATACAAAAATATTTGTATACTGATGTTCTATTGTAATTACTAAAAAAATGATATAATATGGTATAAGATTCTCGTTTTGATAATATCCTTTTCAACCAAAAATATTATTACCTAAAATAATTGCAAAAATACTTCATTATTTTATTTTCCTTTGGTATATTTTCTTTAAAATCTTTAAAATACTAACTGATACTTTTAAAGTTCGACTTCAAACGACTCCATAATTTTTCCCCGTGACTTTTCTGCGACGCTGATTTTATTTATAGCGGCATTGTTGTGCCAACTGTCAGGCTAGCGGATCGCTTAATTAATTTATGATTCCGCAAATTGCATTAGTGGCAAGTGGTCCTCAAACTGGCCCCACCTCCTGGGCCCCCAGAAACCCAGCCCCCAGAAATCCATACCCCCATTCAGCCCCTCACCTGTGCTGATCAGCAGTCCATCGCCCAGCCAGGGCTTGAAGAACTTGTACTCGGAGGCCTTGTCGATATAGACGTGGCTGCTCAGCAGCAGCTCCACGTCCCGGGGATCGTAGATGAAGACCACCAGCTTGGGCCCGATCCACATCTTGGCTATGTGCTCGAAGGGGGCGCTCTTCCGGATGACTGTTTTGAAAACAGCTGCAGGCGATAGCGGGGTATTTGATCAGTTTTCGGAACTCTTTTTCAAGGTATTTACAATTCTTATTAAAATCAATACATGTTTTTGAAAAAAAATATGCGAATAAACTTCTTTTTAAATAGAACCATGAGGAATACTTTAAAATATGACCGAAAATATTCTTGAATACTATAAATTTTATACTTTAAAGTTATAAATTATCTTTATTATACAGGCATCTGTACAAACCAAAAAATAAATAGTTTCATTATTATTGACTTCAGTATCAAAGATACTTTTACAAAGTTTTAGTTTTTAAATATAGTTTCAAATTGCAGTTTTATTTAAAGATGCAAATAAAAATACTTGTACTAAACTTTCATTACGTTCATTTCAATTTAAAAAAAATAGTAATTTAAATGTTTACGATGAGTCATAGGTTTTTTTCTGACTTTTTAAAAGCACTAACATTAATTTCCATTAAAAATGGATCAAGAGTTAAATCAAATTCATTTTGAAACCAAATATAAATTGCACTTTTAAAACCATATTTTATATTATTTAACTAGGATACGAAGCGTATCAGTATCAATGATTTCTTTTAACACTTCATTAAAAGTTATTCCCAAATCCTCGAAGGGCACTTAATTTTGGCATTTACATGAAGCGGGTCCAATCACGTCGAACAGGTGGCCCACGATGGGCAGGCCCCTGGGTCCCGGCAGTCGTCCGGCCAGCCTGTACAGGTGGGCCCGGGATAACCGCCAGTAGATGTACCACAGCACCAGCGTGGGCAGCAGCAGGAAGTAGAAGACGCTGCTGGGCGAGCCCAGGACGGCGTCCTTCTTCAGCACTTCCATGGGATGGATGATCGCAGTCGGGGGATCCTATCCTTCAACTGGTTCGGTTGTCCAGACCAGCAAGAGCAAACAAAACACCAAAAACACCAAAACCAAACAAAAAAATAGAGGCGATCGCAGCACGCACACTGCCCAAGTACACGGATCGGATCGGATCGGGAGCTATCGATCAGCTATCCATGGGATGGGATGGGTTCGGATGGGATCGGTGGACCGGATGTTACTCGCTGCTCGTCCAGCGCACAACTAAACGGTGACAGCCCCTCGCCGAGGCATCCAGCGAAAATGATCACGAAAAATGAACACACACCACCCACACACGGGGTATTGTGGTATTGTGGTATTGGGATGGCGGAGTTACGGAAACGGACGCGGGACTCACAGATACAACCGTGCTTATAAATCAGAAATCCGAAATCAGAAACGATGGACCCGCACTCGCACTTCCAGCGACTAGCCAGCGTCGACGGTGCGAACGACTTTTATAGCCAACAATGTGCAGCATATCCACACTGAGAGAAATTATGATAGCTTGAGGTCATTATCAAAAATAAATTCATCATTTGGATCTCTCTTGAATTCAAAAATTATTGGGATTTTAGTATTGTGTTGAAGGAAGATCCTGATAAAGTTTAAGTCAATAGCTGAGCTTTACATACACTGATATAATATTATAAAGATAATTTCCTAATCCTCTATAAATAATATATAATTTAAGAACTATCGTAATTATATTTTTATTTATCTAGAAAATAGGGTTTTTACTTAGAAACTTTATTATTAATGATTAGAGGGATCCAAAATTGTTATGGTATTATTTAAACATAATACTTTTTGAAATTTTGACTTTGTTTTCGAGGTGAATTTACGTAAAATTAACTAATCCCAAAACATTTGTAAAAAATAAAAATACCCCAATATCCGTCATATTGAAAACCACATTTTCTAATGGTTTTCTTTGACAATTCTTAAAATAGGGATTGTAATATTTTTTTTAATACCTTAAAATCCCTCCCACTTAAAAACAGTTCGAAATTGTTGAAGTCTTTTTCCTGGTTTATTGTTAAGATGACATTTATGCATGGTATGGACAAGAGTTACAATTACGATTACCGATAACTTAAGCTACCTCATACGGTTAGAATTCCTAGAAAAAAAAATATTATCTACGACTATTCAAGATAGGTATTAAATCACCTGCCGCGCTTTGCATGTGTGAGGGTATGAGTATGTATGTGGTGGCCTCAGTACGTATGAGCAATGTTATTGCCTAGACATTTGACTATATAATAGCTATAAGTACGGACACTAACTTATGGAAGTCTGGCAGTGCTACAGTAGCCAGTGTCCACTGTAACCCATGGATGACGATCAGCAGCCTAACTACGTTTGATATTTTTCTTGATATTACTTTTTTGTTTTCTTGCTGGTTGCCCAAAATTATGCAGCACTTTTCACGATGGAAGCTCTCTGGCTGTCTGATTTGTTTTTCTAATTTTGTTTTTCATTATTTTAGACAGAGGACTCGTAGATGACGATCTGCAGGACCTTGGGCTTGTTGTTTTGGGCCTCCTTAACCTCCTTCAAAATGGCATTTGTGATGGCCTCCAAGGCGGCAATGTCGGGACTGTGGTCGTTCTTCTTGCTATTCCATTTGGGCATGGAAACCTAGTAGTAAATTTATACTTAGTTGTCTTAATCTTTCAAGGTTCTATTTATAAAGATTTCATACCGTAAGGACCTTCTGCAGGGTTGAATAATCGAGACCTGTGCCGGCTGTTTCGCCCAATCGACGTAATGTCTCTGCCATGGGACCCGAAAGCTCCTGGAAAAATGTTTTATAATTAAAAAAATATATATTTGTATTTAAAAATGGTTTATCTATACCTGTAGCTTGGCCCAACTGGTTGCATATTGTCGTCTCACCAGCTCAATGATAGTGGAAGTCAGGGCCAGTCCGATGAGAATATACAATGTGCACAGCAACATGTAGTTGGGTTTCTCTGGAAAATATGATTAGTAATATATTAAAAACATAATTTCTTATTCCACCAACTCACTTGGCACCAAATCACCGAATCCGATGGTTGTCATGGTGATGAAACAAAAGTAGAAGCCATCGAAGAAGGTCCAATCATCTTCCCAAAGCAAAAGAAGACCAGCTCCAGCGGCCAAGTAAACGCCCAGAAAGCCAACGGCCAAAATGGCATAGAACCAGGTCTTGCCAATAAAGTTGGTGAACTTTGGTTTGGCTAGGGGAAATAGTAAGATTACAATAGAATAAATTGCAGGTAGCAGAGTGTAATGCTTGCAGAACCAACAGTGCGTATGAGTGATTTCATGTTCTATGTTTTAATATTACTCATGCGCACAGTGTTCGCTTGAATTCTTTTTAAACTTATTTTTTCTTTACAAATTTACATAAATGAATTTATTGTTTATTTGTTTTATATGTTTTTAATTTTTTCTCATTTTTTTCAACCTTAATTTGATTATGATAAAATATTCACTTACTGGGCATATGATGGCCAAAAACAGAGACCGCTGAGGCAAACAATCGACCCCAATCGGCAATCACTGTGAGGGTGAATGGGATGCCGATGAGGGCGAAACAAATGCAAAATACCCGACCACCAGTCGTCACTGGCACAATATTGCCATAGCCTGAAAGTTTAAAGTGTCAATTAATTAAATTGGGCTAAACTAAAGGTCGAAATAAGTCAAGAGTACAGCGAAAGAAATTTATTTATGAACAGAATTTAAATTTAAATAGGATTTATTCTCATCAACAAGGGTGACTATGATTTATAATTAATATAAATTAATTGATAAACGATAGATATCAGAAGAATCTCTTAAGAAATGGCTTTAACTTTCTGAATAATAAAAATAAAATAGGTAGATATAGCACATATCTAATAATTGCATGTTTTATATCGACTGATACTAATCTTCCAATTAAAATCACATTTATTATTTATGGTTATTACCCACCTATGGTGGTTAACACAGTCGATGAGAAGAACACAGCTTGCAGAATACTCCATCGCTCGTAGGGCTCTGGAAAGTCTTTATCGGCCACAATTAGCAGCCCCCCCTCAGCCGCCTGTTGAACGGCCTGAAAAAAACATAATTAATGGATTATAATGGATGAAAAATTGGGTAAATGTAACACTATTCTAACCGCTTCATATTTGGCCAACTCAAAGGCCAAGAGCTGGTCGAGATTGCGAACCTCGGTGTTGTTCAATATGGTGTGCATGAATTTTTCCCTGTGGGTTTTCACCACGTCCTTGAGATGGGATAAGCGTTCCACCTCCGCAGGGCGTTCTAAATGCCGAAATATCTAAAAAAGAATAAGAAATTTGCAATTCAGATGAGTTAAAAATTAACTTATAAGATATATTTATTAAAGCTAATGATAAATAAATAAATCTTTTACTTGAAAAAATAAGCAGTTAATGAGTAAGCATTTATTTAGATTTATTCCAGGAATAAGCCCGGGTGCCTTTCCTAGTATTCGTGGCAAAACATTTAAGATCCGATAAATTTTGAACTTTGCGCCATGACCTTCACCCCCACAACCTAACAACCTATAATAATTATGAACAATCACTTTACAATTATTTTTTATGAGTTAACAAAATTTCCCATTCACTGGAATTCCAAATCTTATTGTTTGATGTTTTAGTGATGGAATGAAACGTAAATACAACAAAATCAAAATCTTCATTCAATTTCTCACACATCATCTTGGGAAATTTGTTTAACTTGTAGTATGTTGTTTTCGATATAAAAATAGTTTGTACAAATTGATTTTGAGTTTTATTTTTAACAGCAAATCGAAAGCGAACCAGCCAGAGAAATGTTGGCGAAAAAAAGCGAATGAATTTGGAAATTCAATTTAAATGTGTCAGACAATTTTTCTTCGACACACAAACACACTGGAAGGAAAAATGGGGTAAGAAAGATATACGAGCAGCCTTGAGTGACTCAAAGTGTTTCCTACACTTGTGACTTTGACAGAGTTGCAAATGCTTGGAATTCCTGGCACGTCTGCATTTTGATTAATTGAATTTGCTGTCCTCGCCTTCACTTAATTTCAGTTTTCCCCAGTTGCACATTTTTGCATTTGGTTAATTAATTCCTGTCCCCCCAAAAATCAATCCGTTGCCCTTTTCCCCGAGCAATTTAAGGGCGACAAGTTGTCCAACTTGCAGTGGTGTCATGTCACTCACATCCCATAGATATAGATATATATATATAGAAGAAGGAGCGAGCAGACAGATCTGTAATTTGGTTCGTTACATCCGCAGACAGACTAACAGATGAAAGTTTGCGTCTGGGTTTATTTCTGTGCTGGCGCATAAATTATAATTATTATCGGACATGGGGTTATCTTTGGCGCTTCTCTTTTTGTTTGCTGACCCCTGGCAAAGAGGGGGATCCCCGTGAGTTATGATGGGGCAGGAAATGGGGGTTAGAGCACTAGGCCCTGGAAAATGGGAGTTGCTATGCTATAAAAACTGTGACTGCTATTTTATTATACAGTTCTTCCAAGATATATTTAAAAATATATATTTAATATATAAAAATACAGACGAAATTAACTTTAAGCTTGTTTAAAATATTAAAAAACATATTGGTGTACTGGCCTTACTTTTCTATCTGGCTATCATTTTTAAAGGTAACCTTTTATTCAGTAATAAAACTTAACAATATTTATTTTTGCACAGCTTGTAAATCTATAAATAAACAAGGAAGAACGCTATAGTCGAGTACCTCGACTATCAGATACCCGTTACTCAAAGGGAAAAGGAGATATGCAAGCAGCAAAGCGAAAATAAAAAGCGGTAGACAGATTTAAGCGTTATGGGCGTTAGAGTGGGCGTGGCAAATTTATTTTTGGATCAATCGATAGGTATTGACGACACCAATACATTTCAGTTCAAATTTTTCATCTAGCATCCAAATTGTGGGCGTCACAGGTTTTCGCGGTTTGTGGGCGTTTAAGTGGGCGTGGCAAACTTTAGGTCAATCGATAGGTATTGATGAGAACAATACATTTCAGTTAAAATTTTCTACCTAGCATCAAAACTGTAGGAGTTTCAGTTTTGGGCGGTTTGTGGGCGTTAGAGTGGGCGTGGCAGTCTACTGAAACAAACTTGCGCTGCGTAAGAAGCTCAGGAATCTGTACGCCAAATCTCAATAGCCTAACTCTCATAGTTTCCGAGATCTCAGCGTTCATCCGGACAGACAGACGGACAGACGGACAGACGGACAGACGGTCAGACGGACAGACGGACAGACGGACAGACGGACATGGCTAGATCGACTCGGCTAGTGATCCTGATCAAGAATATATATACTTTATGGGGTCGGAAACGCTTCCTTCTGCCTGTTACATACTTTCCGACGAATCTAGTATACCCTTTTACTCTACGAGTAACGGGTATAATCAGAATTTATATATTATATATAAATATTAAACATAAATTTTGAAAATGAACGTAAAGTTAAAAAAAAAGGAAAGGCCTGCAATATAGAAAATTGGGTTAAGCCATAATCCAAACCTATGACAAATGACTCGCACTCCCAGTTTTGGCCATAAAATCACTGTTTCGCAAAGTGACTTCCTGCTCGAAACTCTTTGCTTAGGGCGGCTTATGGTAGTTGTCACTTTGTCACCCCATTTTGCACAACATAAATCACACACAGCGGAGCTAGAGTGTTTCCGCTACCGAATCCCCAATCCCCAGATCCCGAATCCCAGAACCCCGGATCCTTTCCGCTCCTGACCCTCTGGCCATCATCATACATGTGCGGCAATTAACGCACGACATATGGAAATAACGGAGTTCCCCACGGTGCCTTAATCCGACCACCTGAACTGGGTATCAGGATCTGCACGGTGAAAAATACCTGTATTATAAAATATTACAATATATATAAAGACAATATTCCATTGCTACATAACCCTATCAATAATATATATTTCTTTTATAATATTTTATCTTCTTCTTTCATCTTATTAATTCTAAAAAATATATATTCATGTGAAAGAGGTGGAAATAGTTATTGAAGTACTTATCACTTTCAAGATTCCTTTTCTAATTTTTGTGTGTTTGTTGTGTTTATTAAATATCTTGTTTTTCCCAGCGTAATTCTTGCCATTTCGGGAGTGGCAGTATAAATACCTAAAACTGGGCTGGACCTAATCCAGATTGACAAGCCAGGCTAGAAACCACAACCAGTTTCGTAATCCCGTTTTTACAGCTGCTACTTTTTTACTTTTTTTAATACCCACCGCCAGTGTCCATCGCGATTTCTCTTCATTACAAAGAGAAAGCAAAATAATAAAAAAAAATCCCAACTAAAATGTTTTTGCAACTCCAGCTGTTGGTAGCTACTATGAGTATAATAATAATGATGTGCGCGGCCATTTAGCGGGCGATAATTCATTTCCGCTGCGAGCTCCCCAAAAGCAGGCTACGGTCAGTAAACAACCCGCAGACTGAACGGCAGCCCCAAGCCCGAACAAGGTCGCAGATTGACTCAATACACCATCCTTCGAACAATGAAGCCCCGGGGTTTTGGGGCAAGTTTTTGCAATGATGATATAGGGGGTCATATTTCGGGGTCTATGGGATGCATTAAGCTGAATCTTGGGATGAGCAAACGGGACGGGATCGTTTATAATAAAAATTTTAAGGTAGAACATTAGAGACTCATAAAGGTATCCCACGCTTTAATCCGGGATCCAATAACTCAAGTTATGAAATTTGGCAGTGCAATTTTGGAAACTTATTCTTTGAACCATACGGAAGAATCGAACATAGGAATGGGTTAAAATTTGGACCCTCGTTAAAAAGAAATATTTAAATGTAGAATATTAGAAAAATCAACTACAAATTCAACGAGGTATCCCACGTCTAACTCGGAATCAAATTACCCAAATTATACAATTTCGTAGTACAGTTTTGGGTTCCCATTCTGAGAACCATTGGAAATACGGCGAACATGAAAATGGGTTAAGTTTTTGACTCTCCTGCCAAATTTAAATGTAGAAAATTAAAGAATTCAACCACTAATTCAACGAGGTATCCCACGTCTAAATCAAGATCCTATAACTCAAGTTATGGAAATTAGAAGCTCCGATTTGGGTTCCCATTCTGAAAACCATTGGAAATACGGCGAACATGAAAATGGGTTAAATTTTTGACCCTCCTGTAAAATATTAATTTAAATGCAGAAAATTAGAGAATTTAACCACAAAATCATAGAGGTATCCCACGTCTAAATCGGGATACAATTACCCAAGTTATGAAATTTCATAGTACAGTTTTGGGTTCCCATTCTGAGAACCATTGGATATCGAAAAAAACCGAACATGAAAATGGGCTAAAACTTTGACCCTCTTTAAAAAGAAATATTTAAATGTAGAATATTAGAGAATTCAACCACAAATTCAAAGAGGCATCCCACGTCTAAATCGGGATTCAGTTGTTCAAGTTATGGAATTTAGAAGTTCAGATTTGGGATCCCATTCTGAAAACCATTGGAAATACGGAAAAATCGAACATGAAAATGGGTTAAATTTTTGACCCTCCTGTAAAAGATACATTTAAATGTAGAAAATTAGAAAATTCAACAACAAATTCAACGAGGTATCCCACGTCTAAATCGATATCCTATAACTCAAGTTATGGAATTTAGAAGTTCAGATTTGGGTTCCCATTCTGAAAAACATTGGAAATACGGAAAAATCGAACATGAAAATGGGCTAAATTTTTGACTCTCCTGTAAAAGATACATTTAAATGTAGAATATTAGAGAATTCAACCACGAATTCAACGAGGTATCCCACGTCTAAATCGAGATCCTATAACTTAAGTTATAGAATTTAGAAGTGCAGATTTGGGTTCCCATTCTGAGAACCATTGAAAATACGGAAAAATCGAACATGAAAATCGGTTAAAATTTTGACCCTCCTTGAAAAGAAATATTTGAATGTAGATTATTAGAGAATTAAAACACAAACTCATAGAGGTATCCCACATCAAAATCGGAGTCCAATAATTCAAGTTATGGAACTCAAAAGGGCAGATTTTGTGTTCCCATTATGAAAACCATATGAAGTACAGAAAAATTGAACATGAAAACGGGTTAAAATTTTGACCCTCCTTGAAAATATATATTTTAATGCAGAATATTAAAGAATTCTGCCACAAACTCATAGAGGTATCCCACGTCTAAATCGGGATCCTATAAGTGAAGTTATGGAATCTGAAAGTGCAGTTTTGGGGTTCAATTCTGAAAGCCATTGGAATACAGAAAAGTGGAACATGAAAAGGATTAAAATTTTGACCCTCTTGTAATGGATAAACTTAAATGTAGAATATTAGATAATTCAACTACGAATTCAAAGAGGTATCCCACGTCTAAATCGGAATTCCCTAACTCAAGGTATGGAATTTAGAAGGGCAGATTTTGGGTTCCCATTCTGAAAGCCATTTGAAATACGGAAAAATCTAACATGAAAATGGGTTAAAATTGGAACCCTTCTGTAATAGATAAATTTAAATGTAGAATATAAGAGAATTCAACTACGAATTCAACGAGGTATCCCACGTCTAAATCAAGATCCTATAACTCAAGTTATGGAATTTAGAAGTTCAGATTTGGGTTCCCATTCTGAAAAACATTGGAAATACGGAAAAATCTAACATGAAAATGGGTTAAATTTTTGACCCTCTTTGAAAAGAATTATTTGAATGTAGATAATTAGTAAATTAAAATACAAACTCATAGAGGTATCCAGCTTCAAAGTCGGAAACCAATAACACAAGTTATGGAATTTAGAAGCGCAGATTTTGGGTTCCTAATCTGAAAGCCATTGGAAATACAGAAAAGTGGAACATGAAAAGGCTTAAAATGTTGACCCTCTTGTAATAGATAAACTTAAATGTAGAATATTAGAGAATTCAACTACGAATTCATAAAGGTATCCCACTTTTAAATCGGGATACAACAACTCATGTTATGAAATCTTGAAGTGCAGTTTTGAGTTGCCACTCTGAAGGACACAGAACTTCAGATAATTAAATTCAGCCCTGAACAATATTTCAAAGAGCCCAGTATCTCTTTATTTATTTATCGAGATCAAGAGCAAGTGCTAATGCCCGAACCCAGCCATCACACGTTTTAGACGGTCTCACTCAACGAACTCGAGCAAGAAACCATAAATCTCCACATTCCGTATTTATGATTATTTACCAGAAGAGAACATTATAACGAGGGCCGTCGGCGAAGAAAAAACAAAACAAATGCGCCGGCCCAATGTATAATAAATATAAATTGGTATTATTTATTGAAAATTAGTTCCAGGGGCGGCAATGACCGCCTGTCCAGGACCCTGACCCAATGTGAAAGTGGCGAAAGTTTCGGGGTCCTGCCAAAACGGAAGCGTCGTGAAAATGCGAAAATGGACAACGGCGTCCGCTGGGCGCCCTTTCGTGCTGATTTCGCTACAACCTTAAATATTATTTGACTTTCCCGCCCAAAAAAAAAAAAAAAATAAAACGAAGACTTGTTTGTTTATGGGCAGGGCCAGAAAAAAAGCGCAAAACACTTTTCCACATTTTCCGTATCGCCGCGCTTTTCTGTCGTTCGCGTTTAAAACCGCGGGCGGGCAGCGTCAGCGAATCTGGTTTGTTGATTTTATGAGTTTATGATTTGATACCAAATTAGACATAATTTCCACAAACTTGTTGTTGCTGCACGCATAAATCGCTGCCAGTTCATTAAGTTTTGATTATTTATTGAGTGCGCTTCGCTCGTCGCAATAAAACCGAATGGCATGAGGGCTCTTTGGCAGAAGATCTATTGTAAAACTTAACGATAGAACTTGTTAAGTGATTTGATGGCAAGACCAAATCTTGGGATCTGTGGATAATAACTAACTGAAAATTGGCGGGCCGTATGAACTGATAAAAGTGATTGCAATATATGTACATATGTACTTGAATAAATTATATTTATTATGAAAACATCAAATTTTTCCACACTTTGGGATAATGTAAATATTATCATAACGCAATAAAACCAAATGGTTAAACGGCTCTGAAAAATTTTACGATTGAACCTGTTAATTGATTTAATAGCAAATCCTATTGCTATGGGGCGGAAAATCTCGGGATCTGTGCTTAAGAGCAAAGGGAAATTTTACAGGCTGTATAAACTAATAAAGGCGAGATAGATGAAAAATGATTTGCAGGCCGGTTCGGTTCACATACTTAAATAAAGCATGTTTATCATGTGAATTATTATGCAATCATTTTAAGTAAGGTCTTCCCAACGAGTTAAATGGCTGTTAAGTATGAATGGCGTCGTAATCTTGAATAGTTAATATCTCAGGATCCCTTTGGCGGAACCGTAATAAATTTGGTATGCAGAACAATCACAGCACGAGGCACTTGTAACAGTTGGAATTCCTGCCGAGTTCAACGAAAACACTTGAAGAAATCCCATTCCAAGTTCCCCCATCACCTTCCCATTGCCTTCCCATTCCCTTCCCATCACCTTCCCATTCCCTTCCCATTCCCTTCCCATCCCCTTCCCATCCGCTTCCCATCTCATTCCATATCGTTGACACACAACGGAAAAGGCCCAATTATAATCGTAAATATAAACGCTTATGGCTTTTTATTGCCAGCGGCACAGCAGCCCGACGAGGACCACCCACTGTTGGCCACTCCATTCGCACTTTTCGGCACTTGACATATTTATGCGTAATTATAATGGCCAAGGCCAAGCGCTCAGAAATATGGAACATTTAAAAAATAGAACATGAAAAAATAAGAACATCAGCGAAACCGAAATCAAATTAAAATCCAGCGAAATGATAATGCCGGAAAGGGGCCGGAGCCCCACCTGCGGTTAATTAACCAATTCCGGACACAATGCCCGGCAAAAAGGCCGAGTAAGTGCCATTCCTGGAGCGCCTTTTGGATGTTCGTTTTATGCTAATGCCGCCGCTTGACCCAAATAACCCCGGACGGACTCCATGGGCTGGGCACTGCGATGTGGGATTCGGTTCGGTTCGGCATTATTTGGTTCCAAAATCCAGAGATTGCCATCATCATTATCGGGTCTAGACACATGTCACATGGCCGCATGGCCACATCACCATCGTGATTACCAGGAGTGACAAAATCACTTGATTTCCCCCTAGACCAACTAAAATACGAAATCATCATAGGAATTGCAAATCAGCAGGGATAGTAAAATGGATCTACATAATATAATATTACAAACAGAAACGTAGTTGGGGGGAAACAGTAAAATAGAAAAATTCCACCATACACCTACTTTATTATTAATTATTAAATTCCATTATAAAGTTATACTCTTAAAACTGATAAATCTAAATATGCTAATATTTGAATGTGATTTGCCAAATATTTTTAAAATTATATTTTGGTTCTTAACTTGACTAAAATCATAGGACTTAAAGTCTTGTCTGTTTGACTTTAAAAATACTTTAAAATATTTTTTAGCAACGCAGTCGTAAATTCTACATAATCTTTTGACCAATTCGTAAGCCGACTTTGAGCTCTCTGTGCTGTTTTGGGCATAAAATCATAACAAATCCGACGTGAATGGAGAAGGGGGACCAAACTCGGCACTTCACCTTTGACCCACCCTTTTGGCGTGTCCATCAGCACGTGACAAGCCAACGAAAACGTTGAAAAAAATGGAGGTGGTTGCTATTTGCATGCCACGACAACAAATCAGCTGTTGGGGCTAATATATATATATATATATACGTAAATATAACACACTCCAAACACACTTGCCCCCGCCCACGTGACTTGTTGTTTTTTTCTAGCCGCCTTTGATTTGTGTGCGTCTGCGGCGCGTTTTTAACCGCCCCGTGATGTGTGTGAGCCAAACATGGCAGCAGAAAGATTACGCCCGTCGAATCGGAAGAGGGTCTTGAGATTGCGTGCCACATGGCATGGAGTTAAGGGGAGGGGGGCCAGGCGGATGCGGATGCGGATGCGGATGCGGAAGCTGGCGATGGATGCCACTCACGACAACCAAGCGATAGTATCGCTGTAATTGGGGCTTAAATAGAGCATTCTGTTGGGTTTTTAACGCCTCAATTTACCAGAAGTTCTCAGAAATTGTTGTTTTTAGCTAATATTTAAGCCTTTCTAATTTTATTTTTCTTTATTTATTAAATTAGATTTTCTTCAAAATTAGAATTTTAATAAATGTTTAATTCATTACAAAACAAAATATAAAAAAAAACTTTTTAAATAAATTTTTACCTACTCAATAAATTTTTTATACGGTCTGTGAAAACATTATATAGTTAATAATATAATTGGTTGACTTTTAAAAATTAAAAAAATATATATTATTAAAATAAAGTTTCTTAAATACATTTTCAAATCAATTCTCCTCTCTAACAACTTTGCGTGCTGAAACAAAAGGATTCTTGAAAAAAAGAAAATTGTAGTTGAGTCGTAGGTAGGCAGTGTTTAAAATTATTATTTTCCCATAATGGAATCATGAATAAATTACAAGTCACGCTAAAATGCTCTTCTCTAGCACGAATTTAAGCTGCCCAAGTTAAGAGAATCCGTGCCAAACAAACAAGCGTCTCAATTCTAATCTCATTACTTTGTGTTTTCTGCCTCCGAAATCACCTGCTCATCTCTATGGGTCTTAAGATCTTAAGTCCTCAAGATCTCAAGTGTCTTAATGAGCCACAAGAATGAAAACAACAACAAAATAATGATTATTCGAAAATAATGAAGTGCAAGGCGAAATTTTGTGGACAGCCGAGAATGATAGTTTTTTAATTTTCTAATTATGAGCTGGTGAATTACCATGCCCGCCCCCTTTTTTTTTGGCAGCTGTCCATGGGAAAAGGGGCTGGGGTGCGCTGACTTTTGATTGACACTGTGTTGTGGCCAGCTGCCGGATGAATTTGTTGGCTAATGAGATTGCTGTTCTTGGCTATGTGGCCCACGATGATTTGTGGCTTTTACTCGCATTTTATTTTATTCTATTTCATTTTATTTTCAATTTGCAAGCGATGGCATCATTTTTGGGACAAGGGGCGGTCAAACCGTGAAATTGATAGCTTTGCTTGCGGTGAGGGGAAATACTATTAAGTTGGTTTGAAGAGTCTTGCAATATGGTTGTCTAGGTCTGTTCTATAAATGGGTCTATAAATGGGTACTCAAATTGGGCAGCTTACGTTTGTGGGAGTTTTTAGGCATTTTCGAGGGAGGGAGGACCATTAAAACTCTCACATATGCTTAAAAAAATGCTTACAGTGGGTTCAACTTGTTAACAACTTGGGATCATATGACTTGCCGAATTTTTTTATAATAGATAAAAACAGAAAACATCAAATCGAAGAATATTATATCAAATCAAATGCTCATTTTTTGTAATATTAACCAAAAGTTACAAATTCAAAGTCATATTTCAAATAAGATAAAAAATACTAAAAAAAAATCCTTTCAATTCGTTTGCCGTCAAAAAGGTAATTTAACTTAAAAAAGTTTAGAGAAAATCCCGAGCCAAGTTCGTTTCGCTTTTGGGTCTTATAACTTATAAGTCCAACACGCATATTGTATAAACTCCCCCAGCAATTTCCATAATCGAGTTGGGCAACTTTCATAACTTCCCCCTTTTTCGATAAGTAAAACTTTAATGCATTCTGCAGCCTGTCAAAGTTCAGCAAAGTATTACATCCATCTATTTACTTGCTTACTTACTTGGTGAGTGCGTAAGTGTTTTTATTGTTTACCGCTTGTCGTTCACTTTTCTGCGGAAAATATGCTGAGTTGGGCGGAAAACTGGGACCCACACATCGTCACACGCTGCGTATGCGCATTATGTGCATTTAAGAAAGAAAGTCGTCATCAATCAACGCCATTTTGACATGCAAAAATTTTGCACGCAACTTTTGCTTGGCGGGGATTTTGATGGCAGTTCATATGGACTATAAATCACCCATTGGAATAAAGTTAGCCTTTGGGAAATGTACGAAAAAGCCAGTGAAATACTGTTCTAAGCTGAATTATTTCATTTGACAGTATTTTAGAATATCAGTATTTAGAATAATTATTTAATAATCTATAACTTGTACACTTTTATAAAAAATAAATAAAACAATTCTTGGTTGAGAAGTAATTATCTAAGAAATTAATTTGAACTAAGGTATTTTTAATGGAAAATGCGAATTTTAATATTAAATAAATATTCAACATATCTTTTGGCTTTTATTATCTACATTAAGACTTATATTTTTATTTTAAAATTTTTAATATGAGTACATATGTAAATTCTTGCTTTTAAAATAATACCTAACAAAAAATTGTTAATCCTAAATATTGAAAAAAATATATAAATTAAATCTCAATGAGATATTAAAACATAAACATAAGTAAAGGTAGGCTTTTCACTTATTTTTTGGATACTAAAGTCTCAAAAAAATGAAAATCGAATGATTGTAAATATTTTTCCCTCTGAATGACATGCCCTTTTAATACCCTGTAAAAACCTTTTAAGGATCTGCTCCTGCCGCTGCGTTTTCCCTTAAAAATTGAGTTGCTCTGACTTCGACTTGCGTGCTGCCTTATGTCTAAGATTGTGTCGACTGTCGACCTGCAAAAAAAAAACAATCAAAGCCGCGTCAATGCTCAAGTTGGAGGTGGGGCAAATTGGCCAAGTTAGGTGAATGAGGATAAGGATGAGGAGGTGGCTTAATGGGGCTGGCTCCCGCGGATTTTGGCTTAACACCGATTTTGGTGCAGCACGCAAGGCGCCAGAATGGCCAGGGCTAAAAAGTTGACCGAGTTCTAGTTCGCTGTTTTTTGGCTTACTCCTCTTTTGACTCAAACGGCAGTTTGGCTCTTACTTTCTGGTAATTGCTGAGGTCGAATTTGGTGAAAGTGTTTGCAGTGTATGGGGCAAGGTATTCGATTTTCGGCTATATACGGCTATACTCTTTGGGAATTGCGATTAAGAGCATAAAAAATTCTAAATCTAAATTTGGAAACTAAAAAAAAACATAAACAAGTTTAGTTTGAGAAAAAAAAAATAGCATACATAAAAAATATAAGATCGCTAAGAGAATTTCGCGCAGAGATCAAAGTCAATTGCTTTTATAGGTGTCTGCTAATACAACCTATCATGTGGAAGAAATCATAATGAACATCTGGTTTGGATCACATAATGACCATTTCTTGGTAATAAAAATGTTGTAATTCTATTTTAAAAATTTATTTGAACAATTTAGGGATTTTAATTCAAGTAAATAAGTTATCGAATTTAAAAGGATAATAAAATAAACTAATATTTGTAGGATTTTATATTTCAGTAATATATTAAAAAATTTAATAAGGTTTTATAACTTTTTCATAATAAAATAAACTAATATTTGTAGGATTTTATATTTCAGTAATATATTAAAAAATTTAATAAGGTTTTATCACTTTTTCAAAATGATCATGGCAACTATTTCCATAATATTATTTTTAATAAGATATATGTATATATTGGTTAAATAAAAAATATAGTTGACAATTTGTATTCCAAAACTAAAAACAAAAGAGCATTGAACCAGTCTCTATAAAAGAAAACAAATATTGGTTCTGTGGGTAACTGAAGTCCTTATCCACTCCCCTTTTCAATTATGCAAATTCAGCGTCGAACGTTTTGTTATGAGCCACTTCCTTCAACTACACCACCCACATAGGAAAAAACTTTAGGAAGAGCAACCACAACCTTGACATGCCAACTCCACATAAAATTGCTTGGTTCGATTTTCTCATTGCCAATTTAAATTTCACACCATAAATTAGTGATATTCGAAAACAAAAAAAAAAGAAGGGAAACAATGGTTTTATGCTAGGCAAATAAATAAATCAAATCAGCGGCTGTAGTTTATTATTTTAATTTGCTAATAAATTGTATAAATTATTAACGCCAGCGCATTTGCTATGGCCAGTTTGTTTTGGCAGACATACGGCCAACAATCATCGTCATAATTATACGGCGATTCTGCAAATAGTTTACAAATGATTTTCAATTTATTTCCGCGAGCAGCGAACCAAAATCGAGTCCAGTGCAAACAAAGAATTCTTTCAATTTATTTGCTTCACGTTTAAAGATAGAAACGGGCCTGAAATATGCTACATGGTAGCATAAAAAAAGGCAAAAATCACGCATACGCATATTACTCATACGCCTCGTACGCCGAGATGGGAAAATCTCGAGGAAATCGACGGCGAAAACAAGGTGCGAAAGACGCGAACAAGCAAACAATGCGAAAAAATGAAAGTGATAGTGGTGGTCAGGGGTTAATTGGGGGCCCGAGGGGGTTAATTGTGGCCATTGTCAAGGGAGCGTGTGTGTGAAACAGTGACGTCTCTTTAATTTTCAGAATCCCCAGAAGCGTGGGCGATTTATCCGTGGGATAAATATATAAAAAATTCGAAAAAGTATCGGCATTTAAATGGCAAATAAATACTGAGAAATGTAAATAGTGTCCATATGATAGGAAAGGTGGTGGAAAATGTAATGGAATTCGCTTGGAGACGGAAAATTGCCAAATGACTGGCAAAAAAGTTTATAATTTCTTGGGGAAATACTTTTGTTTACAAGAGAAAATGCCCAATGAACAGTTTGTTATTTTAAATATGATTAAATGAAATATTCAAAGTGAATGCATAATAGGTAATACAATCTTATGCACTTTCTTACTTTAAATTTATAATCAAATTTCCATTGAAATATTTTTTTAAAATAGTATATATAATACTCTATATAACATAAAAATAAAATAAAATATTATCCACTTGGTATATACATATAATACCTTTTATAAAATAAATATAGTTACACTTTCTTTAAAATAAATTTGCAATAATAATTGGTATTTACAAAATGTTCCATTAACTTTCCAGCAGTGTTAATGATTCCATTTCAAAAAAAGTTTCCCAAAAACATTCGTGTCAAATGGCTGGCCATCCATTTTCACACTCTGAAAGTACATAAATTCGCCACAATCTCACCAGATCTATAAGCCGGCCATAAAAATATAAAAAATAAATCACAACGTGTAAACAAGCAATTAGAAGTAAAAACTGATAAACAAACCAACGATGAACCAACTGGCTGGGACATTAACGACTGATTGATGGATGCTTCCAGCTCATCGAGATCGGGGCTAACTGCCCCATGCACTTGGTGACCTGGATCTACATACCACCAATCTATATGCACCCCCGATATTTGAGTATATGCACAATGGCAACTTAACGAGATTCCCCAATGAGTCAATTATTTGGTTATTTTTGGATTTTCGAACGGGACACGCGACGCCAGAGAATCTCGATTCGGGGGAGGATATAAATTCATTTCACACTTGGCCACTCGCCGCATAAATCTGTCCGATTCTTGTCACCTGCCTGTCGCCGCATAATTTGTTAATAATTTTACGGCTCCACTTTACTATCGCCCACCCACTTGATGTATTCATTTTGTATTTATTTTCCTGGCCGCTGGCCAAAAATAATTTGTATCTCGTGACGGGGACACATGTATGTAAAACAAACAAAAAGAGGAAAAATCCAAAGGCGGTCCATTCTTGCGTGTTAAATTGCTGCAGGTTTCCACTTTTCACTCTCTGAAAGTGACTTTATGACTTGCAATCTATTTGATCTCTGTCCCTTTTTTTTGGCCTGTAAATTGAATCTCGATTTGTATGCCTCATGCGTGGTCCAGGAACTTGGTCCTAATACACTTAAACACTTTCGGGTTTTGTTTTTGCCCCATCTTGTAGCGAATGTATCTTTGTCTCGCTTCGAATCGCTTGGCTTGTCATTGTTCGGTAATTTCGGGAATGTTTGGATTTGTATTTGGGGTTTTTTGGGGTGGGGAATCGGGGATACTTGATTGGAATTTGCAAGTGCTGTTGCATAGCTGGGGGCGATGGAGCATAATGGTTTCATTAGCAAACCAAAATCAAATGGACTCGGGGTATTTCATCAGTTGTGGTATGGTGAACCATCGAATAAATCGGACACCATCGAAAGTAAATGATACATTGCTAAAGAAATGAACTGAAATGCTTGTGATATCATAGCCATCGAAAACATTGGTATTGTAATTTTTAAAATCTAAACCAAGTATTGGTATTAATAAAGTTTTTGTAAACCTTATAGTATACCATATATTGGAATCTACATTACCTTTCAAATAATGATTAGTCTTTTTTTGAAAATTGTGAAATATTTTCTGTGCTACCTGCCTAACTTAAAGTTAAAACCATTCTATCACTCTTTAAGAGCCAAGGGTAATGAAAAATGTCAAATTATTGTCCTAATGTGAACCTGACGTGATTTTCCAGCGTTCCCCAATGTTTTTCCCTTTCCAGTTTTCCCTTTCGCTCTTCTTTGTCTTCCTGGTGCAAACATCCGCGGTGGAAATGGGGAAAAGCGCCTATTTGGCCGAGCCTATTTCCTGACTTTGGTTTTGGACTCCGTTCAGGGCCAAGAAGCAAATTGGCCTCGATATGAAAAATCATGTCTGGGCAGGCTTGGACGGGTCAGTTAATCAGATAACACCGGCACACACATGAGCAAATTCACAGAGAAAACAATACAGCTGAGGTCGAAACAGGTGTACTTGGTACAAAATACCAAATAATAAATAAAATAAAATATAACACAATTAAAAATATGAAATTGGATTAAAAATATATTATAAATTAATAGTTTTTAACGGATCTAAGGATCTAGTTTCCAGCGCCCTTTCTTATGAAAATACTAATTTCAGTATTATATACTAAAACAAGTTTTTAAATAGTTTATTTTATAGATCTCTATCTATTGATCAGAGTCTAAAAGAATATATGTTACATATTTTTCCAGTATAACTTTAAAGCATGATTTATGTTCCCAACTTTTCCAAATATTTACTGAATAAAATATACTATATTTTAATAATCTATTATAGGAGAATAAAGCTTACAATAATATATTTATACAAATAAAAGTCTTAACAAAATAATTAATATTTTAATTCGGAGTATTCAATTTATACTTATTGTTAAATATTCTGTATTAAAAAGTAGGAAATACTATTTTATTGACTGCGACTGTATGCATATAGTGTATAGAAAGGGGATAAAGCCAGGGAAGTGGGCTGGGTTGACTCCAGTCTAATTGGCCATTTTGTTGTTGTGCGTTATTCTGGCCAGCAACTTAATTCACTTGCCCTCTAACTTTTTCCGCTGGACAACTTTTGACAAAGTGAAATTTTTCACACACACACACACTCAAAAGGAGAAAGCTCACACACACACGTATAACAAATCGACGACGCCTTCAAGTATGCTACAAAATGCTAATTAAAATGATTTATGTCCACTCATCCATATTTTTTGCCATATGTGAAAGGAGGCTGTTTGCTGGTAATTCGAGTTTCCCTCCCGGGAATTTGGCTTAATTAATAAATAGACTTGCTCGTGTTATTAGGGGTTCAAGGAGCAGAACGGAAACAAAACCATAAAATAGATAAATGCCAATTGCTTCCTGGCCAGCTCGTCAACAAAACCAATTAAAACTTTATATTGTCGACCACTGAAAAGTGATTTCGCTTTAAAGCAGCTTATCTTTCGAAAAAAAATACTTTAGAAAAAGGAGAGCACCAAGAAGATGACGCCATGAGCTTCATATAAAATTTTAAACTCTATTTTATAATAGTAGTTCTGTAGATTTGTTTAAATTTGATAGCAGACTTAAAGTTTTTCAATTAAAATGAAATCCTTAAATGTTAAAAGTGTTTTTTTGTACCCAGAAATCTCTAGATCATAATTCAAGGTTATTTCTAGAGCAGATATCTTTTCTGTAAACTAATCTCGGGAGAAGTACACAGTTGGGGTCAAAAGTTTTTGTCGCTGGTCAAGTGACTGAAACTGATTTCCGGCTAGAAAAAATTGAAGGAAAAACTGTGAGAAAACTTGAATGTCATGTGATATGCTGATGTGGACAGTTCCGTTCACGTCCCAGGATTCATTTCCTTTTAACTGGGACTTTTTCAATGCAAAGTAAATTGCAAATCGAAACATACTGAGAGTTTGGGTGACTTTTAAGGTGGCAAATAAATTTTCTACATTTTTAAGGATAATTATTTATATTGATTCAAAAATTAAAGAAGTTCATGACTACATTTTTTTAAAGTTTATATAAGCGCTTTAGTATTCATTTTTCTTAAGTTTATTAAAAGTGAGAAAAAAGATCAAGGCAAATCGGAACATAAAACAAATGCTATTCCCCATGTGAATTTGAAATAAATTTGATGAGCCATTTAAGTGAGAAGTGCGCATAATTGGGCAACATGTGGTGTGGTATGTGGCCCGGAGATTGAAGGGTCCCTCCCCGGCGGAAAATTCGGGGAGTACTGGGATTCCTCGACAATCCATATGAATGCGAATGTGTTGCCTGATTAATGCATGGCTTTTGTTGCCAGAAATCTGCGCAAATCGCCAGATATTTCATCGAGGTGTTGATAGCGCTGGTATGATACAGGGTCTATCGGGAACCGAAGGGGAGCCCCAATTTGATATAGCACAGAAATATTCAAGAATTCAAGGCACCATGAATCATTTGGTTGCCAAGGCAGTCAATGGAAGTACATATAAATAGAGTCAATTTACTCATGATACCGACAATTTGCACCGAACATTTGCTATTTTTATTAGAAAATATTTAATAATCTTTAAAAAACTATATTATAATTTAAGATCGAGTTCGTAACGAAACATTTCCTGAAATATTAGGAAATTTTTATAAGTTAGAAAGACAAAATAACCCCATTTCTCCTTATCAAAGTTATAAATACCACAAAAATAAACAACAGAAAAATGCGATTCCTGGGGAATACATTTTTATAATCATATTTTGCATCGAACTCGTTACGAAACATTAAATCTGCGATTCCTTAAAATTGATTTTCATTTTATATCGAATTCTGAACGAAATATTGAATAGGAATAATAATCCGGGATGTGTTTATACGTTACAAAGACGAAGGAACCCCTTTTCTTATCAAAGTTCCTTAACAAGAATTCATTTTCAATGCCATAAAACAAACAGCCTGCTTAAGATGCCTTCAACCGCGATATCCTAGCGCATACATCATACATCCTCGATAAGCTTCGACATCCATCCATTCAGCCCATTTTGGTCAACACCCACACCATATCCTATCCATTTCCCAGCCCGTAATTGTCGGTGCCCGAGGAAATTGAGAGGCAGTATAACAAATACCTTCCCGGCACGACACTCGGCCATATGTCAAGTCGTGGGACACAACAATTAGGGCTCTACTCTGGCCTCCCCCGATATTTCCCCCGATTAACTGCAGCTATTTTGCAGTCATGGACAACTGACGGCATCAATTTGAAAATACTCTTATTTTTTTTATTTTTTTTTTGCTTGGCCAAAAGCTAAAACCACGACGTCATTGGCGAAAATGTAAATGTTTAGACAAGGCCAAAAGGCCTGGACGTGGTCGGCCCGATGCAGTTCCTCCTGCTCCGAAAACCAGACAGATTTGGCTGTCTGGATATCCAGAGGCAATTAGGGGAGGCGGGGCACTTAAATGTACAAAATAGTTTTATGACTTAATTTTGGGATAATTTTTAGTATTTCCACTGCAATAAATTTTGGCTCTGTTTGGGTTATTGTTTTTATTCATATTGGTACAGTAAACGGTCGTAATGGAACTAATATATCATTAAATTCAAAATGAGTAAGTTTTGAATTTAATTTAAGATCATTAAAAATAAAAATCTTTGTCATTGAATTTTTAACTAATATATATTGACTGTAAAACAATAAAATTATAATAAAAAAGTGTCACACTGAAATGCTAGAATAAAATGTCTTGAATTAGTAATGCTTCAGAAGAGTAGTGTTTTGTTTTGAAATAAGTTGGAATAAGTTGAGTTGGTTTTTAAATGTTTCATAATAATAATAAAACTAACTGGTAAAAATTCAGGGAGTTTGTTTCATTTTAATTAATATTTTTTATATTATTATTATTATTAATAACATGTTTTTCACTTTGTTTTATAGTAAAATAATTTGCTGTCTTTTACATAAATTAAGTTTGCACAAGAAACCATTTTTATTTAAATTTTTTTAAATGTGACAATGAATTTAAAATTCAAAAAAAAATTAAACGAAAGTTTATTGTTTATTTCTATGTAAAGTTAAGTCTCTTTTAAAATAAATGCTTGAAAAACACTGTTTCGGTTACCAAATTAAGGATTGAGTGTATTCAAAGTCACTCATATATTCCTTAAGAATTTTTTTAGATACCAAAATATTTTTTTTTAGTAGTAACCTTCAGATTTCGAATAGATTAAACCCTAATTAATCGCCTTCTTCGATTGGTTACTGTATTTATGTGTTTTGCTTTTCGTTCTTGCTCCAAACAATTTTAACGCTCGCCGTTTTCGGCTTTTGGCCCAACACAAATCATTTTGCATGTTCGCGGCGGCCGCAAAAGGCGAAAAAAAATACATCGAAAATAATTAAATATTTGTTTAGTTATGTGCGAGTCTGGTGGGGACGTGGAGCACACGTTCACGTTCTCTTACCAATCCGCCCACGCCGCAGTAGATGGACAGCGAGACGAGCAGTCCTATGTGATTGAGGGCCGACTTCCACTTCACCGACTGCCAGCAGGCGGTGCTCCTCCTACCGCCGGCCGCCCCCTTGGCCACGCCCCCGCCCTCGGCGGCGTCCACACGGCGGTCCAGGTGCTTCAGCTTCTCCAGCAACTCGGTGCTGGCCTCATCCTGCGAATCGTACTCCTTCACCGCCACCTTTTTGATCGGCATCTCCGCGACTTTTCTCTATCCCTCAATTATTTTGCAATCATTTAATTTTTTGGATTTTTTAATGGCTATTCTGATAAATATATATTTATTTGTATCCTTCTAGGGGCACAGCCCTCTTCGGTCCTGTGAGTCCAGCATTTTTTTTAGGGGCACTCACGCAAACGGGCAATTTTCGAATTTTCTCGCACTCGCGCCAAAAACTGTGGAAATCGACGCAGGCCCGGAAAACCGAAGAGAACCAACCGTCAACAAGTCAAAGTTGCGACTGTTGTGTTTTCGCGCTGAACTGGATACACGGGCTTCCCCAAAAAAGGGGGGCAACTTTGGGCCCAAACATGTGGCAACGTTGCTGGAAATGTGAAATATAATTAAATACGAAAACGTAGAGAGAAAAAAGCTTTATTTGTGGCTGACTGGATTTATTTTGGTCGACTCATTAGCAACCCAACCTGATTTAATATATAAAATTGCCCTGAATGTTTAAAAAAATACAAAGACATTTTTATTGGATCAAAAACATTTGTTAAATCAATAATGTTCTCATTAAACCAAATTATATTTAATAAATATTTAGGCCAATATTATAAAAGAATACTATCAGAATCAAACAAGAAGTTTTCATATAAGCTTCTTGTTGTCACTTCAATATTTGTGCATCTCTTTCTAGTAAATTACAAAATATTCAGATATATATCAGAAATAATTGTATAAGAGTGCTTGAAAATAATAAAGATCTTAGCCATATTTACACACATATAAAGGAAATGTGTTTCAAGTTTGAAATGGCGGGTAAATCAACGCGGCAAAACTTCACTTGCAAGCGATATGGCAACACTGTTTGTTACGGCGTGCAGACATAAAAATACGGCAACGTGCTCAGTATTTAAAAAGAAGTACAGTCTATTTTAATCATGTATTTAGAAATAAATTGATTAATAGAATACTTAAATAAATTCATTGGACACACGGGCACTTGGAAACCAATCCCTATAAAAAAATTACCTGAACCATGTGTTTATACATTTATTGTAATAAAGCTAGCTCGTTGAATTCTGTTCGTAAAAATCGGAAGTATGACAATTTATTGTTTAACATTTAAATACAATTTTGAAGATTTGTATAATTTTGGGGATCCGGCCGGTTGAATTCACTTGCTGCGGACGTGCGGGCTGTTAAGGCATCCAGCGAGGATATTGAAGACCAGGACCAGGAGATTACATAGCGAACAATTAAAATTGCCGGCTGGTTACTTCTCCGACAGGCCAAAGGGACGCATGCCTGGCCAGGGCACTCTCTTCCTCTTGATCACAGCATTACACTTGTGCTTCTTGGATAGCGATCTATTTTTCTTCTTGGGACCGCCACGCCCCTTATTGCCTCCTGCGCGAGTAGCAGGCGAGTTGGCCAAAAGGATAGCGCGTAAATTGGCGTGGAATTTGTTGGCCGCATAAATTTTCAGTTGGCTCATGCTTATCGACAGGCCTAAGGGACGTTTGCCTGGCCAGGGCACCCTCTTCCTCTTGATCACACAAATACACTTGTGCTTCTTGGACAGCGATCTATTTTTCTTCTTTGGCCCGCCACGCCCCTTATTGCCTCCTGCGCGAGTAGCAGGCGAGTTGGCCAAAAGGATAGCGCGTAAATTGGCCTGGAATTTGTTGGCCGCATCAATTTGCAGTTGGCTCAGGCGGCGCACGCGCACTTCGCACGCCTTGACCTTGATGGGATTGGTGGCCTGTTCGTTTTCCTGGGGCTCCTTGTCCTTGGGTTCGAGGGCCGAATTAATTAACATTTCGGACAAGCGGCGCACGCGCACTTTGCCAACATTCGAGTAGTTCAATCCCTGCGGCGGCTGTGGTTTCGGGAAATCCATGTTACCTTTTTTTCTCAAAGTGATTTCGCAGTTCGTCTTCGCAGTTTTTCGGCTTTCTGAAAAAGTCCAAGTTCTGTCTTGTCATTGGACCGGCCGAAGTCGTGTAGGGTCGCTCCTTTTTCGCCTATCGATGGATTTCCACTTTGAAGCAGGGCTACTATCAAAATCAAAACGAAAAATTCAAAAATGTGTGTAAGAAAACAGAACACTTGGCAAGCCACAAAAGTAACAAAATACCTGAGTTGTATGGAGAATATTGCAAAATCGGCGATGGGATGGAGATCTTTCTGTCAAAGGATCACAGAAGAGCTTCAAAATAAAAGCACACTCAAAATCCAGTCCCAAAATAAAAACCTGATACATATTTTTATCATTTGTTTTTTTTCTTTTTACAATACATACATATTATTTTGCTCATTAATACATTGAATTTACATTTAATTCAAGATGATCCACACTTAAATTTAATTATAGAATAAATGTGCATGAAAGCAATTTAGTTCTTATAAAATCTACGTTGTCAAAAAAAGGGGGAAATGAACAATACGTATTCCTTTAGCGTATAACTAACATAACGATCTGTTTAAGCAACTTAAACATTAGAAATTATTTATCTGATTTCCTGCTAATTTTTTCTTTAATCTTTCGTACTAATTTATTTATTTCCACTGCTTTGCGCACATATGTATGCAAATTGAGTAAGTGAGTTGTGTTGTTTTAAGTCCAGTAAGCTGACTAGATCAGCAACTTATTCAAGTGCAAATTATTCAAGTTTGCATCATTAGCTTTCTCTTACAAAAAAATACATTATTATTTTAAATCTGAGTACCTGTTCAAAATGAAGATGTCTTTAAAAGTAAACATACGACTATTTCTTGATCATAAGGGGAACATATTTAAAATCCTGACTAAGTTCAAACCTAATCGGTTCTAAATCCACCTTTTTTTGTGTGTGTGGTGTGTGTGTGTGGGGGGAGGGGGGTGAGTGTGTGTGTGGTTGTTCGTATATACTTTAGTACTTGGTGTGCAATTAGACTGGTTCCTAGGATTCTAACGCAGTCATTATATCGTCCAGTGTTCCCCTGGAAATCGCATGGCGGCTGGAGTTTAACTGGAAGTCGGGTTCTGAAAGGCGAAAGCACACAATTTAATTAGTAAAAGGTACTTTAAAAGGATACGTTAATTAGTAAGGGCAGAGTCAGTAAAAAGGGTAAAACATTTGTAAGTAATCGCAATAAAATGCCAAACATGGGTATGTAAATAACAAATGCCTAAACCAAATAGCATTTATAGCAATTTTTTTAGTTCCAAATTTAGTTGTAAAGTAATTTCTTCAACAAGATTTTCCATTACAGCCGAACGACGCAGCATCGCGTTTTAATGATACTTCATTTTAATTGCCTTGTGTGATAAAAAGTGAAAAATGGCATTGTAAGTACTTGTTCTTATGAAGACTGTACGATACATGATGCAAACAACTCACGGAATGTGTAAATCATTAGGAAATGATTTTACACTATTTAAAATGGGGTTTTCTATAATAGGGGAATTTTTCGCAATGAACCAAGATAAAGGATAATTGACGTACTGTAAGATTTGAAAACTTAAGCTTCTCTACTTGTAATCTACAAATAAATATGATATTATTGGTTGTGCTTAGCGGATCATGGAGTTGGTCTCCCACTTACCGACAAGCTGGCCAAGAACCTCGTCATCCAACGTGGGCATGGAGTCAATGGGCGAGTAGTATGGCGCTGACGCACTGGATCCGCTGGTGGGATCGCCGCCGTTCGTGGTCCTAGGGGCCGAGGGCGGGGTCATCAGCTCCGCGGGAAGCTCGGCGGGATCGAGGGTATCATCTGTCATGGGTTCTGCTAGTTGTTCCTCAACGGATCCCGCTGGATTTTCCTCCTCCTGGATGACATCTTCTGCTAGGGGTACAGCTGGCGGCTTATCGTGATCGCTGGCGGACTTGAAGCTGCAATCGGATTCGCCGGAGTCAAGGCGGCTGCGCGGCTTGGGTGTACTGAGGCGGGATGAGGGAGTGTGCAACTGACGGACGTCGTCCAAGGACGTCTGGATCTCCAGAATATCGTCTTGGTTCTCCTCAGTGGTGGACGGCAGCTGGGGCGGGGTTGGCAATTCCCTAAACTCATCAGCCTGCTCTACATCCTCCTCAATGTTTTCCTCGCCTGTGGGCTTTTGTGAAGATTCATGGACAATTTCGGAAGTATTCCCCGCGTTTTCACCTAATTCCATTTCGGTGTCCTCCTGCGGATCTTCTTGAGCAACTTCTGGATTTTCCTCCGCTTTGTCTTCTATTTTTTCCTCTAGTTTGTCTTCCACTTTTTCTTCAGCTTTGTCTTCAACACTTTCATCTGGATTTTCCTCTGCTGCATCTACAGATTTTTCCTGTGCTTCTCCGTCTCTTTCTAATTCATTTGTAGCAGCTTCCTCTGCTTTGTTTTCGCGCTCTTTTGATGGCGTTTCCTCTTCTGGTGGTTTGATTTCCGGTTTTTCGGCGGCTTTTACTTCTGTGGCTGGAGTAAGTTTTTCCTTTGCAATCTCATTTTTCTTATCCTTCTTTTCCTGTTTTTTCTCCTTTTCCTTGTGCGATTTGTCAGCCTTTTCCTTATCCTTGGAGGCCTTATCCGTCTTTTTATTACCGCTCTCTTTGTGGGGTTTAGGCTGCTTTTTTAGATTATCCTTCAGCTTTTTTGGAGCCGGCTTTTCATCCTCATCGTCACTGATGGTCGTGGTGAAGGATATTTTCTTTTTCTTGATAGGAGGCGTTCCAGTTCTCTTTATTCCCGGCAGCTCGTTGGGCACTGGTCGTGAAAAGGGAAGAATTGCATTAGTTTTTGCCATCTTCTTGTTAGTTCTTAGTATAGTATAGCATATGATCTCTTTTTGAACTCCATAACACTAACAAAGTGCCGATGCTCCCACTTTGGTTGGCTTTTATAAAACTTAGTATATTTAAATAGTATTAGAATATGTGCAGAAATCAAGAAAAATGTGTGTTTTAAGAAAGTGCAGTGCAGTTGCAGTTAATAAAATATTTATTTGAGTTCCAAAACCAATAGTTACATAGATTACGTGTTATAAATTAATTACATGTGCAAAAAAAGAGACAAATGTGTTTTTAAAAAGTGCTTGCAGTTGACAAAATATTTATTTGAATTTCATAACCAATAGTTAATTATGTATGTATTAGTATGGATCTGACTTAAAGTTTAAAACTATAAGCTAACTGATAAATAGAGCACTATTTATAGCTCGTCTAGGGTGACAAAAATGTTTGCTTTTGCTTATGGCTAACAGTGATTACCAATAGTTACATAGATGAAGTGATTTAAATTAATTTACATGCAACCATAAATGAGTAATGACCACAGCACACCATACATAAAATTCATGAGTACTCTTAACTCTTCACCATTATTCCTTAAATGTACTTAGATCAAGAAAATATGTTCTTTCGTCAAACTGCCTATTGCATCTACCTACCTATGTACTCCTCATCCTCGCCGGAATTCGGGCCGTCGTCCAGTCGCAGGCTGGCCAAACTGGAGAGCGGTAGACGCTGGTGCGGACGCTTGAGACGCGCGCCCATCGGTGACCCATTGCAGGAGCGGCGCTTTCCCTTCGTGCGGGATCCTCCAGAAGTGGATGGCCCGGCAGATGGCGAAAAGAGCGGCGTGGAGGTTAGAGCTATGTCCTCCAGCACATTGCCGGTGGCATCCACGCGCTGCAGGCGTGTGGGCTTGGGCGTCGACCTCGATGAAAACGAACCGAAAGTAGCCCGGCGCGATGGCCCCTCCGGGCTGCCCAGAATCTCGACGGCCTCGCTGAAGGACACCGATAGATTGGACTTCCGGTTACGTCCCTTCCTGGACCCGCCAATCGGGCGTGGGCTGCACTCCGGCCACTGCTCGGGCCAGGGCGTCCTCTTGATCTTGACCACGCAGCCAAAGAAACGGGCACCGAAACGATTGATCAATTCCTGGCTGGCGTTGCGGCCCCGAATCGGCTTGCTCAGCAACTTGGACTTCGGCTTGGGCTTTTCGGGCGACTTGGACTGTGCCTTCATCGCCCCCCTTCTGGTCAAATTTGGAGGGGGCGTGTGTGTGCGCGCCAACTGATTGAGAGCCCGCTTCTTGGCGCCGTTCTGCAGAGGAACCTTGATGTGAAAATTGGTCTGGGGCGGCGACTTTGGTTTCTTGGGCGGCGATGGGTTGCCCTTCCTGGGCCTGCCACGCACCTTACTTCCGCCTGGGCGGGAACGAGAGCGAGACCAGTCGGTCTCCTGGGCAAAAGTTGAATTGGCCACTGACTTGAAGGCCGAATCGATTTCATGCTGGGCCAAGCGACGCACTCGCACCTCACACTGCCGATCGAAGTTAATCTTGCCCGGCGGCTGGTCGCTAAACATTTTCTGCTGCGCCTTGGTCTTGGTGGGCATGGTGGTCATCTGCTGGTCCTCCTCCGAGTCCTCATCGTCCGGCAGAGGCTCGGCGGGTCTTTTCTTGTGGGGTTTCAATGGATACGATTGTGCGGACCCAGCGGATTTCTTGTTTGAAGTGGCCTTGTTGGACTCCTCGCTCTTTTTCGGTTTTTTGAACGAAGTTTCATCTTGCTCCTCATCGGAAGAACCCTTCAAGTCCACAATATCTTCTCCAAATTTCTTTATAGCTTTCGGCATTTTGAAGGGAGATATCTCTAATTCCTGATCAATATCATCTGAATTCTTACTGGTTATTTTAAAGGTCGACTCGTCGAGCGTTGGCTCCTTGTCCAAATCGTCGTCGTTCGAAAGGTTTCCGCCGTCTAGGATGTCTGAAATAATATAATAAAAAAAACCAAACAAATTTGGGGGGAATGATTATAATGTTGGGGAAACCGAAACACACTGGGTAAGCCAAAAAAAAAGGATTTACCTGAGTTGTATGGAGAATCTGGCGGTATCGGCGAGGGGGTGGAGATCTTTCTATCAACCGGATTTATCGTTGTCGGCGGCGGCGCCGCTTTTACTATATCAAAAATGTCCATTGTAGCAGAATGCCGCCCGTTGCGATTTTCCCACAAAAATTAAAACCACCAGGAACGCACGTTTCCCTCACGTTTATCAGGCGAATTGGCTGCGTTTCAGCCCGGTTTTAAGTCTCCTTTTCCCCACGCACAATTCCTGGCGCCCGCCAAGCACACAGTTCGTCCAGGAAATCTGCAGATGCTCTCTAAAATCGCGTTTTCATTCAGCAAAATCTCTGATAAATTTTAGACTTTTAAAGACGCCATCACCCGATGTGACCGTCGCGTATGAAAATACCCGCGTAATTGCGGTATTCGTCGGTATACACCCCCGCCTCCGCCGTTTTTTAGGTTATATTTCGCGCCACCTACAGCAGCCCTGAATTGTGGGATTACATTTTTATAAATGGGATAAAATATGAATAAGAAACAGAAGAAATGTCTGCATTTATTCTTAACAACCCTTTAAAACTAAGAGAAGTTTTAAGTTATTTCAATTTAAGAAACATTTAAAGGCAAACAATTATATGTAGGCCCACTGTGCCAATGGTTTGGGTCCTCGCTAAGGGCTGCCACCGTGAGCGGTATTTTCTGGTATATGGCGGTATTTCAAAAACACCTCACCTGGTATATTTTAGCTTTCGCGTGGTGGTCACTCAGAGTGGGCGAAAAAAAACATTCGTTAATTCACCGTCGTCGATCGAACGCTGTATTTTTTTCCAGTGCAATATTCGGCCGATGAATAAAAAGTGCTTGAATTGAAGTACTTAAAAATAAATAAAATAAATAAATAAAGTCAGAAAGAACCGTGGTGTGGGAGAAAGAGAGGGAGGTGAAATTAACTGCTGCTGCTGAGGTGTGTGCTTCTGTACGTGTGTGTATGTGTGACGTTTACAGCAGCAAAAAGTTCGGTGTTGTCAAAATTTTGGAGTATTTTAAACGATTCTCGGATCGGATGTGAGTTGATCGCGAGTCATTGATCTAATCGGATGTGGAAGAGTCTTGCTGATTGCAAACGTGTCTAAAAAAACGATAAACAACGGCAATTTGTTGCTGCCGCAACAGCAACAGCAGCACACAAACACCACCACCCCCCGTTCCAGCCTAACGGTTTATTCACAGTGGCAGAAGCAGAAGAAGAAGAAGAAGAGGTACGTTCCAGCATCAGCATCTTTATTTATATTTTATGTGTGGTTCGGTTCGTCTTCTTCCGTAGAAAACTACGTGTGTATGTAAACATTATCAACGAAAATTGGAGTGAGAAAAAATACAGAAACTTTCTTTCGCTTCTTGTCTATGTGGGTTTTTGCGTGCGTGTGTGTGTCTGTGTATGAGTTGTGGTCTTTTTCGTTTTTTTTTTTCAAATTAGCGAAGCAGCAAAAGAAAAATTGGTACAACTTTTATGTGCATTAATGTAATTAAATGCGTCCATTGTCCATCGTCCATCACCATTCATCATCATTCATCATAGTTTCATCGGTCCGCAGCTTCGTTGGGAAACAACAACAATGATAACGGGGCAGTCCTGCCCTTCCTTTTTCCATTTCCATTCTTATTGCGATTCCCATTGCCCACTTCCACTTCCACTTCTACTCGCCATCCCCATTCCCTTCGCTTCCCTTCTACACCTCTTCCACACCCACCTCATCAGCTGCTTGTGTTGCGTTGTAACCTTGTCTTGCTTTCCTTTCCTTTACTTTCCACCCACTTTTCGTGGGCCCACCGTACAGTGGGTAAAGTTCGGCTGGAGAAAAATAAAATCTAAACTAAACTAGCAAATTTCAAAAAATGACCTCCAAATTGTATTTAAAGTTCGATTTTGCAAATCATGTTTAGTTAGCTTGTTTTAAAATAATCAGTAAGCATAATTTAATTAAAATTATTCAGATATAATGGGAACCAATAAATGTTAAGACCTGATAATAATAATCAAAATGATCAAGTTTGTTATAAGGAATGACCAAATAACTAAACACACTTTTTCCAAATATCGCTTAAAATGTTTTAAATTTATATACAAAAACCTTACATTGCCCACTGTGCATCGCCCCATCTCGCTCTGACCCGCTCTGCGCCTGCGCATTCCAACTTCGGCGACACCTTGCACGCAGCGTTGCCACCTTGCACACGGCCCACGTAGACGCAACGAACAGTGAGGGTAAACAATATAATACTACTTACCGGATGAATTAAGGGTTAATAGGAAAATTATTTCTCATATTACCTGAGATAAATGGTAATGATTCCAACAAGAGGCTTTCGTGTTGAGTATTTCTTCGCGCCAATTTTATCTTACATTTTGCATAATTAACAAGTTTGGTATACATATATTACTAAAATACAAGCGAATTTCCTTGAAAGTAGCTCAAAGATTAGTGAACTTTTGTTCATCTGCCGGTTTGTGATAAGCTTGTTTTTGGGTTTTCATCCGCATGTAGATTAAATCTACGTGCAACTTCGTGGTTTTTGGCAGTTTTCTCTGAAATAAATTGAGATCTTAAAGATGACTAAAAGCAAAAAATTACTGATAGGGTATTTCATTATCAGTATCGTTATAGACATATTAAATGTTTACATTTAGCCTCAATTATTTCATAATTTTTGAATTGATAATAAAGTCCTACACCTTTGACCTCTGCTGTACTAGACACATCGTACTCCAGTTTTGTTATTTTTTGTGGGAGAGGTTGCGTGCTTATTCAAATTTCATTTAAATCACGAGCATTAAAACTAGTGGAACACATGGAGCAGAAAGTCATCGTCATGTTAATTATGATCATAAATTTGCAGAGCTCGTGGGTGTGGGTGTATCATCTGTCATTATCTGGGGAAGGTTGGAGCAGGATAGCCTTCATTCTGTCGTCTCTGGCCAAAAAACAAAAGCCATGCTATGTACTTTTTTCGGTTTATTCCAATCGGAATTCTTTTTGCTTTTAGCGGGTTTTTCAACTATCTGCTCAAGTGTTTTCGCCATGTTTCATTATTTGCATTGTTTTATGATATTTTGGCGGCTGTTTGATAGTTATTATGTTTTCCATTTCGAACGCGAGCTTTTGACCTTCGTAGCAGAGCCGCAAAAAAAAAAATATATGTCAAAAATAATTTGCACTTGAGTCTGTTTCCCTATCGCCGTTTCGTATATACATACATATCTTTTTTAACGGATCATAACAAGCGCTTGCCAACACGTTTTCGCGCAACCATACTAAACTGAAATTAAGTAAGCCAACTGGAAAATAACAGAGATCACTGGAGAAATGGGCACTGCAAACTAAATAGTAACATGTTGTGAAAAAAGAAATGAACAAATTGTTCTTGTACATGTGCATAAATTAAATAATAATTAATGGAGTCAAGTTCATGATCGAGTTTCGACCCTTTTTTTTGGGTTCAACGAAAGCAGTAATTAGAGAGGCTATAATTTATCGGTCTTCAGTGGGTTCCCCTTAAACTATGTATGCATGTTTTTCAAAAAGATTGACAACCTCATCGTGTCTTTTGCGATTGCGCAGCCGTCTTTGTTTTCGCAAACTTGCCGTTATGTAAAATTCAGGCAAACATAAAAACATGCAGTCAATACTTCGAAAAAAACGAAGAAATATCGAAAGAAACAACAATGGGGCCCGGTATCTCAGCATCCAATCCACAGTCACAGCCATGGTATTGTGGCCACTTGGCCAACTGGAGGCCTGGAGACTGCCCCAAAGCATAGAAAATCAGGGAACAACGGAGGCGGTAATGGCGATTCAGAAATGTGTGCCAATCTCCATCCAGACGTGTTGGTATTTCGGCTCACAGTAAATGCCCGTTAATTGAGCCAGTTTTGGATGAAATATATTTTCGATACAACTTTCGATAACTTACTTAATTTCTAAAGATTTTCTCCAAGTCGATAACCCGAAATACATCACTGTAATGCAATATTAGATTGTATATTCTTGAAAATATTATCTAAATATATATAATAACTATATACTGTAATAGTAATATTTACAATCAATCTGAAAGTACTAATGTCTAATATTTTCAAAAGTTTAAACAATAAAATTAGATATGCTATCTTTCCCTACTTATTTCAACATTATTCAATACACACTGTATTCGGCTAAATTCCTGTTTTGAAGCAATGAATTTACAGTTTCGACCACAATGTCTGGTTGGTATGTTGGTTTTTTTCTCTAGCCAGTTTTCATTCCTGATTTGTTGGAGTTTTGGCTTACTTATTTTCAGTCATTCAACAGCAATTGCAGACACATATCGTTTTTGTTATTTATTATTGCTCGGAACTGAAGGAGTTTCGTCTGTTTCCATTTCCATTTCAATTTCAGTCTCGGTTTCGGTTTCTTGCTGCTGTTGAAATCCAAAACGCCTCAAATATTGCGTTGAAAACACTTTTTATTGGAGCACTTGTGAATGCTACTGGGAATATATGTTTATTTCAGCCAATAGCAACTGAAACAACAATGGCACTAGTACACCGCCAGAAAGATTAAAGAAGTATTGGCTAAATTGAAATTAACTATATTCAAACGTGTCGTAAAAATCCTTTATGGAATTGAACTTGACATTTGCTAATTAAAATGATTAAACTTAAAGGTCAATGCTTTCCATGATGATCATCTCATTAAGTATTGAAGTAAAAAAAACAGGCAACACAACAAATTACTTATATTATTGCCACATTGCTACTTAAGCTTATCCCAATCGTTTTTCTGAGTGCAACAGTAGCATACAGCAGCATTTTGTGAATAAATTATGTTAATGAGTTGGGAGTCAGCAGGGGCTTTTGTGGGGTGGCTAAAAAACTCAGGGGAATTGTGTTTCATAATTTCATTTGCGGCTGCTTTTCCGTTTGTTTCATATTTCGAGTTCGCTTGGCTCTATTTCATCGTGCGCCTGTTTTATCCAATCTCTTGCTGCACAAAAGCAGTTAAAATAGTAGGATGTGTTAGTGTTTCAAATTATATAAGAAATGTGTTAATCTGAAAAAATGGGTAATATTTTCTACAAAAAAAATTCACAAGGTTTTATGCAAATTAGTTTAGAATTTAATATAAATTGTAAACTTCACCTTTTCCAGTATTTTTCGGTATTATATCGTCTGTGGTCGATTTCCAAAAATTAATCAAATATTATCATGTGAACTAAAATCGATCTTACTGCTTTGACTGCATTTGTGAATGTAGTTGGTGCGATAAAGTTTCATTGTTCTCAAATCGAAAATGTTACTCTAGCGGAGTGCGTCTTTTTACTGATTGAAGAAATCGTCGAATTCTTATCGTCTGGACGTCTTACTCCACCCCTGGGGTTCTATTTCGCCTTTCCTGCTTCTGGTTATTAATATTATTATGGGTACTGCACCCTATCAGTTCCCCTGTTTCACTTGTCTGGGATTCGTGGCAATGGATGGGAAATAGAAATTGAGTTCGGGCTCGGACGACACTTGAGAATTACATTACCATTACCACTAATTGTGGTAAGCAGACAGGTAAATGCATTTTGAAATTACCATTACATTTACAGTGGTCACTCGCTAGGAGTGCGTTGTAAAAAATTGCCAAAAGGTTTCTAAAAATATGTAAATGGAATTGAAAGCTGCAATATAAAAGTTGTCTAAGTGCATAGTCTTACATCCTCCCGAAATTTTTATAAATATATGCTTAAAATATATTTATTAACTATTTCTTAAATGTATTTATAATTTTCTTAAATTTATTTTTAGATTTTAAGTCGTTATTCCTAGAATGTTTTTCTGAAAAATATTTAATCAATATTTTCTAAACGTTTTAAGAATTTTATTTATTTATTTGAAAAGAAATATTTGAAAGAAATTTTTCGACTTAAATATTAGCAATGTCGAGTGACTACTGTTCCTGACGTCACTTCATTGCCAAGGGCTCAATTGCAAGTGCGTCGGAGCGAGATAGCCAGTGAGCAAACAATTCAAATTGGGTTAATGAGAGTTGGCCAACTCAGGGCTTGGTTCTATCTACATGTATCCGTGTGTATCTGTGTACTACAGTGGGCGGGGCTGGGGGAGTGGGCGTGGCATTCATGAATTTTTGATGATTGGGCTTAAATTACATTGGGGACAATGTGCGGAGCACAAGGACTGGCTGAGATATTAGGGAACATTCTCATACGTGTAGGATGTGTGATTAGGATTCTGGCCATCCCACTGGATTAATTCATAACACAAATTTGGAGAACGAATGGGGAGGGAAAGTATGAGTATTACGAGTAGATTAATACTTTCCGAAGTATTAAATTGAAATTGATTGGTGCAAAAATAATACCAAAAACCCAAATAATATAAAAATGAAACTGTAAGGAAAGGTCTATATTTGGTCTATAACTTCTTTACTGCTCCTGGTAAACTTTTAATACAAACGGTATTAAATCTTTCTATTTTTTATGTATTTATCTTAAAACCTGGAAGAGATAAAATGTATTAAAAAAGAGCCAATAAATGGCAAACCAATATACATACATTTGTATGTGGTTTTTCTCCTCCACGCTCCATTAATGATCCGGTTAATCTGCAAAATGGCAGTATGTGCCTTATAGCCATGGATGCGACTGTACCAAGCGGCATATGGCTCGGGGGCGTGACTCGAGATGCATTAAAAAATGCAAATGCAAATGCAAATGCAGATGCAGATACAAATGCATATGCGATGTGTGTGCGTGCGCAAATTAGCAAGACAACAAATGAACTCCGCTAAATGCTATCGTCCCGGTCACCCATGTATTATTCATTTTGTCCGCAAAAAAACCAAACGAATATCGGAAACAAAACAAATGAAATGAAATGAAAACAGCAAATGAGCAAATTGTGATTTGCCATCGAAGGGGGAAAGAAGGAGGGGCGGGTCAAAAATTAGCCAAGGTATTCATCATCAGGTTTCTGACTAATCGGTACAGTGGAGTCCACTTAAATTGGCCACACACGCACGACACTGGCGCGAAAAAAATGTGGAACAGATGTGCCTGTGGTCGCACCAGAAATTTTATTTAAGCAAACCGCAGAGATAAAGTAAAAAACATTGTAATAAAGTAGATATACAGATTGTTTTTCACGAATACTAAATACTCTTTTCTTAATACTAGAAATAAATACTAAAAATATATCGGAAATACTCATTTTAAGGGGCTTCCCTAATTATGATATATTTCGTTTTGAACTTAGGACACGTTGATTTCGGATAAAATTTTAAAATTCAAATAATTTTATTAGAAAAGAAATGTGTACCACATAGATAGATATACAGAATAACCCCAAAGGTATTTTAAAAATTCACAGTGAAAGGGAGAGGAAAACAAGTTTTGGGAATATTTAAACCACATTTAAAATGCCATGAGTCACTAAATCTGATCGAAAACGCTTACCTGCGACAAAGCGAACGTTTGGATTTAAATACCCCGAATATAATAAGAAACTGTGATGGTGTTTTTATTTTTTGTTTGCCTTTCCATCTGTGGGTTTGCCGACTTCTAACGGTTGTGCATATATATAATGCTAAAACCATGAGTCGGCTTCGAGTTAACGTTTCTCATAAAAGCCACCGACTTCAAGCAAAGAAGAAGGCGAAATGTAAAGAACATTTTATGAATGAATTAGACTGGAAATAGTGCAGAAATATCTGCCAGTGAGTGTGTGAGTGTTCTTCAGTCTATACGAAAGCCTGGTATTATATTCATACGTATATATATATATATATATTACTATGTGCCATGCCTGCACTCGAGCTTAAGGCTGTAGAAACTTGAGAGGTCTTAGAACCCACAGTGGGCGTTAATAATTAAGGGGCCCAACTCATAGACCATGCAAAAAATGAAAAAAATATATATGTTTTTTGCCCTCTGTCATGTGTGGTTTGGATCGTTTAAGTTGAAAACTTAAAGAGTGCCTTTTCTGTCTTATTAAGATCCATTAATTTATATTTGTAGCGTCGCTTGCAGAGTGTTAACATCTGTTAACAGACTGTGACTACAATTAGCTATCGTTATTCCCTCGCTATATATACATATATATATATACACTTGTCTGCTGGCATTATTTTCGCTTGATTTGCTGCTGTCGCAATTATCTTTGCGTTGAATTGATAGCAACAGAGAAACAATGTTACTGAATAGCCAATTCACTAGAGAAATATAAATGCAAACTTGTAGTACAGTAGTCTGTAGGTAAAGATGAATAGACAATTTAATAACCAACTATCCGAATTTATTTATTATGTGAGCGAGTTCCTTATGAAATGGAGTTAAAGATGGTGTTTAAAAATTAAAACCGAAAATATCCTACAAAATATTATTTGGATTGGGATCCCTTAGTCCCTTAACCGTTTACTGATTCCAATTAGCGATATCGCACTGTCACGAATATTGGCCAGCCCAAAAGTATGACGACTTTGAAATGCCAGTCAATTGAATACAATTACTTATCGATTTCCATAGACCCCGAAATCAGGTCGAATTTCTCGTGCGACTTATGTGACGTCAACGAAAACTTTTGACAGCATGTCCCCAATTTACTAGTAAACTATACACAGTATCCAGCGTGGCCTAAAAGTATACCTTGGATTTGTTTCCATCCCGATACCTTAACGTGTGTGGACGTGATAAGGGGTAAAAGGCGTTATCAGTGGATCCACAGCAGACTGGTCTACATAGGCAGGTAGGAACTAAATAATATAAAACCGCGCTGGAACAGTGATTATCAGTTTTACCTTTTGGTCTTTGCTCTATCTTCGATTTTATTAGCATTTTCGAATGTCATTTATATAAAAGAGTTCTATTTCCTCAACTTGTTTGAGTACCTGTCAAAGATAATCCCATCTGATGTGGGCGACAGACGAAAATACAGAGCTGGTTTATTACAATATACTGTGGAAAATAGTTTAGAAAATGTTTTTTGGAACATCGAATGTATAAAAACAATTTTTTTAATAAAGTATTAAATATTTTAAATAATATATACTTTACATTTCTGCAATTTGGTTATAAATAAATTTTAAAAAATGTATTATACCTTTCAAACATCGTATTAACTTACGAACTCCATGACCTTGCAGTTGATTAGTGTTATCATCGCAAACCAAATTGACATTCAGTATTATATATATGATTTTGAGGTACTATTTCCCGTATTGGTTGGGTAATCGTAATCCCTTGCGAGCTTTCAGGGTTAATCTTCCAATCGGTGTTTGCATTAACTCAGTTATGAAGTCCCCACTTGAACATCGACCAGGTGCGTTTCTATTTGCTTTCGTGTAGGTGCTTCGGAGGCCCCTCAAGGCCCCGTTTAGGGGGCTGATATCGATAAAGATCGGCATGCAACCGGACGAGCGAAGAATTCGCCCCTATTATTATATGTTTGTGGATTTGCAAAGCTTCTTTTTGGTTGAGAAAACCGTTTCCACGGCAACAAAACACCTGCCAAATGCCGTTGGTACTTGTACCCACATAATCTTCGGTAACTTTTTTATAACGTTTATTTGTTTTATTCGTCTATGTATGGTTCTTAAAATAATTAACACTATCGACCGATTAACAAACAAAAAAAAAGAATGGAAACCAACTTAGCCAACTACTTAAGTGTATATGAAGTTTTTTTTGATACATGGGCGGATGGAAAAATTACAGATTGCGATTCAGAACTATGAGAATGGGTATGACTAATAATAGTAGTAGAGATAACAAATGTTGCTGATTAGTACCTAATAATGTCAAAACGTGTACTTTGAACAAACTTAATTCTTAACTATTATCAAAATGTATGGTATTTTTACAGCAAAGACGGTTAGTATAAACAATTATTAGTTGTTTTTAGTTTGAATGCAGGCAAGATATATACTAGCTTGGATTACAATATCCTTTCTCTGCAAGCATTATTATTTTATTCAGTAAAAGGGCTTCTTATTGAATATATATTTGGTTAGGACCTAAAGAAGCTATTGAATGGAGACATTCACTGAATGTAGTTAGTTATCAAATAGGTAATTGCACGGTGTTACCCGACGTAAATCTCCCTGTCTGATAGTTCTGAAATGCACGATGCCTACCACTACTGACCACTGGTGGTCATCACATTGATCAGGCCGGGCATCACCTCCGCCTGGATGGGTCCGTAGTCCACCCGTTCGCCGTCGACCACCAGGATGCCATCGGAAGTGTTCGGCTCGATCCGGAATGCTCGGCAGGACACCACCTTGATGAAGGGATCCTCGCCGTCGGGCAGATGGGTGCCCGTGTTCAGGCTGAGCATGAAGTTGAGCAGCTGATGGCGACTCACGCCACTGCGGATGATCACCAGGTAGATAAGTCCATCGTCTAGCCGGGATTCCGGGGCGAAGAACACGTCAGAGGAGAGATGAGTGGTGTAGGCGGCATGGACCATCACAAAGTCCCCATCCTCGCAGACCCAATTCTCGGTGCCCTGCAGTGGCACCTGCAAACCCGGAATCGTGCCCGTTGGCACCTTCTCCGCAAAGTCCGCATTGGCCGCCTCGATCCGCTGGCTCAGGCTCATCCGGCTGCGATTGGAGTGCAGACTGGGTCCTCCGAGGGAGTAGTAGGCCGTTCTCCGGGACATGGCCGAGTGCCAGCTGTCCGCGTGTTGGCGATACACCGAACGATCCAGGGATATGGCATCGGCAAACTGTTCTCCCTCGAGATCATCCTCATCTTCCTCGGGTAAATCACGAAATTCACTAGCATTTATGGGCAGAGAAGAACGCACCGATGGTCTCTTCTCATCCACGGCCAACTCTCGTGCCTCCTTGGCCGCCTCCACGGGTGGTTCCTGATCCTTTTTGTTCTTGGGCAATAGATAGGACACCCTGCCCTTGTAGGTTCTCAACGTAATCAATCTCTTGATGGCCCAAAGTGTGAATCTCTGTGCTCCTATCGATCTCAGGCGCTCACTTTCTATATCGATATCGGCTATAAGACCCCAACCCACTGACAAAAAGGAGTACATCACAAAGTGCTTATCCCGTGGAGCCAGTTCCACTCTGACCACATCCATGGGTGTACTTTTGCCAGCTATGCAAGTGAGGGTGGCGTGCAAAATGGGCTTGGGTTCGTATGGTTCGTTGCAGTGATGGGCCACACTCTTGGCCAATCCATTTCCAGAGCCACAGGGTATGATGCCGAGTGGTAACTCCCTGCAGGCCCTGCGCCAGTCCAAGCGTTCCATCAATCCATTGAGAACTTCATAGAACAAACCATCGCCAGAGGCCACCACAATGCCAGAATAGCGTTCCAGCAGATCTTTCCTGGTCCTCACAAACTCCTTGGCATATTGCGGATGTGTGGTGATCTGCAGATCGTATTGGGCCTCCGCTTCCGTCAACAGGGGTGCCACCTGTTTCTGGAACAGCTCACGACCCTTGCCCGAACCGGATTTGGGATTGAGTAAGATGAGCAATTGTTTGCCCGAATCACCGGGGGAACTACTGCCACTGCCACGCTTATGCTTACGAATCGTATGATGCCATTGTTCGGCGGTCTGGAGATTGACCGAATAGTCATTGCTTGATCTAAAACGTAGAATCCTAAGGGTTTGGACCCTCCTCAGGGGTTTCTCCTTCTTCAGATAGGCATAGATGTACAGGTAGGCGCTATTATCGCTATCCGGTTCGGGTTCCGCCTCCTGGCCCGAAACATTGGGATTCCGGCAGGAGTTAAGACCGCCACGGGCTCGTTTCTTCAGACGCGGTCCGTAGCGAGAGCCTATGATATCATCGATCCTGATCAGCTGCTCGTTGATGTGATCATCCTCGTCGGTCTCGCGGCGCAGGTAAACGCCCTCGGGGCAGAGTTTCACCTGGATCTTGATGCTCTGCTTGCGGCGACTGTTGTCCACGAAGAAGATCTCGCTCAGTTCGGTGGGTTCCGTTTCCGAGGTGGGCGTGGAGGGCTCCTGGGGCTGACCACCATTTCCCAGCAGATGTTCCTCCGACGTGGCTGTGTTGGCCGTCATCTTGGTTTGGTATTATAATAATCTTTAACTCGTATTTTCTTTTTTTAGCGCTTCTGTGACCTTGTCTTCACATGGAAAAAATGGTATATGGGGGAAAAAAACAAAACAAAAAACACAATGGTTATAGGAGGTGCAAAAAAATAGAAGAGCGGTTGCCAAAATTATACATATAATATTTGCCAGCTCGAAAACTAGTTTATTTTGGTCTTTATCATGCGTTGGCTCTTACTATTATTAATTTTTTTTCCCATCTTTGTATGTCAAATTGGAGTTTTAAAACTGGTTTTCTTCCCAATTATTTCTACTTGCTTTGTATTTGTGTCGAAATGTAAAAGCTCCGCGATTGCTTGTTAAACGATTTCACTTTATTGTTAAAAAAAAAGTACACACAAACGAAAATAAAATGTTTTCTTTTATTCCTCACTCCTGTAGGTTTACGAAAACCAGTTCATGATTAAGTTCCTTGAATTTAATGTTTGTTAATACCAAATTTTTTCCTTTGTCTTAGGTTTTTCTTTGTTTCTCACTTTTGACTAAATATAACACGATGAAGTAACAAGCAAAATAAAAATATTAGTGCTGTAATAATCTTCAGTTTATTGCTCATACGCAATGAGTAAGGATCCTTTATTCCCTTTTTTCGACGCTATCTAGAATTAGTTGGCAATTTGTTTGTTATTTTCTTGTAAATATTAATTTTTTAAATATTTTAAATGGTTTCTTTGTTTATTTTGCATTATAATCATATTATATTTGTCATACTTGTTAAAATTGTCATGTGTTTTTTATATTTTTTAATTTGAAAGAGATAATTTTGAATGTTATTATTTATTTGTGGCGTTTTAGAAATTTATTTGTGTTACGTGGTGTTTTTTATTATTCAGTAAAGGGTTATTTCTTGTTGATAACTCGGCTCGCCATTTCCGATTGTTGTTCGCGCAGCTATTCGCTATTTACTATTTTTGTTTGGCATTACATTTAATTGTTTGTCCACATGCGATCGACGCTGTTCACCGTAAAGTCTGCGCAGTACGTATATAGTACATATGGGGCTCCTATGCGATCCGATGATACGATCCAATGCGATCCAATCCGATCCGGGTTGCGATCGCTTCCTGTGCGCTTGACACGACAATTCGTACTGAAACTCTGAATCGCGAGGGTGAACTAACCTTATTTTCAATGGAGATTTGGTTTTACGATTGCACTGTTGCCTTTGCTTTTGCTTTTGCTTTTGGTTTGACTTTGCTTTTACTTTCTCACATACACAAAAGCACACCCCACACACTTGTTTGCTTTTTGTGGTGTCGAAATCTAATCAACACGTATCGTATCGATGAGATATTACCTTTGGCTGCCTTTTGCCCATGTCTCTATCTTTGCTGCTCGTGCTGCTCCACTATTATGTTTTTATTTCTATCTCTATCTTAGCTTTCATTCGATTTACTTGTGAGCCTTAACTTTTTTCAGTGTATTGCTGCAATTGAACAATTTGCCTTTGACTTTGGAACGAGAGCTTTTTGGCATGGCCTTCCGCGATGTGAGAATGCTGCATTTTTGACTCTGACTGGAGTACAGTGAGCTGTCGATAGTTTATATTTTTTCGGTATTAACGTTAAAGAACTATATTATATTTATAAACAGACTCTTTTCGATTTTTAAGGATGTTGTACTAAATTACAAATTATCTTTGGTTTTAGTATTTAATAAGAAAGCTAATTTACATAACCAATGTTAAGAGGATTGCCCCTTCTCATGCAAAAAAAAAAATACCATGAAACCTATTGTAGAATTCAAAATTTGAATACTCAAAAAAAATTGTATGGGTAAAATTTACCAATACGTATAGTAACCTAACTGTACAAACAAGTTAGGAACTATTAAAAATAGTGACGCGCATTTTGTTGCTTTGGTTACTATTTAATAGTAGAACTACCATAAAATGGTAAGTTGTGTGCATTTTGTTGTGGAAGGAGTAACTATTTCTTTGGTCAAATTGACAATTCGATGGGTTGTGACCATTAAACTATTATATTGGTCCATTTGACCTATTAGTATTTTATTGTGTATGACCACTGTAGTTGTACCTGCTACATGCGATGGCAATGTACCGACAATGCAATTGTTTGTTTGCTTACATAGACAATAAAGCACCACTTAACCCCCTCGTTGGTGTGTGGTCTATTGTTTTAATCGATCATTTGACCGGATGGTGGGATAAGTGGGTAATAACCAGTAGGAGGGGTCGTATGCGGCACCTGTTGCGTATACGTCATGTTGGTCTTCAGATCTTATCGCTTACCATGTGTGCTAATGACAGTTGGCGCCCAGTTGTGATGACTCATCGAATCACATTTTTTGCCTTCATTGCTGTTAAATAAGACAGCCTTAAAACAATTTCAGCAGAATTGCTTGGCAGGTGTTAGTTTTGGATTTGCTTGATAAGGTTTTAAGGGCTTGCTGTAAACAAATCGCAATTCCTTCAGAGTAATCGAATTTTGTTTTTTATTTCCCTCTGGCAGGTGCACAAATTATATTTTTAATATTTTTTATTTGCTTTTGGACTGCGCGTTTGTTGATATCAGTAAAAATAAGATTGTTAAGGTGTAGAGATATTGAGGACGGTCATTCCTGGACACATACGAAGTACAGTGCGCACTCAGAAAGTGGGATTAAATTATAAATAAACATTATACTCAGAATTTTTTATAGAGAGAATATTCCCCTGTATGTTAGTTGCTCATAAAATATGTTAATTTGGTCTCTTAAACTTCTTCAAGATTTTTTATAACAAATTAATATAAATTTAATATCTGAATGATTATTTCTATACGTATATTACACAATTTTATGTTATGGGAAAAACAAACGCACCTCTAAAAAACCTCCAGAATGATAAACAAATTTTAATAATGTTACTGTTCTTGAAATTGGTTTTTCATAAGTACAACAAAAAAGGTCTGTTTTTTATTTTTATCTTAAACACACCTAAGTGGCCATCGATTGCAAGGAATACTGACGCAAGTGACTTACCCACCTGTTTTTTACTGTAGTTAAACTGAGAGATACGCCTTGTATAAGAAGACACGCCAAAATGGAATTTTTAATGGGTTTAAAACGTTTTCTGACGATTCGTGGAAGGTTTTTTTTTTGTACGTTCGCACCTAAGTGAATCAGACCAAAAAAACGAATGCAGACAGAGAGGCAAGAGCACAAGCACCCCCACTTTGGTAATTATAACTCGTTCATTAGTCTTTAAAACTTTGATTTATCATTTGAAAAGGGAACCACTCAAGTGGTTACTGCACCGTACAAATACCATACGTACATATGTACACACCATATGAATGCACTTGCTCACGAAAAGCCGTATATTCCACTGGCTTGTTTATCGTTTCCTGACCCACATATCTATTTGAATTTACTTTGCCTTTCAATTGTATTGAGACCGACTGAAGCAGGAGCAGCTTTCTGGGGCCAGGGGCCTCACAGAAGGGGTGTGGCATTGTCTGGCCAGAGGAATCCATTAGATAATGGCCAGACGGAGCAGACACAACCCGAAGGCGGCTCAGAGTGCCTCCAGATATAGACAGCTGTTTTAGAGGGGTTTGTTGGGGGTTAACGCTAGGGTATGGACTACAAGTGTTTCCATTAAAAAAGTTAAAGATGCAAAAGGGGTCTCTAGAACTTTTAATAATTTCGACTTTCTACTTTATGAAAATAAACAAAATTCTTAAAATACTTATTAAATAAATACACAAAGGAATATCTAGTAAATGAAAGTGGTATTCTTAAAAATGACAGCTTTCCTTATCAGCAAAATCCTTAAAAGTTAAAAGTTGATTCCTTAAGATAAGATCATTTGCTGTGCTATGCATATTATTTTATCAAAACTATATATCTCTTGTTGCAATGAATGTTTATATAATATACTTTTCGTTGTAGCATAAAAACCAAACGATACTCCAGTTTCTTACAATCGGGTAATGGAATGTTGGATTGCGGCAAGAACTTCAGATTATCAGAAAAGCGATAAATGCGTAGTTTCTCTGTTGCCACTTTTAAAATAAGAACGATTCGAAGTCTTCTACTGCATTATAATCGAACTGATTGATAGTTGGTAAATAAAAACCCAACGTGGAACGTGAAACTTACCACAAGAGAGTGAAAAACGAACTGAACGTTTAATTATTACCAATCTAATATCAACAGTTTTGCGTCTTTAATTGTTTTTTCCCGTTCTCGACAATCTTTTCCTCTCTAAATTGATAGCTTCTTTGTTTTTTACAAATTTGAACTTCCTTTGGATTTGTTTTGCTTTTGCCAAGAGAGCTAGAGAAGTAAAAATTTCTGATAAAAATGTGGGGCTCTCTTTGGTGATGATATTCAATTATTAAGTACAGTAAGATCTCAGTATTCTTTTGTACTTGTTTTGTCTAGAATACATTTTTTGCGAATTAAATTTTTAAAAGACTCTCAATATTAATATTATTAAATTATTAAATAAATATTTAAATAAATGTACTCTAACATTTTGTAAAACTTTTAATAAATTAGGATAGGATAGGATCACTTAAATAGTTTTCCTTATTAAAAATGTAATAACTTTTTTAATTCTTCTATAACTTTGATCTCTTACATATTACCTACGTTTAGATGCATTTTCTTTCGGTTACTGAGAGTGAAAAAGAAGAAAGTTAAACTTGATCTAGTTGCGTGGTAAGGTTGAGTATACCCGCCCCGAAGAAATTGCCGCCGAGGCAATCAACAGAAAGCCCTGGCAGCTTTTTCCATTGTTTGGCTGCAGGTCCGTCCCCCGTCTAACCCCCTTTATAAGCACGAGTTTTGTAGGGCGCACGAATAATAAACAAAACAAGTGAAAAACAAAAACACAGAGGCTGGCAAACAGACTGGAATACTTTGCACTCGCGTCTATTTGTTTTATATATTTTGTAGTATTTCCATTATGTGGCACATGCCAGATCTCGAGAGGAGTTCATTTCACTGGGCCCTCGAATTCCGGTAACTTCAGTTTCGCCAGCTACTATCTGCAATATTGAAAAGTCGCTGAATAGCTAGATACACATATAAAAAAAGGTTCCTCTCATCAAAAAACTAAGGACTGTCTATGGAAAACCCTAAAACATCAAAACTTGTCGATGATAAAATTGTATAGATGGTATTTTTCTTTCATTTGCAGTGTGCAAACTGGGTGGAGCATCATGTGTCGGTTTTAGAAGATCATCAAAGGACTAGATCATCACGAATCAGGAGCACTACAGATCGGACCGATCGAGATCTAGAAACGGGAAGCCAGGAACTCAAGATTCTGAGGGGAGTATAGACTGAGATCGGATATCGTTGTTCTGCGTCAGAAGATGACCCTGACCTCAACAGCCGAGAGCCAAGCGAAAATGGACGTGAAGGGCGGTTCAGTTCCCGGAGAAGAGAACCTGCCCACCTCCCAGATGGATCTGCTAGCCAAACTGGAGGCGGCCAACAAGCTCATCGAGAGCGATGCCAAGTCCCTCACGCACTCCACGCACAGTCGCAAGAACTCGGACACGAGTCAGGTCAGCGTCTCCTCAAGTAAGTATCTGGAGATCTGGAACTCTGTAAACAATATTATAATAATACAGAATGGCTATACCTTCTTTATTAGTATATTTTATGCAATTTAGGTTTTTTTTAAAAAGTTTTACAATTAAATTAGAATTTCTTCTTAAAGTTTCTATATTTTCATATTATAACTGCATTTATAAGGGGTCAACTATTTTTATTTATTAATATTTTAGGCATTTTATTATATGTAGTAACAAAAAATCATGGTGTAATCATTATATAGCGAAATCCATTTTAAAAGATACTAGCGATAAGGAATTGCATATCATAGCCAATGGGCGACTGGGCTGTGACTAATTTTAAATCAGTTTGTGACGAAATTCGGTGACTAAATGTACGCAACCCGCATAGATAGATACCTTAACACGTACTAGATTCATAGTACATAGAAAAGTTATGTATTATTTGGATGATAGTATGTAGTTGCTTAATAAGTAGTGATCGATAATTAATTATAATTTCTTTACAGGCGGTTACTCGGTGGCCGAGGAAGACATCTGGACGACATGGGGCACCATCGTCAACGACTGGGAGGGAGCTCTGAAGCGAAAGAATCCCTGTGTGGGCGAACTGGTGCGCCGTGGAATTCCTCAATACTTCCGGGCGATTGCGTGGCAACATCTGAGCGGAGCGGCGGATGTGGACAAGAAGCAGTACGCGGAGTTGATTAAGGCGAATAGCGTCTGCGAGAAGGTTATCCAGCGGGACATTGCTCGCACCTATCCCGAAGTGGAGTTCTTCAAGGAGAAGGACGGTCCCGGCCAGGAGGCCCTGTTCAACGTGATCAAAGCGTACTCTCTGTACGACCGCGAGGTGGGTTATTGCCAGGGATCCGGCTTCATAGTGGGTCTGCTTCTGATGCAAATGCCCGAGGAGGAGGCCTTCGCCGTGCTCGTGCAGATCATGCAGCAGCATCGCATGCGCCACATGTTCAAGCCCTCCATGTGGGAGCTTGGCCTGTGCCTGTACCAGCTGGAGAATCTGGTGCAGGAGCTGATACCCGACATGCACATCCACTTCCAGCAGCAGGGCTTCAAGGCGTCCACGTACGCCTCCAGCTGGTTCCTCACCCTGTACACCACCACGCTGAATGTGAACCTAAGTTGTCGCATCATGGACGTCTTCCTCAGCGAGGGCATGGAGTTCATCTTCAAGGTGGCGCTGGCCCTGCTCATGATGGGCAAGGAGACGCTGCTCTGCCTGGATATGGAGGCCATGATCAAGTTCATCCAAAAGGAGCTGCCCGGTCGCGTAGAGGCCGATGTCGAGGGCTTCTTCGCCCTGGCATATTCAATCAAGTTGAATACCAAGCGCATGAAGAAGATGGAGAAGGAGTACAAGGACATCAGGAAGAAGGAGCAGGAGGAGATGGCGGAGCTGCGGCAGCTGAAGCGCGAGAACTGCATGCTGAAGCAGCGGAACGAGCTCCTGGAGGCGGAGAGTGCCGAGCTGGCCGCTCGCCTGGTGCGCGGCCAGGTGTCCCGGGCGGAGGAGGAGGAAACTAGGTGGGTTTGTTATTAGAAAAAAAAAAAGGACTATAACTAAGTATATGTATAATCTCTATTTAAAGGTGTTTTTTATATTATTTTACAATGTTTTTTTAAAGACTTTCTTAATGGTTCTAGAAAAATTATTTATTTATTTACATTTATCTACCAAAAAAATGCATTCCCTCTAAAGTAAAAATAATCCAGTCACCCCCTAATGACGTCTGTAAATTGGTTATTTCCCAAATATATTAAATGTAAACATTAAGTAATATAAAAAGTTATCTAACTATTTTTGAAACGTACAGATCTCAAAAATACATCAACAAAATTACGAATTATAGCTTTATCTTGTATATGCTTAGTAATTTACTTTATCTCAAGACTTACTAAGAGTTCTTTCCCTTGTTTTTCTAGCTATGCCATTCAGAACGAGCTCATGTTGATGCGGCGATCTTTCCTGGAGGTCTCCCACCAGCTGGAAAACGCCAATGAGGAGATTCGCGGCCTGAGTCTTCGGCTCCAGGAGAATGTGAGTATATTTTGTGGCCAAGCCATCCATTTCAGCGATCCCAATGTCTCGGTCACATGTCCTGTAACTAAAACGGAATCTGTTGCTAATCTTCTGTATTCTTTTCTATTTTATTTAATTTCTTATGGTTGTGGTGCTTCAAAATACACACACAAAATGTTCGCTTAAATCCGATATCCGAAATAAATATATTTCAAAATAAACAAACAAATCACATACAGAATGTATCCATCGACAGCGTAAGTATCTCGTTGGTTGCCCACGCAACCTTGCTTTGTAGTTTGAATGAACAATACAATAACTCTGCCGTTTTGTTGCTTTGCATGTCTATTGGCTTGCCCTAAATACATAAATAGAAAATATATATTTTAACCAAATGGAATTCAATAATATGTCCTATTGATTTCTGGGTTTATGGGTTACTACATTAACTATGTGTCTATTGGTTACGTATATAAAGCAGAATAACCTAGGATAAGTACATATGTAATTACCCATGTAGGCTTATTCGTTTCAAAGCTAACAACTCACACTCTGCATGTCCAAACTTACTCCATACCATTATAAATCCCCTTAAACTAATCCTTTTATTGATCGGCATTTAGAACAACTCCCGGCAGTCCTCCATTGACGAGCTCTGCATGAAGGAGGAGGCACTGAAGCAGCGCGACGAGATGGTCTCCTGCCTGCTGGAGGAGCTGGTGAAAGTGCGTCAGGGTCTGGCCGAGAGCGATGATCAGATCAGGAACCTCAAGGCCAAGGTGGAGGAGCTGGAGGAGGACAAGAAGACGCTGCGGGAGACGACGCCCGACAATTCGGTGGCCCACCTGCAGGACGAACTGATTGCCAGCAAACTGCGCGAGGCCGAGGCCTCACTCTCGCTGAAGGACCTGAAACAGCGGGTGCAGGAGTTGAGCAGCCAGTGGCAACGGCAGCTGGCCGAGAATCAGCGCAGCGAAAGCGAGCGCACCACCAACGCCGTTGATTCCACGCCCAAAAAGCTGCTGACCACCTTCTTCGACAGCTCCAAGAGCAGCGAGCACACCCAAAAGCTCGAGGAAGAGCTGATGACCACGCGCATTCGTGAGATGGAGACGCTCACCGAGCTCAAGGAGCTGCGACTGAAGGTTATGGAGCTGGAGACGCAGGTTCAGGTGTCCACCAATCAGCTGAGGCGACAGGACGAGGAGCACAAGAAGCTGAAGGAGGAGCTCGAAATGGCCGTGACCCGGGAGAAGGACATGTCCAACAAGGCGCGCGAACAGCAGCACAGGTGGGATAAATAATTTAAACACACTGCCGAGCAGCTTTTGCATAATTGATATCCCCTAAAACCATTTCCAGATACTCGGATCTGGAATCTCGCATGAAGGATGAGCTGATGAATGTGAAAATCAAATTCACCGAGCAGAGCCAAACGGTGGCCGAACTGAAACAGGAAATTTCCCGACTAGAGACCAAGGTTGTAGCTATTTTATAATCTCTTGCCATCATTTATTAAATCCGCTGGCTTTTCTTTCAATCACAGAACTCGGAGATGCTCGCCGAGGGCGAACTGCGCGCCAATCTGGATGATTCGGATAAGGTGCGCGACCTGCAGGACAGGCTGGCCGACATGAAGGCGGAGGTGAGCGAGGAGTGCCCTTCGCATTTCTGCCCCAGAGCATTTGCCGCTAATCCCCCACTGCTTTTGGTTTCGGTTTCGATTTTAAGTTCATTCAAATGCCAGCAGCAGCAGCAGACATTCAATATTAACAACCACCCACCCACTGTTCACCCACTCACTAAACCAAAGACCAGCCCAGAGTCATGTTTCCAATCTGGATGAGCACGCTGTAGCCTCCTGCAGGCTTTTTTCTCCTACAATATGCTTTGTTTGCCAGCTAATTTCAAGTCAAATCTGTTTGTTATTGAAGCAAGTACTTAACTTATAAGAAGAAGAGGAATAATCAAAAAATATTAAATAATGATAAGGTTCCTTTTAAATAAGATACTTAACTTCTTATACTTGTAACAAGTTCAGATTTGACCTGAGACACAAGTCAAAAATTCATATAGAAACGAATTTATTGTGGCATTCGAACAGATTTTTGAGTTTGATAAGCTTTACTGTATACACCCTTTTCATTTTTGCTATTCTGTGATTTTATTGTTTGTTTTATTTTTCATTTGGTTAATTTTCAAACCCCATTCCGTAACTCAGCAGCTGTGTAAGCCAAGATAATAATCTTGTATTTCTCATTGAATTTCTTTCTCACACGCGACAAAAAAAAATGAAAACAATGCGTTGTTGGTTTCGCTCTATAGTATCCCACGCCAATAACCAGCCCCGACACTGAGCCGTGGAAATGGATAAGCTAAACTAATTTTAACACAAACCGAAAACGCAAACCAATTGAATGAAAACGAAACAAAGCGAGCAAAATTAAAAAATTGAAAAATGAAAAACAATTAAGAAAGCAAATTACCGAAACCCAATTTGAATATCAAGAAGCCACAAATATCCTCTAATCTCTATTGCCACAAACACACACACAACCCCGAAAACAAAAAAAATCCAAACTCAAGCAGCAGGCCAAGCTACCAAAATACCCAGGTCTCTATGAAACTGCTCAAAACATCTCAGTACTTTAAACCAATGCGTATTTGTAGTGTTTTTTGACCTTACCATCCCATAGTTTGCACGTTCTATAGCCTCTAGACCTTCGCCATAAACATGATATTCCATTTTCATAATTCAAAAATGCATGAATGATCTATCTTGATCTGAAATCCAAAAAATAGTTTTCTTTGGTACAATTTTAAAAGATAGTTTAAAAAAAAGCTAAGTGTTTTGATTTCTGCATAACAATTTTAAAAGCTATCTTAGCTTATACGCCTTTCTTTTATATTTTATACTATATTACCTTAAAAAAAAATACGTAAAGCCAAATAATACAGGCCTTAGGACTAAAAAAGACATAGCATTTTATTTTAAAAGCAATTTAGGTTTACAAATTGTGCTAAAAGAGTTATTAGTCTAAAAATGGTTATAGAAAAGATTTGAAACTATATTTTGTAGACCTCTCATATGACCATACTAAGTAATAATATTCCTTATAAATTTCACATGCTGCCTAGAGTAATTCTCTTCGAATTCCCAAAGCTTTTTGCGAGCTTTAGGCTTATACACGAACCATTATCCGGGAGTATTTCTAGTTCCGATCTAGTAGAATGTTCATCTATGCTTTATTTTGATGTGGGTCAATGACTCCATCGTATACGTACTTAGATTGACTGCATCCGATGCTAGTTGTTGCCATGGAAGTGCCTGATTTTAATCGATCTTCGCTGTTGTTTGTTTTGCATACTTGTAGTGACGTATTGTGATCGTTGATCTTGACATGAGTGCCGACATCAGTTGATGCGGTTTTGACACGAGTTCGTTTCGACCTTGATTGAATATTGATTTCGATTTTTAGTTGAAATGTACAAGTCCCTGAGGGAGTGTTATTCCACCCCAAAGATTTTAAGAAACACGTTCTGTAATATTATTAATTTTCTGCACGCTTGCATGCCTTCTTATCTAACAGACATATTCATAGCAACTAATCAATAAGGTATTTAAGACACGTTTCTCCACACAAACATTTATTCAGCTCTATTTGTAATTGGATCTATGTTTTACTTGTTTACTAAATTACTAGGCTAAAGCATTTCAAAGTTTTAATTTTAATGTCTATTACAAAGTTGGCCTTTTTTCTTCATTTAAGGAACAAAACACCTTTAAAGTTTTGTTCTATAGTAATACACAATATCTTCATTTAAATGTGATAGTTGTTACATTTACTACACTTTACGCCGCATGACAAGAATTAATTGAGTGCTTTAGCCTTGTAATCGTCAATATATTCTTGCCTATTTATTTCCTAGAAATATTTCCATAAGCAACATACTAATAGATTCTCTTCGATTTTCTATAGCTGTCGGCGTTAAAAAGTCGGGGCAAGTTTCCGGGCACAAAGCTGCGCAGCTCATCGATCCAATCGATCGAGTCGACCGACATCGACTTCAACGAACTGAATATGGTGAGGCGAGCGAGTTCGGAGCTGTCCACATAACCTATGGATCGATCAGATCCAGATCCTCAGCAACCAACAAACACAACCACAACCAGGAGAATAGCAGCGAGTGAGATGGGAGAGAAGAACCAGGGCAGTACAGGATACACCCATATCGATATGGGGGAGCGTTTATACTTATATATATATACGTCGATATATATGTAAGGGCAGGCCTGTGATCACAAAAAGGGAAGCGGAAGCGGAAGGAGCAGCATCGAGCACAGGAAGTAGTTAAGGAGCAGTCGGCAGAATAGTTGCAATCCCATTACAACATTATTTATGTATAATATTCGTTTAAACCTTACTAACATGATATGCAAATTTTATTATACTTAATTGTATCTATTTTTTTTGGCAATAATTTTATTACTGTTACGTTTTGCAATCCGAAACACACTCATATTTATTTATTTTAAAGTCTAATTTAAACGATATTGTGAGAGTATTTTACACACTTGTACATTGATCGATGGCAACTGATTCGATTTACTAACACGATATGGATATTTTGTAATGATAATTTGTATCTATTTTTTTTGGCAATATTTTTATTACTGTTACATTTTGCAATCGAAAAACACTCATATGTATTTATTTAAAATCCCAATTGAAACGATATTGTGAGAGTATTTTTCACCCCTGTACATTTTGATCGATGGCAACTGATTCGAAGCGATGCGAAAGAGTGGAGATTGGCATTTGGATTTTATGTAAACCCCCAGAAAAAACCCATTACCCAACCCAGGCATCCTGTGAACCACTTTTAATGTAAGTTTTAAACGAATCGAATTGTTCTTAGGCCAGGTTAAACGAAACGCCGACTTTTTAAATTGTACGGAACATTTGATTTATACACTTGATTTGTATTATGATTTCATCCTGTGGAATGATATTAACACACATTTATCTGGAATGAATTTTGTAACTCTCGTATAGTAAGCTAAACCAATATAAATCTAAAACTAAACTAAAACCAAGTGCGAAAGACAAAGTAACAAGCGTGGCCAAATGCACAGAAAAATGCAAGATGAGAAAAAACCAAGAGACGACTATTTAAAATAGTTTAAAACGATATGTGAAAGAACCACGAAAAATGGGGGCCCCATTTCTCCCCGTTCAAGAACGATATTACGATAACGAATACGATATTCACACTTCTTACGATATTCAACTTAGTTAACAGTAGCGCTTGTCTATAGCCCTAAAAAAAAAGTATGATTTATATGGCTCCTTGAACCCATACCGATCTAAAGCGATTTGGCAGCTTGTCGCGAAAACCGATTTCGACATCGACTAACGATTTATCTACAAACAATGTAATTATTCAGGTTGAACCGTTTTCCATGTGCAATATTACCTATTTTTTTTTGTTTCTATTGAATTTCTTTTCTATTAGATGTTTTTATTATCATTTGTTAGCATGACGTCCTCAGTGTTTAGGTTTGTTACTTACCGTGATTAAGACCCCTAACCAATCGATTAACTTAATTTGTGTAATTCCATTGATTTGCCCATCATGACAAACCGATAAGAAGTAGCGGGAGAACTAAGAGATCTATGTAATATGTTTCGTAGCGTGTAAGAAGGCGGAAATTATGTCACAATACTTTGTTATATTATGCTTAAGTTATGTTCCCGACCCATTCAAAATTATTAGCATACTTTGTTCTATGCGATAATTAGTAACGATTAAGAACTATATAAATATGTATGTCTGCGGCTAAAAGACGAGGCTGCTGGGGCAGTATTAACAATCAGCAGCGGAGTTAACAGACATTTTAATACACATTTTAATATACATTCCCGAGAAAGATAAATTTCCCCTCAAAAATAAGAAAATCAGAAATCTGATTCCCCAACAGCCTCGAGTCTTAAAAATTTGGCAAGAACACTAGAATTGCGTATTATGTTATGGAAAGCGAAGGCACAAATTATACGATATCTAAAATAGTTTATACAAATTTATACATGCGTATGGAGCATTATTATTGTTGGCCAAAGTCTAGACTTGGCCCGCGCATAGTTGGTGTTAACTGATTGACCAATGAGTGTGAAATTTGTGCGAAATGCCGATCAAATAATAGCCCCACTTAAGTGACTCATCGGGCGGGGGGGGGCGGTGTATTATAATGAACCCCATCCCCTCATCGATAGCAGCTAATTTTATTGCCTTGTCAGTTCGATTTGATAAATGTGAAAAGACTTTGCAGTTTATCAATTCAGTGTGCGACTGTGCCAACGACTTTGGGCCAGACAGAAAGCAGACGTTCACGATTTGTTGACCCTGCCAAACGGTCGAAACTCCATTCAATCCAATTAATTAGCGGGCAAACTCGCATATAGCATATACTTAATGCAAATAAATCAAGTTTAGCTTCCATTGAGCAAAGGCGGTCTTCAATGTTCACTTTGATTTGCACTTATTTATTGCGTTTCTTGTTTCATTCATTGTTGATCATTGAGCAAAAAACCAACCGACAAAATTCAAATCACAAAATGGAATGTAGTTGACAAAATACCACAACAAATAGTGTTATATACTTTACATTTACATATACAAAAAACAATATATATACATAAATATATCAATATAACGATACAACTAACAGCGGAAGCGCAGAGAAAACCCGAAGGACTACAGAATGAAACAAATAAAATTCAACTAAAACTGAAAACAAAAAAATTAAACAGATATACAAAACGAAATCAAAGTTACAATTTTTAGTATTAAATAAATGAAATGAAAACCAACAGAAGGCAGTTTTTTCTGGGAATAATAAAGGCAATTTTAGCTTATCGGCCAGGCAAAAAAATCAACCCCATCAATGAACCCGCGCACTGAACTTCAGTTTAATCTATATATAGTCTATACGTATGTTGGCTAAATAATCTATAAAAATTAGCACGTGCTGGAGACTGACGAGGAAAAAAGCCGGATGTATGATTTCATTTTTTAAAATAACATAGGTCTTAGCATTTTAAATTTTCTAGTATTTAATGTATCATATACTGTGGGCACCATAGTGATTCGGTAGATCATAATCATAATATTATAATACTTTTACGGAGTTAAGGGGTTAATTTGAAATTATTGAATTGTGTATTTTTTTTATTCATAGTGATTTTGTAGATCATATTCATAATACTTAAATACTTTCATCGGAATCTCTCTGATTGAACCCAAAAAGTAAAAGTACAAAATCCAAGCCACAATATTTAAAAAACCCCGGCCTTAAAGGAAATTTTGTTTTGATATCACCCAACAAACCAGTTAAAGAAAACAACCTTTGTTATATTGTGTATTTTTTTTTATTTTTTAGTGCATTTTCTTAACTAGAGAGTATATGTATGTAGTTTAGGATTAAAGTTAATTATTTAATATCATTAACAAGTAGGGGGCTGGGACTTTTATGGGGGTCTCAGGGGAGTGTTTGATACTAGAGCTTTATGTTTCTTGTTTTTTTTTTTGTGGGGGTGGTGGGGATGTCTTTTTGGGTTCTTGCTCATCTTGATCTCATCTTCTTCATCTCGCTGACCATATCTAGTGTATTGCTGGTCCAAAAAAAAAAACTCACACTAAAACCTAAATAACAGCAGCTAAAAAAAAGAAAAAAAAAACACGGGAAATATCAGCAAAAAGGGCTGCCTTAGGATTCTAGTTCTGGGTTTTCGAAAATACGTTGGGTAAAAACTAAGCCTACGGTATGCATATAACTTCGCTTTCGGTGTTCGGGTGTTCGTGGGTCAGTGGGTCAGTGGATCGAAGGTGGTTTTAACAACAATCTATAAATCGATAACAACTCTGGAGATGTGGGCCTGTGCCCATTAACCCCTTCTATTCGTCCAGGCAGATGGTGCGCAAGATGGCCTCCACCACGGAATAGGGATCGCAGTTGGAGCTGGGGCGGCGATCCTCGAAGTAGCCCTTGCCATCGTCGTTGACCCCACGGGGAATGCGTATGCTGCATCCGCGGTTGGCCACTCCGGCACTGAAGTCGTTGATGGAGCTCGTCTCGTGCTTGCCGGTCAGACGACGGGCGTTGTCCTGACCCTGCTTGGGGTCGTAGGCCCGGATGTGCCGCTCGTGGCACTTGGACAGCTTGGCCACCGCCTTCTCGATGTCCCGGATGCCACCATCCTCGCGCATCGCCTTCGTGGACACGTTGGTGTGGGCACCAGCGCCGTTCCAGTCGCCGGGCATCGGCTTGGGATCCAAAGTGGACACAATCTGTGGGTTGGAGAATTGTTTTCCCATAAGTTATGCATTGAAAACTATCAAGAAATCATTGCAAACTTACGCCAAACTCCTCGGAGATGCGGTGCAAGAGGAAACGGGCCATCCAGAGGTCATCGCCAATGGAGATGCCCACGCAGGGTCCCACCTGGAACTCCCACTGGGCGGGCATCACCTCGGCATTGGTTCCGGACACCTTGATTCCGGCATACAGACAGGCACGGTAGTGGGCATCCACAATGTCGCGGGCGTAAACCTGAAAAAGTGAGGTGAGTCAAGAGATATAATTAATATTGTACTATAAGATCACATTTTTCCGAATTATTTTTGGGAAGTTTTAAAAGGCTAACAAAAAAATTAGGCATACGCTTTATTGTTGCTTATCCTATTCTCATTTTTAAAAAGATAGTTAAGTTAATTGATATGGTCAAAGCGAAATTTTCATAAAAAAAATGAATTATCCTATTCCTATTTTATATAATAATTAAAAAGAAAATTTTAAATACATTTAAATTCAGTTTTTGGTATCACAAAAAGTCTTCAAGCATGAACTCAAAACGGAAAATTACGTATACGCCACATTGGTTGGTGAAATGTAAAAATAATAGGCATAATGTGAATGTTTTGATAATATATATAGGGATAACATTTTTTTTATTATTTTACTATCTCAATATCTTTGGTTTAAGAAATTAGAAATCCTTTAGATGATCCAAAAATGATATTATATTACAGGACCCACCTTGTTGGCACCAACGCCGCAGTAGTAGGGTCCCTGGGGTCCGGGGAAGCCGTTCTTGGGCCAGCCCAGTGGATGGCCGTCGAAGTCGAGGAAGGTGTACTCCTGCTCGATGCCGAACCAGGGCTCCTCGTCGACGCACTTGTTGGCCACCTCCAGGCAGGTCTTGCGCTTGTTGGTGTCCGTGGGGGTGCCGTCGAACTTGTAGGTGTCGCACATCACCAGGATGTTGTTGCCGCGGCGGAAGGGGTCCTTGTAGATGGCCACCGGGTACAGGTAGGTGTCCGAGTTGGACCCCTCGGCCTGGTAGCACGAGCTTCCATCGTAGTTCCAAACGGGCAGCTCTGTAATGGTGGAAAAACAAAAAAAAATGGGGGGTTAGTCTAAAACCATTAGTTGTCGCTGGGGGTTAATTTTGAAGGGGTGACCTCGTCGCTCACTTAGCATGCGATACCCTCGAATTAAATATAATTGACGGCAATTGACTGGGCCTGCGATTGGGGTTCCGTTTGAAAGTTCACATCTCCCCATTAGTATACCCTTATATCAGGTCCAAAACTCGTTAATGTAATTTTGTAAGCCAAATGATTGGTTGTCAATTGCACAGTGGACTAAGGAAACCACAATTATCAAGTGGATCTACTTATTTATCATCCAATAAAATATATTAACTCTCATTTACAGATGATATAGACCATAGTCATATATTAAAGCTAATTTATTAAACCCTTTAGGGATTTTTTAAAGCTTTTAAATTATTGCTAGCCATATAATAACACGATTTATGGAGCACTTTCAGTTTTCAAAGTCAGCAGAGAACCATTTAATTTCGCTTAAATATTAATTTAGATTGATTTACAACTAGCTTAATACACTTGTGTTCAGCAAAAATTACTTCTGGTGAGAAAAACCTTGTTAAAGTGATAGTAATAGAAGCTAAGAAGAAGGAGAAAAACTCGTATACAACATTGTAACATTTGAATATTTATTATGCTTTTCAGAACTGTACCCCTGTTTGTGTAAGCAAGTATTCAAATGAATGGAATGATTGTGCTTATTAAGTTTCAAAACGCAAGCTGCGACCTCCTCCCTATTATTTTTCCTAAACTCGCCATGCATTTTGATGATCCATCAAGAAACAAAAACAAAAAAGTGCGGCTTGCCAGTGAGAATAAAAATTGAGATAAAGGGGTGGTGTTGGATGACGGATGTGTGTTTACTCGGTAACTCGTTTCCCCATTGCCCGTTGTTTATTATAATAAATAGTTAATTCCCCGTATGTAAATAATGCTAATGAAAATATTTCACTTATGCAAATATCCCGCTGAGTGGGGGGGGTGGGCGGTGCATTGTTGTAACAGGCGGGGGGTGACCTTGAGCCGGCGTTTTCATTTACAATCTGGTATCTCGTGTTGGTTCTCTATCTCTGTCCCTCTCTATCTCCCCTTCTGCCCGCGTGTGTGTGTGTATGGGTGCTCGAGTATCTGTGTGCCACTCGAATTGATAAACAGCTGTAGATTTTTCCACACACACTCACACAAACAGAGACCCAACTGGTTCTCCACTACTAATGTCAGTGTGTCACTGTGCCACCAGAGCACTACAGTTATTAGCCTTGCTCTCCACGAAGCCAAGCACCACCCATCACACCCCCTCCTCATAGCCATCGTACCACCTCCATCCAATACTGTTGCTATTTGCTTCCGATTTCAGTCCTACACGGCGAGACAAATAACACGAAAGGCCGATTGCATTATCAGTCGTTGGAGACTGCACTCCCGAGAGAGCATTGATCTTGAAAGTTACTAGTTCTGGGCACTATGTAGTAATGCATCTGAATTATTGACCTTAACACTTGCATTAATGGGGGAAAAGCCTCTAAAATGCATCTGCATTTCATATCAAGTTCAAACTCTCTCATAAAAGAATTTTAGACCTAAGGGAATCTATTATTTTATAACTTGAATATAGCTTAAGGCCACATTATTTTTCCTAGTGTGACCCTTTCCACCTTTACAAACTGTACTTTTCTGTCCCATCCTTGAAGTGACTGGCAATTTAGGGGCTGAAGTGTTTAGAAATGCAATCGGGTTACAAAGTTTTCAATTACTTTTGATTGCAGCTGATATTTTCTTATTGCGGTTGGGGGCTAAAAGGAATGGCTGATTAAATCGATTGTCCTTTATTGAAAGGGGCACGCTCCAACGATTAGATGTCATTTGGCAATTGTTTTTTTTCCAAGTGCCCAATTAGATTTCCACTTTGAACTTGAAATGCAGTTCTACCTCTCCCTTTTCCCCATTAGGGTGAGTCGTCACTCACGAACTCGTCAAAAACAAATAAAATACAAAAAAAAAGTCTGCTTTCTCTAACACCTACACTATACATATGTCCGTCCCTTTCCAACGCCTGGCGAATGCACTTTGTGCGAGGGGGACAGACCGAGTGTAAGTGCGCTTCTTAATTAGTAATTGTGCGCATTAAGTCATTTGTTTTTCTTTTTTTTATTGTTTGTTTGTGTTTTGCTTTTGCTTTCAAGTGCAAGTGGAATAATTAAGGTGACATATTCGCGTGCTGATCGGGGTTTTTCTAAGTTGGGGGTTTTTTCTTAAGCCGAACAGCAGACAATTATCCGTCCTTGTCGCACGGGTGATTGGGTTTGCGGTTTCACAGCTTGATCTTTTAACTTTTTTAGCAAAAAATAATATTTCAAAGTTCTTTTTTAGTTAAAAAAATCAAATGCTTAAGGAAAAAAAAGAAAAACTATATCATTTATTAAATTTTTTCTTTTAACTAAACAAAAAGTCGATAAAACATAATATTTTTTTAAAAAGAACTATATTTTTATTGCAAAGATATATATTCCCTTAACATTCAACAACTAAAATAACCAGGAAATATGTAGAAAAGTGATTTCAAACCACAAGGGGATTGTTATTATCATCGTGTGTGATAATATAAACGGAATCCATAAACGAGTCCCTGCTAAAGTTAGAATGTTCAAAATTAGTTTACAGTACCTCAATACCCATAGCCCCCTAAACTGCTTCCTCTTTCCACTCCGCCGGTAATTGCACATTAAATCGCAATCAATTAACACCGAGCACGAATAAACTCTTTCAAGTCCGGACGGCCGTTTATAAAGCCCCCGCGATTAAATCGCATTATCAGACGCGAGTCGTGAAAATTCTGTTTTTAGACCATAAAGCACTTCCCAGACGTTCGCAGAGCCCAAGAACCGCCGCCAGAATCGTGCCAAGGCAAAGGTCATCGCTGGGTTGGGGTTATATAACCCCGTGAGAGGGATCAATAAAAAACCGCAACAGACGAAGCCGTTCATTGCCACCAATTTTGGGGCGTTTATGGGCTGGATTTTCAGACGCTCGTAAAATCGCACAGATCTAGCATAGTATAGTATAGCCATAGCTATTGCGTAGTAATTGCTGGCAACATGTGAATTTAAAATGAATAAAACTGACAGCGGAAGATAGTGGACGACAATGTATGAGTGCTACATAAATATGGTTTTTGATTTATGGGAACGAAATATATTTAGCTTTCTGATTTGATAACTAGTTTGTCTAAAGAAATTACAAATGTATCTTGAGAGTTTTGGGCATTTTTAATAATAAATGTAAATAAACCTTGACTTTGGAATGATCTGTTATATAAAACATGTGAACGAAACTCAACACACCGTCTGAATTTAGAAGTTCACTCAATTAGCTTCTAATTTAAGAGTGTGTCTGTATTTCTGGTCATTAAAGGCGTTTGACTAATTTGTAGAAATTAGCACCTGGCGAGACTTATCTTTTCTTTCTTCTTTTTTGAGTACTTTCTTTGTGATTCTTTGTTCTATATCTTTTGTTTTGGGCATTTTCAAAGGTGAGCCTTATATATTCGTTACTTTTTTAATGTTTCTAATCAATTGAATTAGTCGTTTGTTAAAAATTCGAATTGATTTTTATATTCCAGCTTAACTTTCTTTCTAATCCTACTCCCATTTTGGAATTTAAGTTCATTCACACCCGACCCATTAAAACCCCATTACGTTTTGCAGCTGGTTATAAAAGCGACTTGGATCACCAAAAACTTGTGTAGTGTAGTGATAAATCCAGGCAGCGCCTGAGACGGAGACAGTTTTAAGAGCTTAGCCACTCCAGATAAGATTACACTCGCAGAAAATCAAGTATTTGGCACATAAATCAAGTGCGAGCACGACCTATGCTGCGATAAGCTAGAAAATATTATACTTAATGCCGGTATTTCAACTACTTGATCGAAGCGCTATTTAACAAGAAACTAATCGGGAATTATAATTGGGCATTATCGAACAAATAGAAGGTATTTGCTGAGGTCTTTTTCAGGTAATAATATAGGGGTGTTTTAAGGTACTTAAGGTTTAGATTTCTTTATCAGCTTTGGGAGAACATGCATAGTATATTTTAGGATCCTTCAGATATTTTAATCCCAAAAAAAGATTGTCTGATAATGGGATTTTAGTTTCGATCTGTGTAAGATCTAAATTGATATTGCAGGTACAATTTAAGAAATGGGAATAGGTTTGTGATTGGAAACTCAGAAATAATTGGGATGCAAACTATATATGTAAGTACAAATCCAAAACAGTATATAAAATCTGTTGGTAACACCAAGATATGGATATTTTGACTATCCTGAGTTCTATAACAGCACCCCTAATGTATTTTCATAGACTCACCCTTGGGGCTCTGGGGAATGAAGTCGAGGGTGCGGTCCTTGCAGCGCAGGTCCTCTCCGGTTCCGTCGATCCACACGTAGGTGGCCTGGACGATGTTCTCCTGCAGCGGCAGCGACAGGTAGCGGTCGAGGATCGTCTTGTTGATGCGCGCATTGGGCGAGTCCTCCAGGATCCTACCGGACATACTGCTCTTGCGATTAGGGCACCCAAAAAAAAGGTAGAGTGGATCAGAAATAAACAATGTTCGTTTGGCACTCGAGTCGGATTCTATCTTCTTTTTTTTTTGTTGATTCTTGGATCCGCACCTGATTTCTATTTGCACTCTCTTTCGGGGCTGACTATCTGATGGATGATTTGGGACACGGCTGCGTCCTTTCTGGGATTTCGGGAATTTCAGTTGGTTCTGAATTCGGAATCGGAACTTTTTGGTGTGCGCGGAAGCGTTACTGGAACACGACTAAGCTGGAGCCCCTTGTTCCAACTCAATTTATAATGACCAACAACAAACAACAAAGCAAAACAAAAGCAACGCGCCCGTTGTTGCTGTATAAACTATACTATACGGCCATATACACTATACTATACACTACACTACACACTACACACTACACTAGGTACTATACTTACAACAAACTAGCAGCGACTGCGACGTCGGCAGCGACGCGGGCAGCGCGCCATTGAAAACACAAGCAACAACTGTTGTGGTCGACGCTAAAGCAGCGCTGCTGCAGCGCAGTCGCCGCACGATCAACGCCCCCTCTCTCTCGCTCGCACTCGCACGCGCACCCGCTCGCCCTCCCACTCCCACCCACTGGGATTAGACGGTTTGCAGTTTGTCGCTTGTGGCGAGTGCGAGAGCGAGAGGAAGACAGCGAGAGGGAGAGCGCTGCTCTCCCAATTGGATTCCTGGCTCACGTTTCCGGTTACACGGAGAAAAATTGGTACTACTTTTCTATGAGTATCTATCAAAAGTATTTAATAATAGAAAGAATATTTTGATTTCCTTAAAAAAACTAAAAATTTTAATCTATAATATTACACGACACCAGTAACACTCAAAAAAATCCTATTTCTTAATTCTTAAGAATTCTTTTTCAATAAAAAATAGTTCTAATTTAGTTTTATGATATTTTTAAGCTATAGTTATAGGGAATATTAGGAAATGTTTAAATTAAACTTGTAAATGTATTACCGTTTTAAAAATGTAATACTCATATAGTAATAAACAGGTTATTTTGGGGAATGTTTTAATAAAACTTGTAAATATAATACCGTTCTGAAAAGTTCCTACTTATAAAGTAAAAAACTTGTTCTTTTTGAACCAGGATAATTTCCAAAGTGTTATCTAGATATCAAATATGATAGCAATGGTATTTGCTTTTCTCACAATTTTATTAAGTACCCATTCCCTAACTTTTCCAAAAACCCAAGCAATTCTCTAGTACCTTTAGAAATCAGAGAATTTTTCCCCGTGTAGATTAACAGTTGCAGGTTGAGTTGCCAAATTGTTTTGTTTATTTTTAATTCACTTTTGATGTGCGGGTAATGCGTGTAAATGAGTAAAAGTCGCTTATCAGCTGGATCGCCAGCAAATGAGTGTTATAAACATTTTTTTATTCTGTTTTTTTTTTTTGTTTCGACAAGGACAAGGACAGTTTGCTGATGTGATGATGAACAACTTACGCTGAATGCATTTTACTGTTTGTTTAAAATGTTTTTGCGAACTCTAAAAGAAAGTAATACCGAAAGCGAACTTTTGACGCGCACTTGAGTTTTTTATATGTATTTTCAAGAAGAATGCGTTCTTGATTCCGATTGAGATTAGGATTGGGAGTTTCGAGTTGAGCTGATACAGTGGGCACTTCTTAGGAGTGACTGCGCAGAAACAGCGGCGATTGATCCGCTTTTATAGGCTCTCCGATCCGATCACTTCGCACTCGGACAACTGGGGAGATGTTCGGATGTGTGACTCGATTTTTTGATTATTTTTATGGCGCATAAAGCAAACACGACCATGTGTTAATTACCTTTTCAAGATTCTCACATTTTTATTATTATTTGGCGTTGTGCTCACCTCGTCAGACCGAAAAAACGAAAATAAATACGCCTAAAAGGGAGCCATTCCTTTGGCCCACATAGGTGGCAGACCCCCAAAACGCCCCCCTTAACCCACAAAACCCAATTTCCAACTCCTTAACGCCCATTCGCCAAACGCACCCTACACCCACGGCAAAATGTTGGCCATGTTTGCCAGCCAAAGGTGTGAAAAAAACTGATTGCAAACGAGTTTCGCACAAAAAGGTTAATTGTTCGGGTGGATTTTTATGGCTTCGTCTGGGGGGTCTAATGTAAACTGACCGGAATATAAAGCTTATCAGGGCAGTTTTCCATATTTGACTGGCTGGTTATTCCTTAAACGGAATTTTACCATATATTCCTTATAAAGTTGTTCCTACTTCCAATAGAATATATATAAACTATATATAAAATACTTTAGAAATACCCTTACAAACAGTGAAGCAATTGATACATTTTGTAGCATTCTGACTTCTTAAATAATACTTAAAAGTGAATTCAATTTTCAAAATTATACTTTATAAATAGATTTTCTATTGTCTCTAGTTATTCAAAAATATATAAAAATATCAAAGACATTAAAGTCCAAAAACGTATTTAAATAAAGCCTAATTTACACCTTTATTTCTTACTTTTAAATTCATTAAATTTTCTATATATATCAGCAACTTTAGCAACTTTAAAATCAATTTCTCTTTGGGTGTAACAAATTCGCCAGCTGATCTAAATTTATATGCAAACAAAAACGTCTGGACGGGCAGACGGTCGCAGAAACAACAAGTTAACGTATCAAATAAATTGCGACGCACAGACAAACATAAAATAAAACACACAAGCAAACGTGAAATAATTTTCTATTAATCGTCGACTGCGTCTTCAATTCGGCTCAGTGTTGGCCAGAAAGCTTTTTTTGTGGTAAGCAAAGCCAATCAGAACTTGGCTTAAAAATTTCAAAATACTTAAATTTTGCTTACTTTACTGCATTTTGTAATTAAATTACTCATAAGCCAGGTGTGCTTATAAAGTTGGTAAACACTGCGTATGAGTGATTTAATTAAGTCACTTTGTGTTTTTCACATTTCCGAGTAGATTAATCACAATGTTTTAAAATAAAACTTATATATTTAATGTTTCTTGAATTTTTTATAAAGGAGACAGAGATTATTTTTGATTTTTGCAAAGCAACAAGCAGTTTTCGAATAATAAACTTGGTAAACAGTGCGTATGCGCAATTTTATAAGTCTAAGTGTTTTGTAGAACTATAAAAATATTGATATTGATAGGATTCAATGTTGTTTAATTAAAAACAAAGTTTATAAAAATACATAAAGACAAATTTTTAAGAATTCCTAAGTTTTTAACATCCATGAGATCCGTAAAATATTCAAAAAAAAATTAAGCAACATTTTTTTAAACCTTTTTGCGGTTAGGGAATTTAAAAAATGGACAGAAAACCGGCTAATTTGTCAACGCTGGCTATCTGTTCACGTGAACTGCGCATGCGTTTCCCGCTGCGGTCAACGCCCCCCCTCCACCGCCGCCCCTGTAAACCGCCCGTCGATCGTCGATTGTCGTCCGTCTTCTGGTGTTTGCTCGCATTTAACGAGGCTTTTTTCGCGAGCCTCTCTCTTGCCGGCTGCATTCAAATTGGCTTAGGCAACGGCCAGGCAATCGTTTGGCCATAAAGCCCCTAAGACGAGCAAACGCCAAACAAAGAATACAGCAAAAAGCGTAAAACTTTGATCTGCGATAGCGCTCGAACTGGCCAACCTGGCCAAGATTAGGAGCCCAGGAGGTGGCCCGCCCTAAATAGTCGGCTAGAAGAAGACCCAAAGACGCGTGGCTGCGATAACCGACCTAATGGTAAGTAGGTGAAGGCAGCGGCAGCAACTATATGGAGCCCCTCGTACAAATATATACATTTATAGTATAGTAAATGACTAATTGATTGGCGCAGACTGTGGTAATTGGGGAATTTGAATTGGCATTACCACTTCTCATATTTCGCATTAATTTCGCCAGCTTAATTGGCGATCATCAAGTGGCAATTTATCATCGAGGCCCATCATCAGGCGCTTGGTCTGTTTATAGGCCCCGCGTTGGGCGCCAGTTTCCCGATTGACAACCCATTGGGGTCACCAGTTCGGTTGGATCCGATTCTGGACTAGATCGCGGCGGTGGGAATAATGCTAATGCTATATTCTTGTAGTAAGTGATACTTTTAGAACCAGATGTAAGTTGGTCTATTTTTAGGTCCCGCGTTGGGCGCCAGTTTCCCGATTGATAACCCATTGGGGTCACCAATTCGGCTGGATTCAATTCTGGACTATATTCCTAATAGTAAGTGTTATTTTTACAAATAGAAGTATTCGTTGTCACGTTTTCGGTTCTATTGTTATCTTAAGTATTTGTCTTTATAGCTTACTGTTTAATTGCTTCATTCAACAATAAAATAAATAACGGCAACGTGTTGTTCTTATTTGTTATATGTAATGTAATCTGTTAGGAACATTTTAAATGCGTTCCGTCTTGTTTTAAAACTGGACGTTAAAGTCAAGTTTATTGCAAAAAATGTGCCTTAAAAAACACACTTGGAGCATAAATTCCCTGGGAATTCTTGAGAGCGTTATCAGCAAATCAATGGGGGCCACGGTATTTCTTGGCGCCATTTTCTACAGATGACTATCGCTCCATCGAGTGGATTATGTTCTTTTTGCCACTTAGTTTCTTATGTTTGGGTTTTGGGTTCTGGCCACTTGTGAGCCCTCATAAAGTTACATAATTCGTCGTCCGATGGCCGATAAACGTCGCCAGTCAAAGATTGGAAGCACCACTAGCCATAGTGCTTCTGATTCCGTCCACTGGGACCCTGAACTTTGCCAGCGTTACGTATTTCCAACCGCCTATCTGGAAAGTCTGTGCCAGGGGATGTGCGTCTGCAGTTCGAAGCGAAAAAGAAAAAATAGAAATAGAAAACAAAAAAAAAAACGAAATTATAAAATGCGACACTCTTTATGCCCCCAATTGGCGTATAAACTCTATTAAACAATTTATGCTCTAAACTGTCTGAATTGCTTAACTTCTTTATGGCACTCGCATTCGCATTCGGGTTTGGGCTTTGGGCTTTGGGTTCGGGCCCGCACGCTTATTTATTCTATAATAAACTTATCTAATAGTCATGTGCACTATATGTGCCGCTGTATTGTTTTTGTGTGTTTGGTTCTGTGGTGCCAGCTCAACTCGGTTCGGTTCGCGTTGGATCGGCTTGTCATGAAACAGAATCTAACTGAACGGCGTGATCGGATATCTCTGGGACCCCCAAATGCCCATGCCCCTCATCCAAATTAAGACAGCTCCCTCTCCCTCGGTAGATTCAGCTGATTTTGCTGATTCTACTCGTTCAGCTGGCTCTTCAAAAACAATGTCAGGCCATCTCAATTGAGCTGAGTGCTGGGCGCTTCCTTCCTATATGCACAGTGATCTCTAACCTATCTTAGTGATAGGTAGATCCTTGTAAAAATATCTAAATTCTTATAGAATATTTAAATTGGTAAAGTTATACAAACTACAAGAAATTTTTAAGCATTACTCTTAATGTAATCGTTATCTAAAAAATATTATATTGCCAAGATAGGTTTAAAGTTAAACTAGAGTCATTTCAAAATATGACAGGCCCACCTAAGCAATTCAAAATTCATAAATATCCACTAAGTTCTTTTTTAGGTTTCACTGTACCTGTGTTGCGTGATAAGTAGTGGGTGTGCGTGAGAGCTAGAGGGTATTACGTGTGTTTGAGGGCGACTGCCTCAGTTGCAAGGAAGTTGCGATTTGATGTTCAGTCAAAAAAAAACAAAATAAAAACAAAAAACTGTAAAAATAAAACCAAAACCAAATGCATATGGAAAAGGGGCAACTGCTGACGGCTGAACAATTGGCGTTGATTCAATTTGCTAGCCATTTGCGGTACTCGGCACTGCCGCTGCAATTATGCCCATCAAATCTATCCCAATCCCGCGAATCAAGCAATTTACCCATCATCATTACTATCATCATCCAGTGTTTTAAATCAATTTGATGCCCTTGTCTTTTTCAGAGGGGGAAAGGTTTAAAATGAGCCATTAATTTGCCATTTTTCCTATATTAAAATGGTGGTGTAGGATTTATAAATTATATTAAAGGGTAGAAGCAAAGTATCTTAAGATTAGGCTTAATTTCCAATCTATTAGCATTGAAATATGGCGATTTTGTATTTTCTATACAAAATTATACAAAATGATCACAATACGCCTTGATTTGACTAAACTACGATCGAAAAACTGGTAAGAAATACCGCATTTTTGATTAAAATACGAATATCGTATTTTTGACAAAAATCCATATCCAATTTTTCCGCCTTAAAAAATCAGTTTTTTGGCTGCTGTAAAGAATAAATAAACGTCACATCGAGGAATGCCATACCTCGTTGTGCTCGTTGCTTAATTTCCAATCCATTGGCATTCAAACCTGATAATTTTTTACTTGTCACATTTTTTGCAAAAAAAGACGACCCTTACGAAAAATGCGAAAATGGGTCAAAAAATAAATTTTCTTTAAAATGATTGGGATCGTTAGCATAGGAAGCAAGATGCTCAAAACTGTCGGTCTTTTAGCTGTACGTCTTGATTTGGCTAAACTACGACTGAAAAACCACTAAAAAATGAGAATTTTTGACCAAAATCTGAATCCAAAAAAAAACCGAAAAAAAAACTGAAAAAATTTGTCAAAAAATAAATGTTCCTTAAAATGATTGGGATTGTTAGCTTAGGATGTTAGCTGCTCAAAACTGTCGGTCTTTTGGCTGTACGCCTTGATTTGGCTAAACTACGACTGAAAAACCACTAAAAAATTAGTATTTTTGACCAAAATCTGAATCTCAAAAATAAACGACCTACCCCTTTACAAAAAATGAAAAAATTTGTAAAAAAATAAATCTTCTTAAAGTGATAGGGATCGATAGCAATTGAAGCAATATGCTCAAAACTGTCGGTCTTTTAGCTGTACGTCTTGATTTGGCTAAACTACGACTGAAAAACCACTAAAAAATGAGGATTTTTGACCAAAATCTGAATCTCAAAAATAAACGACCTACCCCCTTACAAAAAATGAAAAAATTTGTCAAAAAATAAATCTTTCTTAAAGTGATAGGGATCGATAGCAATTGAAGCAATATGCTCAAAACTGTCGGTCTTTTGGCTGTACGCCTTGATTTGGCTAAACTACGACTGAAAAACCACTAAAAAATTAGTATTTTTGACCAAAATCTGAATCTCAAAAATAAACGACCTACCCCATTACAAAAAATGAAAAAATTGGTCAAAAAATAAATCTTTCTTAAAGTGATAGGGATCGATAGCAATTGAAGCAAGCTGCTCAAAACTGTCGGTCTTTTAGCTGTACGTCTTGATTTGGCTAAACTACGACTGAAAAACCACTAAAAAATGAGGATTTTTGACCAAAATCTGAATCCAAAAAAAAACCGAAAAAAAAACTGAAAAAATTTGTCAAAAAATAAATGTTCCTTAAAATGATTGGGATTGTTAGCTTAGGATGTTAGCTGCTCAAAACTGTCGGTCTTTTGGCTGTACGCCTTGATTTGGCTAAACTACGACTGAAAAACCACTAAAAAATTAGGATTTTTGACCAAAACCTGAATCTCAAAAATAAACGACCTACCCCATTACAAAAAATGAAAAAATTGGTCAAAAAATAAATCTTTCTTAAAGTGATAGGGATCGATAGCAATTGAAGCAAGCTGCTCAAAACTGTCGGTCTTTTGGCTGTACGCCTTGATTTGGCTAAACTACGACTGAAAAACCATTAAAAAATTATTATTTTTGACCAAAATCTGTATCTCAAAAATAAACGACCTACCCCCTTACAAAAAATGAAAAAATTGGTCAAAAAATAAATCTTTCTTAAAGTGATAGGGATCGTTAGCAATTGAAGTAAGCAACTCAAAACTGTTGGTCTTTTAGCTGTACGCCTTGATTTGGCTAAACTACGACTGAAAAACCACTAAAAAATGAGTATTTTTGACCAAAATCTGAATCTCAAAAATAAACGACCTACCCCATTACAAAAAATGAAAAAATTGGTCAAAAAATAAATCTTTCTTAAAGTGATAGGGATCGATAGCAATTGAAGCAAGCTGCTCAAAACTGTCGGTCTTTTAGCTGTACGTCTTGATTTGGCTAAACTACGACTGAAAAACCACTAAAAAATGAGGATTTTTGACCAAAATCTGAATCCAAAAAAAAACCGAAAAAAAAACTGAAAAAATTTGTCAAAAAATAAATGTTCCTTAAAATGATTGGGATTGTTAGCTTAGGATGTTAGCTGCTCAAAACTGTCGGTCTTTTGGCTGTACGCCTTGATTTGGCTAAACTACGACTGAAAAACCACTAAAAAATTAGGATTTTTGACCAAAATCTGAATCTCAAAAATAAACGACCTACCCCATTACAAAAAATGAAAAAATTGGTCAAAAAATAAATCTTTCTTAAAGTGATAGGGATCGATAGCAATTGAAGCAAGCTGCTCAAAACTGTCGGTCTTTTGGCTGTACGCCTTGATTTGGCTAAACTACGACTGAAAAACCATTAAAAAATTATTATTTTTGACCAAAATCTGTATCTCAAAAATAAACGACCTACCCCCTTACAAAAAATGAAAAAATTGGTCAAAAAATAAATCTTTCTTAAAGTGATAGGGATCGTTAGCAATTGAAGTAAGCAACTCAAAACTGTTGGTCTTTTAGCTGTACGCCTTGATTTGGCTAAACTACGACTGAAAAACCACTAAAAAATGAGTATTTTTGACCAAAATCTGAATCTCAAAAATAAACGACCTACCCCATTACAAAAAATGAAAAAATTGGTCAAAAAATAAATCTTTCTTAAAGTGATAGGGATCGATAGCAATTGAAGCAAGCTGCTCAAAACTGTCGGTCTTTTAGCTGTACGTCTTGATTTGGCTAAACTACGACTGAAAAACCATTAAAAAATTATTATTTTTGACCAAAATCTGTATCTCAAAAATAAACGACCTACCCCCTTACAAAAAATGAAAAAATTGGTCAAAAAATAAATCTTTCTTAAAGTGATAGGGATCGTTAGCAATTGAAGTAAGCAACTCAAAACTGTTGGTCTTTTAGCTGTACGCCTTGATTTGGCTAAACTACGACTGAAAAACCACTAAAAAATGAGTATTTTTGACCAAAATCTGAATCTCAAAAATAAACGACCTACCCCATTACAAAAAATGAAAAAATTGGTCAAAAAATAAATCTTTCTTAAAGTGATAGGGATCGATAGCAATTGAAGCAAGCTGCTCAAAACTGTCGGTCTTTTGGCTGTACGCCTTGATTTGGCTAAACTACGACTGAAAAACCATTAAAAAATTATTATTTTTGACCAAAATCTGTATCTCAAAAATAAACGACCTACCCCCTTACAAAAAATGAAAAAATTGGTCAAAAAATAAATCTTTCTTAAAGTGATAGGGATCGATAGCAATTGAAGCAATATGCTCAAAACTGTCGGTCTTTTAGCTGTACGTCTTGATTTGGCTAAACTACGACTGAAAAACCACTAAAAAATGAGGATTTTTGACCAAAATCTGAATCTCAAAAATAAACGACCTACCCCCTTACAAAAAATGAAAAAATTTGTAAAAAAATAAATCTTTCTTAAAGTGATAGGGATCGATAGCAATTGAAGCAATATGCTCAAAACTGTCGGTCTTTTGGCTGTACGCCTTGATTTGGCTAAACTACGACTGAAAAACCACTCAAAAATTAGTATATTTGACCAAAATCTGAATCTCAAAAATAAAGGACCTACCCCATTACAAAAAATGAAAAAATTGGTCAAAAAATAAATCTTTCTTAAAGTGATAGGGATCGATAGCAATTGAAGCAAGCTGCTCAAAACTGTCGGTCTTTTGGCTGTACGCCTTGATTTGGCTAAACTACGACTGAAAAACCACAAAAAAATAAGTATTTTTGACCAAAATCTGTATCTCAAAAATAAACGACCTACCCCCTTACAAAAAATGAAAAAATTTGTCAAAAAATAAATCTTCCTTAAAATGATTGGGATTGTTAGCTTAGGATGTTAGCTGCTCAAAACTGTCGGTCTTTTGGCTGTACGCCTTGATTTGGCTAAACTACGACTGAAAAACCACTAAAAAATTAGTATTTTTGACCAAAATCTGAATCTCAAAAATTAACGACCTACCCCCTTACAAAAAATGAAAAAATTGGTCAAAAAATAAATCTTTCTTAAAGTGATAGGGATCGTTAGCAATTGAAGTAAGCAACTCAAAACTGTTGGTCTTTTAGCTGTACGCCTTGATTTGGCTAAACTACGACTGAAAAACCACTAAAAAATGAGTATTTTTGACCAAAATCTGAACCTCAAAAATAAACGACCTACCCCATTACAAAAAATGAAAAAATTGGTCAAAAAATAAATCTTTCTTAAAGTGATAGGGATCGATAGCAATTGAAGCAAGCTGCTCAAAACTGTCGGTCTTTTAGCTGTACGTCTTGATTTGGCTAAACTACGACTGAAAAACCACTAAAAAATGAGGATTTTTGACCAAAATCTGAATCTCAAAAATTAACGACCTACCCCCTTACAAAAAATGAAAAAATTTGTCTAAAAATAAATCTTTCTTAAAGTGATAGGGATCGATAGCAATTGAAGCAAGCTGCTCAAAACTGTCGGTCTTTTGGCTGTACGCCTTGATTTGGCTAAACTACGACTGAAAAACCACAAAAAAATAAGTATTTTTGACCAAAATCTGTATCTCAAAAATAAACGACCTACCCCCTTACAAAAAATGAAAAAATTTGTCAAAAAATAAATCTTCCTTAAAATGATTGGGATTGTTAGCTTAGGATGTTAGCTGCTCAAAACTGTCGGTCTTTTGGCTGTACGCCTTGATTTGGCTAAACTACGACTGAAAAACCACTAAAAAATTAGTATTTTTGACCAAAATCTGAATCTCAAAAATTAACGACCTACCCCCTTACAAAAAATGAAAAAATTTGTCTAAAAATAAATCTTTCTTAAAGTGATAGGGATCGATAGCAATTGAAGCAAGCAGCTCAAAACTGTCGGTCTTTTAGCTGTACGCCTTGATTTGACTAAACTACGATTGAAAAACTGGAAGGAAAAATCGTTTTTTACTAAAAAATGAATATCGTATTTTTTACCAAAATCGGAATCCCATTTTTTCGCCCTAAGAATTCAGTTTTTTGGCTGCTACATAAAAAATAAACGTCAGATCGAGGAATGTCATACCTCGTTGAGCTCGTTGCTTATTTTCCAATCCATTGGCATTCAAACTTTTTTTTACTTATCGCATTTTTTGCAAAAAAAGACAAAGCACCCCCTTACAAAAAATGCGAAAATTGGTCAAAAAATAAATTTTCCTTAAAATGGTTGGGATCGTTAGCGTAGGTTGCCAGCTGATCAAAACAGTCGCTCTTTCAGCGGTACGCCTTGATTTGGCAAAAATACGATCAAAAACCTGGAAAGAAAAACCGCATTTTTGATCAAAATCTGAATATCGTATTTTTGACAAAAAAACGTATCCCATGTTTCCGCCCTAAAATCTCAGTTTTTTGGCTGCTGTAAGGAAAATAAACGTCACATCGAGGAATGCCATACCTCGTTGTGCTCGTTGCTTAATTTCCAATCCATTGGCATTCAAACCATGAAATATTTAATTTTTGACATTTTTCGCAAAAAAACATGATGCGAAAATTAGTCAAAAAATAAATTTCCCCTGAAGTGATTGAAATCGTTAGCGTAGGTTGCCAGCTGATCAAAACAGTCGGTCTTTCAGCTGTAGGCCTTAAATTGGCCAAACTACAATCATGGAATCCCGACAAAAATAAAATTTGTATCTTAAATCTGAATCCCTCTTTTGCGCCCTAAAGTATATCGTTTTCACCTTTTAATTGATATGGAAGAACCTTTTGGAGGCTCAACCTATAGAGCAACCTTATTGGTGCTCCGGATCGACCTTCGATGTCGATGTCGCGGCTTTTTCAAACCCGATCAAAGTTAAAATAAAAAGAGCCCGTGAGCCTCCGGGTGTGTGCGTGCCATCGCTGACGTCATCGGCTGAGGAACGTGCGCTGCTAATCGAAGTATATATACTACATAAAAAATGGCATAAAAAAACTTAGACTCGTCTGTGGCGTTGACAAAAACTTCAATACATCAATGGTCGCACTCGAAAACCCGGCATACACATCAGCCGACAGGTTTGCATGATTTATGACTCCGCAGCTGACAGGCATCATGGTGAACAGGTGCGGATTCCACGAGGGGGGTGTTAAGGTGCTCTATAAGGTGGATTACCAAGCAAATTTCAATATATGAACCCATTTTATTTTTGTACTAGTTGCAAATGAACATACCTAATCACTTTTATATGAATCAGTTCTCTTAGAAAAACATTTCCTTTAAAGAAGATATAGAAATCTGATTATACCAATTAATCGGAATTTTAAAAGTATATAATACTAAACGTACCTTGTTAAAATCACATTACATTCCATAAACGTTTGTCCCTTAAATCACGTGATGATTAAACAACATGTTTTATATCCAATCTGCTTGGCACCAGATTTCTGTTTCTGATAAGGCCACCTATTGTGAGTTATTACCCCCTTATCACTGTGACTCATCAAGGTCATCATTTCAGGGTTCTAAATGATTAGTACAAAGTAAAGTCGCGAATATGCTTAACTCTGTGATAAAAACATTTATATTTGCTTTGCATAAATATTAGTTGTAAGTACAGGGATAAGGAGCAAAAGAGCAGTTACAAGAAAAGAGATAATCCTATTTAAAATGTGAAACAACTCATTTTTAGATTTCTTTTTGTATTATCGTTATTACACCAATACCCATGCAAGCCATGTTTCTTATCCATCATAAGCCTATTGATTTCCAATCTTCTGTATCCATTAATCCCCGAATCCGCTCCTGAAACCTCATGCTGTGCGTGAGTGGGCTGGAGATTAGTTAAAAACGCACGAGTTGGACGAGTCCGACGTCCGAGTGTTTTAATCTCGATTTGTTTGTGTTTTGATTACTGAAATTAGCGGCTAGCGCTAATTGATGCATTAGCTCTGATTGCGACTCGTTCCCTGCTACTTGTGACTGTCGTCCGCTTCGATTCCCCATCTGTTCCATAAATAAGAAATGGAGCCTACGAGTCCCAGGGATCCGAAAGGTGATATACAATCCGCGCAGCCAATTATCGGAGCCCTCAAATTGCAAAAGTTTATGGTCTAACTTTGGCCAACTTTGTCTGAATAACAAGTCAATTATAAGGGTTATGGCAGGTACACTGTAAAATAATTGTCCAGATTTTAAACTAAGTCATATGAAATCTTTATAAGAAAATTAAAAGGAGGTTCCTTATATTATCGCATGTATATACCAACATTTTAAATTTTAAACCCTTTTTCTTTAAATGATTACAAATTTAAATCATTTAAAAGAGATTTTCTAAGTGTATTAGAAGGGTTACAACTGCCTATATAAGGAAGACTTCTGGTAAGGATATGTCAAAAAAGATATATCCACCATGGCCAAGTGGTTTCGGTTCCTCAAGCGCGATCAACCCCTTTCTGTGTATTTCTTTGCTGTGCCCCGTCTCAGCCTGAACATAATGGGCTATTGGCCGGAAAAGTCGGGTGACAGGTTGCCCTGGAGATCCATCGTTAACTTCGTGATCCTGGCCATTGGCGTCATCACCGAACTGCATGCAGGACTACGTTTCCTGGACCAACAGCAGATCACCTTGGCCCTGGAGACCCTCTGTCCCGCGGGCACTTCGGCGGTCACGCTGCTCAAGATGTTCCTCATGCTGCGTTATCGCCAGGATCTGTGGGCCATGTGGAACCGCCTGAGGAGCCTGCTCTTCGATATCAGGCCGGAGCTGCCGGATCAGCGGCAAATCCGGCTGAATCACTCTGTCATGGCGGCCCGCATCAACTTCTGGCCACTGTCCACCGGATTCTTTACCTGCACCACCTACAACCTGAAACCCATTCTCATCGCCTTGGTCCTGTTCCTTCAGAATCGAGACGACGATTTCGCCTGGTTCACTCCCTTTAATATGACGTGAGCACATTGAAGATGTGAATAGAAACCTCAATTTCTATAATTTTAATTCGGTTTTCATGCCCAGTTAAAATAAAAAAAAAAAGTTCTAGTTACTGGCGATTTTTTCCACAAATAACAAAAACTATCTTTTCGTAAATACTAATTATTTGAAAAACTAAATTTATGAAAAAAAAGTTCTAAATTATTTTTAAAAAAAGTCGGTATGTACAAATCACTAGGATTTTGGAATTACTTTTAATGTACGTGTCTAAAAGTATGCAGACTTTTTCAATGTTCTTTTGAGTTTAAAATATATTATAGCCTACTTTTAGACACCTAAAAATGTTAAAAGAATATTTTCTTTGGAGGAACCTTATACAGATAACTATAAGATATATTTTTTACAGCATGCCAGCAGTTCTTCTACAATCACCATTTTTTCCCCTGACCTATATATTCATTGCCTATACGGGCTATGTTACCATCTTTATGTTCGGAGGCTGTGATGGTTTCTATTTCGAGTTCTGTGCCCACTTGTCGGCTCTTTTCGAAGTTTTGCAGTCGGAGATACGATCTATTTTCAAGCCCTACAAAGGTGGGTAGGTAAATCTAGTAGAACTACATTAATTCTTTCAATATTTGTAAAGATCATTTGGAGCTTTCGCCAGAGCAGCTGTATAACTTGGAGCAGCGAATGCGGGCAGTGATCATCAGGCACAATGACATTATCAACCTGACCATGTTTTTCCGGGAGCGCTATGTGATTATTACCTTAGCGCACTTTGTGTCCGCTGGCATGGTGATTGGTTTCAGCATGGTCAATCTTCTGGCCGTGAGCAACAATGGTCTGGGGGCACTTCTTTATGTGGCCTATACGATCGCAGCCTTGAGCCAACTTCTGGTCTATTGCTATGGCGGAACTCTGGTGGCCGAAAGTGTAGGATACTGGATTTATGTTAGTATTATGTACTGGTTTGTAACCTATTTTTTATAGAGTGCGGAGCTGTGCCAAGTGATGTTCTCCTGTCCCTGGCAATTGTTTAAGCCTCAACAGCGGCGCCTTGTTCTCTTCCTGATCATGCGATCCCAGCGGCCCATGTCCATGGCAGTGCCATTCTTTTCACCTTCACTGGCCACCTTTGCCTCGGTGAGTTAATCCAATTGAAAACCTACACTCAAAAAAATATTTCGCTTGAATTTTAGTGTTTTGAAATTAAGTTATAGTAAAATTACAAAGTAAAATAAAATAATTAAAAAATAAAGTCTCCAATAACTAAGAAATCCTAAACTTCATAGGGAATTTACTTTATTTACATTTTAACTTACTTAACTCCTATTTTTATCTTTTGCAGATTCTTCAGACTTCGGGCTCCATTATAGCCTTGGTTACATCCTTTCAGTAAATGTGTATATAATATATGTTCCTAGTTTGTCAAAATGTTGTTACTTTTTAAATAAATAGAAAATTCGTTAGTCAATTTTTAGATTTTTTACTGATATATCAGAATATGTTTTTACGGCAGAATCTTATAGGGTTGCCACCCCATTCAAATTTTCAAACATTTTGAGTAAAAAGGTTTAAGTTTCCTTAATTTTTCTGAAAACATTTTTAAATTAAATGAGTACAATAATTAAAACAAAAGCTTTTGTATTTCGTGGGCACACAGCGAAGGGCAGTTTTTCACCTCGAACCTTTTTTCGAGCCTTTCGTATCGACCATCTCCAATAATTAGGAGCTGGCCTTACCACTCCCGTTGGCCATTTCATTTCCCAAAACACGCAACGCGAAAAAAACAATGGTGTTGCTCAGTTTGTTGGCCAAAGTGGACCCGGAATGACATCGCCAGATGAGCGGAGTTTCTGGGAGCGGCACGAGATAAAGTTCTACCAGTACGGCCATGTGTACGCCTTGATCTATGGCCAGGTGGTCATCGATTATATCCCGCAGAGGGCTCTGAAACGTGGCATCAAAGTGCTCCTGATCCTGTGGGGTCACCTGTTCAGTTTGCTGCTGATTGTGGTGCTGCCCGGCTATTTTTGCTACCACTTTCGCACTCTAACCGACACTCTGGATCGCCGTTTGCAGCTGCTCTTCTATGTGAGCTTTGCCAATACGGCGATTAAGTATGCCACCGTGATTGTGACCTATGTGGCCAATACTGTGCACTTCGAGGCCATCAATCAGCGATGCACGCTGCAGAGGATGCATCTGGAGAGGGAGTTCCGGAATGCACCGCAGGAGCCGAAGAAACCCTTCGAGTTCTTTATGTACTTCAAGTTCTGTCTGATCAACCTGATGATGATGATCCAGGTGTGCGGCATCTTCGCGCAATATGGCGAGGGGGAGAAGGGTTCGGTCAGCCAGGTGCGGGTGCACTTCGCCATCTATGCCTTTGTGCTGTGGAACTACACGGAGAACATGGCGGACTACTGTTATTGGATCAATGCCTCGGTGCTTAAGTACTACAGACAGTTCAATCTCCAGCTGGGTTCGCTGAGGGAGGAGCTGGACGGGCTGAGACCGGGCGGAATGCTCCTCCATCGCTGCTGCGAGCTCAGCGATCGTCTGGAGGAGCTGAGGCGACGGTGCCGGGAGATCCACGACCTGCAGAAGGAGAGCTTCCGCATGCACCAGTTCCAGCTGATCGGCCTCATGCTGAGCACCCTCATCAACAACCTGACCAACTTCTACACCCTGTTCCACATGCTGGCCAAGCAGTCGCTGGAGGAGGTCAGCTATCCGGTGGTCGTGGGCTCGGTCTACGCCACCGGCTTCTACATAGACACCTACATTGTGGCCCTGATCAACGAGCACATCAAGCTGGAGCTGGAGGGCGTGGCCCTGACCATGCGGAGATTCGCAGAGCCACCGGCACATGATGAGCGGTTGACCAGGGAGGTAGGTACCATATATACAGTGAGTAAAGGATAGTCCTCTTTCTGACTGTGTTCATCGCTTTTCTGAGCTCAAGAAATATTGTAGCATACTTTTAGACACCTAAATTACATTCAAAAGAGATTTCATAACACCCGTTTAACAAACATTTAAATTTACAGATAGAACACCTTTCGCTCGAACTACTTAACTACCAACCACCGATGCTCTGTGGTCTTCTACACCTGGATCGCCGATTGGTATACCTGATTGCAGTCACCGCCTTCTCCTATTTTATAACTCTAGTGCAGTTTGATCTCTATCTACGCAAGAAATCCTAAAAAGTATGCAACTCAGAATGAAATCGAACCCGAATTTAACAGAAAACTTTAAATTTAAGAAAAAACAAAAAAAGGAATTTTATAAATTGTAAAACCTTTAAATATAACTAAATATTTTTTTAACATGTGCATATATCAATATATTATTATGAAATAGATTGTGTGCCACAATCTAAATATACCTACAATATATGATACATAATTCATTTATTTATTAATTTTTAATAACTATGGGATAAGAATACTTAACTTATTTATCACTGGAATTCTGCTTTGAATTTTTTATAAAGTGCAATATATGTCATCATAACTTTACAGCTTATTTTAAAGAATATAACCCCACCAATGGGAAGTTGATTATGAAACAGAATAAAAGACGAGTGCTAATGGAAGAGGGCTTTTCCATGGACATTGGATAAGGCGTGTCCTTTAAAGATAGCAGTTCAATGGTCTGTTGTTTGTTCGGATAAGGCTTTCGAGAGGTGGTCGGTGTACTCCTTTCGGGACGATAAACGATGGCTCCTGAACGGAGGACACATTCAGTTGCTGGCCACAATGCGAGCCGCAAGGTTGTGCCGGATGGCTCTGCGCATCTGGATGGGAGTGGTCCTGGTCCTGGCACTGTCCTGCCACTTCTACAGTCCCAGCCGGCGGCGCCTGGTCCACTCCCGACTTTTGGCGATCTACAGCTGGCTCATAATGGTCGCCAACTTCATATTATTTTACGGATACTATCTATGCGCCTCGACGTATTTCCCCGAGGGCACTTTTAGGCGACAAAGATTCGTGGCTCAGGTGAGCATATAAAGTTTTTATACCTATCATAAAATGCAGATCAAAATGTTAGGTAGTTAAAGAAAGCTTCTTCTTTATAATAGACTCTTAAAAAATCATTTGATTTTAAGATTTTTCCTTATATATAATAATCATATGAACTGAAATGATGAATTTTTTTAAGATGTCCGACAGCAACATAGTGGTACAGATTGTGACGCTCTTAGTTCAGATTTTAGTGCGAGTGCTACGGGAACGACAGGTGTGCCAAGCGTATAACGAGGTTTCCGAGATTCTGGAGCAGGAACTGAACCACCAGGAGCCCAGTCGCTTCTACTGCACCGCGTTCCTGCTCAAGATCCACAACTTTGTGCACAACTTCAACTTTGTGCTGAGTATCCTCCTCATTTGGGGCACGCGAACCCTTGTAATGGCTGACATTTTTGCCAATCTGTACTTCGTCTACAACTCATTGGTCCGGGATGCTGCCCAAATGGCTTACACCCTGCTGCTCCTCGACCTGAGCGAGGCACTGCGTCTGAATGGCCAGCGGGAGCAGAGATCCTATGACCAGCTCATGGAACAGTTGCGCAGGCAGGAGCGCCTGATGGGGATTGGGCGGCGGGTTCATCGAATGTTCGCCTGGTTGGTGGCCATCGCCTTGTTTTCCCAGCTCTACTACAATACGAGCACAATTTACCTGGGCTACGCAGTCATCATTCAGCGGCAGGGTGCACAGGGGATGCCAATCTACTCCATGAAGATCCTACTCACCGCCCTCTCCTTTCTGGTCATCCTGGGAGACGCCCTGCTCCTGCAGATCGTCTGTGAGCACCTCATGGCGGAGGAGAACCGAGTGTGCGCCAGTCCAAGACTACAGCGGCGGGATGTGGATGCCAAGGCGGCCCATAGACAGGTGAGGAAACAGCCAGGAATATAGGAGATTAGGGTACACATTGGTCAAAATAATAGTTAAATGGTTTCAAACCAACCAATTGTACATTTTACCAATGAAAAGTTACTTTCACAACAAAATACTAAACTAAAACTAAATCATTCTAAACTCACTTTGAGTATATACAATACAAATATAATAAGATATAATATAATATAACACAAATATTTCAGGAATTTCCAAAAAATATAATATCGTCACCAATTCATATACAAACTATAGACTAAAACTAGAATTATCGCTCTCTTTTTTTTCCCTATTTTTCTACTTTTTCTAATATTTTTCAAGATGGTTTATTATTAAATTACCTAATAATTTATTTTTTCCAGTGGGAAATGTCCGTTTTGAGAAGAGCCATTAGAAGAGCATCACCGGAGAACAAAGTGTTGGGAATGTTTAGGATGGACATGCGATGTGCCTTCGTCCTGATTAGCAGCAGTTTGTCCTATGGCATTATTATAATCCAGATTGGCTATGTCCGCAGTTGAACTACCCTTCGCCTTCAACCCTTTTCAAAGGAAAAGTTACCGTGGTATTATCGACACTCAATCGGCACTTCAGTTAATTGAAAGTATAATCTAAGGGGAAAGGATCTTGAACGAAGTAAAAGCCAGACACGGAACTTATGAACCCATAGTTTTGATGGCCACATAGCGTAAAGGAAGTAAGCTAAGCATTTATTTTTACATAGATTTAATTATATATTTTTTTTCAAGCTAAGAAAATAACTTTAAAATTTGTTTAAGCAATAAACAGACCAAAATCGAATATTTAGTTTATATTCAATATAAATTGTGGGCTAAAATCCAATAAAGCATATTTCACATCGATTTTATTATATTTTTCAAGCCTAGAAAATAATTATAAAATGTGATTAAGCCATAAAAAGTCCAATATCGAATATTTTTGTAGAGTTATCATTTCCTAAAATTCGAATTCAGTGTGGCAACAGTTCCGAAGCTCCTTTATTGGGATATATTCCATTATTTTTTTGTCAGCGGTTTGGATAGGTGGGAGAAGACATCTGGATTTTCGACAAAGTCTATTGGAAAATTATTTCCCGGATTGTCAACGTCTTTTGTGAAAAAAGATTTGGGGCAAATTAACGAGTTAATATCCAAGTCCGTTGTTTTGGCCGCGGTCACTGGGTAAGTAAACTTCTTAGTGATATTCTCCAGTTTTAGATCATCCTGCGGCAACTTTAACGGAACCCTCTCCGCCCTCAATTTGTCCAGACGTCTCTGCTCCTCCTTGATGAGATTGGTGGCCATTTCGTAGGAGTTTGCCTTCGTGGATTCGGTTTCCAGCGATTTCCTGGGGCTCAGGACCATGGCACAGCGAACTCGCATGTGGTAGGCATGGGTGGTCTGCAGGGAGCGATCCATATTCTTGGCCAGGGTCTCCATGGAGCTGGCGTTCCACTCCAGCTTGGTCTGCATCCTGGAGACCTTCAGGTCCATAACCTCGACTCGCCTCTTGTGGTTGAAGAGCGCCAGGGAAATGGCCCTCTTCAGTAAATCCACCACTTCCCTCACCTCCAGCTTACTCCGATTCTCTTTCGTGATCTTGGGTTCGGGGACAAAGGAATCAACGTCCAACTTCTTCCTCTCCACCTTCTTTTCTTCCTGCCTTTCAAAGAGCTCCTTGACCCGCCCTTTCAGGAGCCTGGCCTGCGATTCACGCACCATCCTCTCCATATTCCGGCTCCTCATGGAATCCATCTGCGCCGACATTCTGCGATCCCTGGGCGGATGACCCATCAGCCTGCGCTCCCTTTGCACCATCTCGAGTATCTTGAGCGGAATGGTGGAGCTCGACCTGGGCCTGTCGCTGGGATCCTGCGATCGCAGGGTCCTTGCCAGCTGCTCCCCCCTTCTCTGCGCATTGTGGGTCCTCATGGTGGCCGACTTCTCGAAGGGCAGGCGCTTCTTGTCCTGACCTTTGACCAAAGGGTGCATGCTTACCATGTTAGCTATGTGAATTGTAAAATATATATTGATATAATCAGTATTAATATTTAAATTAATATTTTATGTAATAGTATCTGTATCAATATTTAATTGAATAATTAATGTAATATTATCTGTATTAATATTTTTAATTTCTGAAATGTTGTGTTTAACTGATCATCTTAACCCCCATCCGAATTCCCTAAAAATAGTTATAATATCTTACCATTTGGGGATGTGTTGACCCTGAAAGGTGATTGACGTTCGTTGCTCTGGTTTGGTTCCCCCGGGTTCTGGGACTTCCTTCCCATTTTGCGAGGTTCATTACCCCCTGAGGCCGTGCCCGAGTTGTTTCTGATCAGACGCATCAAACGTCTCAAGGGTCCCTGGTTGCAGATACGCGGCCTTCCCACATCATCTGCAGAGTATATAACTTACTTATAAATCACAATCTTTATAATATTCCAACTACAGAATCCTACGCATTAGGCGGCATTGTCCGGAACCGGTTGAGCTCAGAATCCTCCTTATCCAATCCAATCTGATGGTGTGTGCCATTGCTGACTGAAGTCGGCACGACTTCAATTGAAATGCACAAAGAAAAAAAAGGGAGAACGGAAGAACAATTTAGAGACCGAATTTCACATGGGTATTTATTCAGTTGAGTCCATTACTTAGTTTGGGAACTGAACCCAACGACAGTAAGTTTGAGGCCTACTCAGATAAACAGACAATATTATTCAATGCCTTTAATTATTTAAAATTTGTTATATCTATAATTATAAAAATATTAACTTTTCTTTAGATACTGATCTTGATTGAGTTTTAGTTGCATCCTGAAAAGTGTGCTACAAAAAGTTGAGGCTTTTAACCACCCCTTAACTTTACAAAATTTATAAAAATATATTTATAACCCAATTACACTAGATTCCTAAATAAGCAATAAAAAACCAGGTCATATGATTACGTATTTTTATTACGGTTTATTTCGAGTGTGTTTTTGGGGTGTGGGCGAGTGTTTCATCTGCTGATGAACAAATTACATTTGACATAATACATAATGAAAACGCTTTTGAGGCCGAATGGGGTCTCCAATTTATTTCTCGCACATGAACATGAGTATTGTACATATGTTGGGTGTACTTGTGTGTTTTTGCCCATATATATCAACCCAATTCATAAACTTTTTTTCTGCACTATCGTATATAGCACATTCATATAGCTCTACTGCCGATCCATACGCGAACTTCAACAAAATTGAATTTGATTTACTTTCTTTACTCATCGCTAAGGCTAAAGTTTTCTTTTCTTTTCCTTTCCTTTACTTTTTTTTTGTTTTTCGTAGGTGTATGACTAGCAAAAAACCATTGCATTTTCATGGGGGTGGCAGTGGGTTAGGATGTAAATGTAAATGTAAATGTGATGTAAACGGGATGTAAATGTGAGCGGAAACCATACGAAAGCTTGCCCGTACATGTGTCTATGTGTGTGTGTATTTTCATCGATATTCGACACTCGATATTCGATTTTCGATATTCGATTCGACAACAACAACAACAAAAAGAAAAGGCACAATTTTGATGAAACGCTTTCCCATGCTTTGTATGCGCGCGTGTGTGTAGTGGATAGGATTATACATATATCATCATCAGGGGCGAATGGGGGTTTTTTTTTTGACAAGGAAATTCCCCTTCTCAGCAGCGCTCCTTGCTCTAATTGTAGTATATTTTCTTTATCTAGTTGATAATTGCTTGATAGTTAGTTCTCGAGGGTTTCATGTTTGTTAGTAAAATCTAAGGCTAGTTGGAAAAGTGATTCGAATTTTGGTTTTTTTTTTTAAAGGGGCGTGGCGTGTCTCGGAAGAACCGCTTGGAAAAAAGGCCTTCCCCTTCATTTAAGTAGTATATTTTGTTGTTTGAGCGAAAAAAAAGATCACTTGCTACGAATAGTTACCCAAAAAGACGTGGGGCGCACCCTGTTAAGCGGTTATCTATAGTTAACTCCTCAGCTCGTCGTTTAATGTTAGTTAATGCAATGCTTTTCGTATGCTAGTTGGATGTATCAAATTGATTAAGAGATTCGATTTGTATCTTGTTTATTACACTTAGGGTTCAGCTTCATTTTTTTGTTTGATTCGCTTAGAGTGGAAATTATTCGAATAGTTTTTTTATTTTGTTTTTAATTGTTTGTCCTTTTTGTTTTTAGGATTGTTTATTAAATATAACAATGCTCTCGGCGCATACATTGTGAAAATTATAATCAATTTGTTTTTACTTTATTTGTATAATAGTTATGTGTATATATTTTTGAAATAATATCCATAGCTGATGCTGCTGTGGCGTCGTCGACGTTTTTGCAATATACAAAAAAAATTAATAAAAAAAAAATTGTCTCAAGAAGGTTTAAGATAGGGAGCAAGAGAGATGGACTGAGTAAGAAAAATAATAATATTTATATGCATATTCGCATGAATAATAATGTTAACACTCAACTTGAATTTTGCTAAATTTTTCGAACAAATTTCGAATGTGTTTTGCTTTCTGTGCGTTGGCTATAAATCGTAGATTGGTTTATATAAATTAATCAGCAAATATATGTATAGTTATCTAATTTGAGTTGATCTCATCTCCAGCTCTGCTTCTTCCTCGTCACTTCCGCTTCCGCTTCCTTATTTATTTATTTATTTGCCTTTGCAATTCGATTTGTCTTGTGTGTGTGTGTTTGTGTATAAAATTAGACCGCATCGGTAATCCATGTATGCTTGAATGGGTTCGTGTGTGTGTGTGTGTGTATTATCTACATGCTATATTTGTTTTATAGATTGTTAAATATACAATATTTTACTCATTATATAGATTTAAATCAACGCGACAACAAATTCCATTCCTCCATCTCTTTGCATTCCAATCGGTTGCTGCCGTAGTTTACATTATGCGGGTGTGTTGTGTATATTTATATAGTAAAATGACTTTGTTTCGACGATCTCTTGCGGACTATAGGCTAAATGGTACAGATATATATAGTAAGTAGATGTGTGAATGAATGTCTATGGTTGTATATGCAACTTTTCCGCTAGTTTCTAGTATTTATCATACGCATGTTTATTGATTCACTTTTTTATATAGTTCTTCTTGGTTTTACGTTTGTGTTGCTTTTAGGCAAAGGCGAGTGGGAAAAATTACATACATCTAACAACAAATGCACCAACGTTCTTCATCATCTCATCATCGTTATTAGCTTCGATATTTCATCAATACATATTATCATTATCATTAGATCGTAATCGTAAATCGTTATCGTCATGCTCTGACTATCCGCTAGATCCGCAACCGTAACCGCATTCACATCCGCATCCGCATCCGCATTCGCATTCGCATCTGCATCTGCGTCCCGTCATCGTCGTCATTATTCGTAGTCAGCTACTAAACATTGTCGTACTTAAAGTTAACCACCATGCAATGCGCAATGTGCATCTACATCACCATCACCCCCAAAATATCGGTGTGCATGGGTGGTGGGTGCCTGCCTGTGCCTGCATGTTTACATATTCATATAGATCAATATATATCAAAAAACACATTATCGTCAACATAACTAACTCGCTATAACTCTTGGCTCTCGTATATAAACATCAACATAAACAAACAACACTCTAGCGCTTAACGAACTCCTTAAAGCCCTCATATCCGCTCGACTCTATGCTTTTATAATCGGATCTTAGTCTATATAAGTGGTGTGTGTATATATGTATATATATATATATATATATATATTATATTTCGCTTCTTTTTGTTTATACCCAACTTTGTTCTAACTAAAAACTATACACCTTTGTCCGCTTCAGTTTGAACACCCTCATATCTCTCATCTCACATTTCACATCTCATATCCCTACGATGCCAAATACCAAATGCTTTGCTCTCCGTCCTTGTCTAGCTGCTGGGATGTACGTTTGTACGTTCACCTGACCGTACATCGATGAGTGCATCCAAATAAAATTGCTTTGGACAATTTGCTACATTAAGTTGGCTGCTGCGGCTGCGTCAATATAAATTTTACTGTCTGTGTGGTCAAGTTTGTAGGTCCGTGGTTCCGTTTCCGTATCCGTTTCCTGTCGTTGTCAGTAGTGTTGTTGTAGTTGTTGCTGTGGCTGCTGCTGTTGTAGTAGTTGTTGCTGTTGTGGTTGCTGCTGTTGTTGTTGTTACTGTGATGCATCATCAGTGCGGCGTCCTCTGTTGCGGCTGCTGATTTGTTGCTGCTGCTGCTGCTGCTCCAGTTGCTCCTGTTGTTGTTCTCGAGACCGGTCGGCATCGAACTCGAGGCGGCAGTGTCCAAGTTGTGGTGGCTGTTGGTCATAGAGATTCCTTGGAAGGTACCCAAATGGTTGGTCCCGATTGGGACCAAATCATAGATTTCACTTTGCTGTAGATCTCCTCGATGGTGTCGCCCTGGACAACGCCTGTTGGGATGGCAAATTAAAGGATTATTAATATATATTATTAACATATTTAGTATTATCTTCACTTACCCGTAAAGTATTCGCCGAATTCCTGCTCCATTTTAATGGCCCGCTCGTAAGTCTTCTTGGCCTGCTCCTCCGTCATGCGACGATTCATCTCCCTGTGGGTAATAAACCATTATTAGATGGGAATCTTCTACCGCTAGGTAAGCCCAAAAAAACTCACATCACTGAGTCCACCGACTTGGGTTTGATGAACACGGCAACGGGATACAGCTGGGCCACCTGGAGACGCTTTATGGCATTCCCGGACACGTCCAGGATGCAGTGCTTGCCCTTCTCCGCCACCTCGCGCACACTAGCCACCGAGGTGCCGTACAGATTGTCGTTATACTGGCCCGCCTCGATGAACAGATGGTTCTGGATATCCCGCTCCATTTGCTCGCGAGAGGACACAAAGTGATAGTCCCTACCGTCCACCTCGTACTCCCTCTTGGGTCGGGTGGTGTCTACAGGAAAGGAAGATATATACATCAGTTAGGAATATCGAAGAAACTTCGATAGATTGCACTACTTACGTGGCACACAAGAGCCGAACTTGTCGGGATACTCCGATATTAGGTCATCGTTGATGCGATCCTTCAGCGGTCCCAGGATAATCACCGGGCGCGTGTAGTTAATGGACAGGCGCTGCACGGCCTCGTAGGACAACACATTCTCCTCGGAAGCTGGAAAGTAGGTTAAGCACTTGGATTAGGACCTTGGCGTGCAGGTGCTCTACGTCATCGCAAAGTGTTCTAAATGAGTGGGATTCGGAGGGGGGGAATGGGTTGGTGGGTGGGATTTCTATACAGAAATTATCTTGGGTTCTCGGGGGGCTCTACAAAACAAATATCTATTTTCTAACTGGGTCATAAATATCAAAAGAGATCCTTATACAGATCCAGGCAAGTCAGTAAGAGTTAGAGTTGGTTAATTTCATCTAGTTAGCAGTTGCTCTCTACGGTTTTAGGGATAATAGTGGGTAGAATTTGTATCTCTAAGTTAGGTTCGTTTAATTTAAGCTCTCGCACACAAAAATGTACAGAAAAATCTCAATTGATTATCTTTTTCTAAGTGAATTTTGAAAAATAAAAGTTCGGGAAACCGGTAAATACTCGTCAACTTATATTTCACTTATCCAGCATTCACTGTTCTGGGCGGCAAACTTATAAATCGAGCAATGGAAACATTCTAAGGCAATAAGATTCAATGTTCAATTAGGATTCCTAAGCATAAGTCACTTAAAACTTAAAGTATACAATGAAATGATACCAAACTTAAGATCGAAACCAAAAAACCAAATGTAAATGCAATAGGTGATATATGGTAACCAAAGCTTCAACACTTATGTATGCAGTGGGCCATATACATATAGGATATAGAAATGATGGCTATGTAGACATATAGAGCAGGCGATCTACGAGCAAACAGTTAACAGACAGTGGGCACACTGGGTAGTGTCTTACATGGTAACATACTACATACATGACATCATGATCTTACATACATACATGGCACACAAAAACTTGGACAACATGAAATCAAAATCTGTGTGTGTTGATTGTGGTGAGTGAGTGTAGAATTATGTTCAGATCATTAGAACTAGCTTAGGTGATTATCTTGGCGTTGGATGAACCCAGTTATGGGGTTTTTCTTTTTTTTTTCTTTGGCTGTTCCTCGTTACCAGGGGGATTGTGGGGTTTTACTCACTTGACGCCATGTAGAACTCACAGATCAACTCTTTTTGGGACTCATTTACAGACACACGTACGTTGAGTGCTACGGGGTGGATTAACAACTGATCGATTAAGGCAAATAAAACTCCCTCGATTTGTACAATTCCTTTATTTCACTTTCAGTTTCAGTTTTGGTTTGATTTTGGTTTGGGTTTAGGTTTCATCTTAACCCGCAATTATTTCACAAATATCTCTGAACTCTAAGACGAAAGGTTTCTGGGGGGGGGGACTTAATCTGGTATTTTCTTTCTTGAATAGAAACAATTTTTGCGGTGGTTTGGGTGGCGGGCACATGCAAAAAGACACGACACGACACGAGCAATACATAAAAAACAACAGCAAACCAACTGAATTGGAATCGGTTCAGTAATCTATATACATATCTATATATAGATGCGTGTCGGCAAGGTGGGTGTGTTCTAGCTAACTATGGAAAGGACTGGGACAAACAACTATCCAGGCAGAAGGACACAAAGAAATACAGTCTAGGCTCAGCACATTCGGGTGGGGGGTTCAGACCTTCGGATGATCCATGGGCCAACTTTTCTGTTATTGATCGGGTGATACTACGCAATGTGGCAACCAAATGAACAAATAGGCAAACGATACAGGATGTGAGTGTGTCCGTTGTGTGTTTTTTGGTGGATTCACAAAATTTGCTATCATCATTCGATTCTACGCAACTATCAACAATTCACAACAGTTTAAGAACTTATAAACAAACCATAAGGTCTAAGATTCAAAATAAAATATATAGGGTTTGGGTTGTGTGTCCAGGAAGATTTATGGATGGTTCTGAAGACAGTTTGTATGCATTATATGCATGGTCTTAAAAAATATATATATTTTAGTAACAACGAAATTTCTCTGCCAGTATAAAAAAACATCGTTCTACTTGCAAGAAGAGAGAGTTCAAGGCTTATCCTAGTTAATACTCTGATATACGAAATGAAAATAACGAAAGAAAGTAAAAGAGTTAACAAAATCTACTGAAAGCCTTTCAGGAAGTTATCTTCAAAACGTATTCTCTAGGGACAAAACGCGATAGAGATAGATGTCTAGCAGAGAGAGAGAGAGAGACAGAGAGATGGAGTGAGACAGCATGAGTGAGAGACAAAGCAAGAGATAGGCAGAAATCAAGGAAAGAACGAAAAATATAACCAAGAGGAATTGATCTTGCAAAATTTTGTTTCTTTGTATTTATAACTAAATATTTAACTTTCATTCTTTCGTTTTTTTTTTTAGGTAGAAGAAAACATAAGCTTTGTTGTAATTTTTACTAGTATTACAAAAAGAGAAGAGACTTGTTGCTTGTATTTTTTTTTTGTTGCTGTTGGTTTTTGTTTTGTTTTATTTTTTGTGATTGTTGGTTGTTCAGATGCTCGACTTACGATAGTCAGCATCATTATTCTCCAAGTAGATCAGAGTTATCTGCTCCATATCGGGTAACTCCACCCTGTAGATAATCTCGCCTGAGCAGTGATTAGTCGATAGTGTTGGTAGCGCAGATTTAGAAGAATTTAGTAGTTGGTTGTTGTCGCAGTTCGTGAGCGCATGGTTATAACAAATATATATGTATACATATAGAGATATATATCGGTGGTCATATTGTTGGTTTGATTTTTATCGGTTTGTTTTGGTTGGTTGTTTTGGTTTTGGTTTTGGTTTTGAGAAGTTAAATATTTATATATATAGCGAGATATATTGATATATGTGTGGCATGGGATTGTGTGTATTTAGAACAAGAGAGAAAATTTGTGAGTTTAACATAGGTTTACAAAGAACAAATCAAAGGATGTTTGTGTTTCGGTGCGGTTCCATCATAGATATATAGGTAATATATATTCGGAAACAGCGAGAGAGAGAGATATGGAGTGACGTTGCGTTTGCGTTTGCGTTACGCACAGTTATAGATCGGTAGTAGATATAGTAGCAGACATAGTAGTAGAATAGTAGTAGATTCGAACGGAAGTAGTTGTTGATGTCGTTGTTGTTGAAGTAGTTGTTGTTGTTGGTTGGTTGGTAGTAGTTGAGTAGTAGGCAAACAACACAAGAATTCAAAGTAGTTCACAGACACAGGGGTTAAATGTAAAAGAAGAACAAGAAAAATATCAAAGGATTAACAACAAATCGAAATCGAAATCACCATTTACTCATGTCTTGTACTGTCTGTCTGTGGCTGACTGAATAATAATACTTAAAAATGGAACTCGAAAAGGAAAATGGGGGATTTGAGTTTGGTTGAGTTCCTTTTTGTGTACGAGTATGGGGATTATTCGTGTGCATCCCGAGTTGAGAATCGTCTGGGAAAAACTTTATTTCGGTTGGCTGTGGTGTATCTGTATGATGATCTGTTCAGTATTCACATCAAGTACGCCATTCCAGTTACATCTATATGTACATTATATATCGCATCGAGTGTGGCAACATTAAAACACGACGTGATACAAGCGGATAATAAAAGAACAGCAAGTTGAGATCGAAATGGTATAGTTTGATTTCTGTCTGCAATGTCCGTATACAAATTCTTTGTAATGTGAAGAACCAGGGAACCAGGGGATCCAGAGTTTTAACTTAAAAGGTGAACCGAAAAATCCTTAAATACAGAGACCTTGTCCTTGAAAGATCATTGGCTGGATGTTAAGGAGATTTGATGTACAAATTTGATGTAGGTTTTGGAATCTATTCATATATATTTTATGCAAATCTGATGTACATCTGGTTTTACACCATTTTACGTAGTCTTTTTCAAATTTCCTTTATACATTTAGTGTACATTTAATGGACATTTACATGCATATGATATAGTTCTTTCGAAAGTTAAATTTGGACGATCCATTTATTTCCGCAAAAGTCTTGCGGATCGGTTGGGTATATAGAAAATATTGGGCTATATATATTTGGAGAGTCCTGACATGTATTTATAGCGATAGAGAGTGATGTACGAGCAGAGATCGCCAAAGACATGTGATGTACAGATAAATGAATGTAAATAAAAAGCATTTAGAACCCGGAAATTCTAACGGAACCAACGAAATATCAAATTACACTTAATAACGTGTGATGTCTTGATGTATGCATGTATGTAAACAGGTATGTTATGTATGTATATATGCAGGTAAGTGGTTAATCGTATGTGTTTCAGCTGAGACTGTGTTAGTTCTTACAGCAAATGCATTTCTATGAATGTAAATCGAAAGTTAGCACTTGATAAATGTTATGTTACGTCTGTTTTATGTTCAGTGGATATACTCAGATATAGATATATAGATAGATAGTTATGTATAAGTAGAGATATCGATATGTATATGTTGGTAGTTGGTAAATTCTTCTGATCGAGTACATACCTCCTTCAGCATTGGCATCGTCTTGTGTGTAGCAAAGCATAAAGGCTAGAAAACGAAGAGAAAACAAACGAGAAACCGAAAGGGAAGAGAAAAGAGAGAAAACAGAAAAGAAGAAATCGAAAGATATATGTTTTGGTCAGTTTAAAACAGAATAGCGGTGGAGATCGGTTCATTTGGGTGGACACAACATTATATGTATATTATTATATTTGGTTAAAAATGTTTAAAACGATCCTGAATGGTTCTTCCTACCCCGAACTACCGCTAACGTATCTATAGTCAAATCTCGAACTTAGTGTCCAATTTAAAAAATCATTTACAAATGTTCAAAACTAGAAAACCCAACGTGAACATTTAATTTGGAAATACTGTTTTCAACTGGTAACACACGGGTAACTTTGTAAGAACCATTCAGGATTTTCGAATGTCAGAGAAACCATCTTAAGGTTCCTTCTATTTCTGTATGTTTTATAGTTAGAACAAGATGGCAAGTAGTCAAAGGTTATTTTGCTGGTTTTTATAAAACTGTTTAGGGTCGTAGTGATGTAGATATTTGATGAAAGCAGCTGGACACAAAGTTTTTAGTTTGATTTTTGACAGAGAGAAGAGCGATAAGAAGATTAATGTACTGTCAGTAGAGAGTAGCGGGAAGAAAAGCTTTTAAAATGAACTAAAGAACGAAATCAACTTGGTTTCATCTCGATGGGGCTGGTGATGATGTATCATATGATGTAGAACGTGCAACTCTGCCGCTGAAGAACCGTCTTCGGATACGTATACGTTTCTTGTTTCTTAGCTTAATCCAAGACTATATACACGATGATGGCCATGAGCTATAGAACTCCCCGCGAGGACTAACTGTTAGTAAGATCGTGTGACTATAGCTTACTGTCTAAAATGTGTACATATAAGTGTGTGTATTCGTTTACAGGTGTTGTGTGTGTGTGATTGTTAACCAAGACTAGACCATCTGAGAAGCCCTGACACCTTGATATACATTTACAAGCGGATAGATCGTGATATATATACCGCCGACTTCGGCTCCGTTTCGAAACATTTCCACCTGATAACGTCGTCGGCACTTACGTTGCGGTTCATTCGCCTGATTGTTGTTGACATTATTGATGTCAATTTCGCTGGTGCTGCTCACAACTCCATTGGCTAAACATATAGTTCGGGATCGGTTCGGATCGGATCGGATCGGGGCACACACAAGATAATACAACATCCAAGCACATCGAATGGGACGGGAAATGTGTGGTAATTTGTGTGATGTTTCAGTGTGGTTGATTCGTCGGTTCATCGATGGATTCGTATAATGAGTGTTTGGACATCACGGGTTTCGGTGGGGAAAAATATATGGAAATAAACAGAAATGTAAATCAAATAAAATGCATAACAAAACATTTATAAAATGGAATGGAGCAATGGGTAAAACATCTCAACAAGAAACATTAAACAGAACATTTATCTCATTTATTTTTAACAAATAAAAAACATCAACTCAGAACAGGATGAATAATACAAAAAAAATGGGACGTGAACAACTTTAAGCTTCTGATGACTATTCTTAACAAATATTTGATTTATGTAACATTAATTGTATCCTTTCATGCCCATAAGTAACAGTGGTATTAAAAAAAAACAATAAATTAAGAATAAAATGATAAAATCTCTATGATATTTAAAAATACTTTAAAACACAGGTACATCTTAATACGGCATGAAAGGCTTAACTAAGAACAATCACCATTGCTATAAAAGTAACAGGACAAGGACGTTGAGAATGAGGTTTTGTGCAAATTTTGGTGCTCTTCACGAAAGATGTGTGTCAACAACATATCTATCTTCTTATCGTAGTCAAAACAGGCACACTCTCAAGTCAATCGAACACCCGCCCAAAAGCACACACGCTCATCCATCCAGTCAGATATTCAGTAGAGAAAGCGACAGAGTGAAAGTCTTGGAGCCTTAAGCCTAGGACTAAACCAAAAACGCCTTGAGTTTGAGTTGCTTCTTGATGTTCTCCCATTATTGGCCATCTCCGGTGAAAGAGCAAACGATCGAGATCGAACTGTGACAAAGTCGGGCGGCTGGCTTCCCTTGGACTTGGTCTACTTACGCTCTTGGTCGCTGCCATCTTCATTCTTCTCATCGCGACTCTTCATAAACGGAAATTTGCGCGAGAATGTGAAATTCTTTTTCTTTCGATCCAATGTCGATTGCTGCAAGAAGAAAAAACCATATGATTAGTTAAGGATCTTGGAAAAAGGGGTCTAAGTTACGAAGTTTTATAATAATCAAGTAATGCAAAGACATTGTTATATCAAATGTCTACATATTATTATCGTTCAAGTAGTTATATCATAGCAAACATTTACAAAAGTTACCTAAAATGTACAGGGAAATATAGTTAAATAGAAATAGGAAAATGTAGAAGGCATACTGAACTGTAAAACTGGTTTCAAACTTTACAATATGTACGATTTAAAGTTACTGAAGTTATTGACAAAATTCCTATATAGCTGCTTTCAATGCTTTCCTGGGTTGTATAACCCCACCCACCTTATCCAGATTATTATTAGCTGCCGCATGTCCCTGGAACTTGACGCTGCGATCCCGAGCCCGCATCTTGCGCTCCCAACGCCTCTTCGACGGCACAATGCCAATCTGCTCGTCCTCGTTGTCGCCGAGGACCCGTCGTGCCTGCCACCACTCGTCGTCGGAGGCATTGGTCACGTGCAGGATGTCGCCGTGCTTGAAGGGCAATCCTCGCGAGGGCAGACCATCGTCCCGATTGGGATCATAGTCGAACAGGGCGCGCACATACAGCGATCGCTTCTGCGTGGTCCGCAGCAGTGTGCCCGATCCTCCGGCGCCAAGGGCAGCCTGCTGTTTCAGCTCCTGGATGCGCGCCTCGAAGCGGTTATACTCCTCTGGGCGGTACTGCGCCAACAGGGTCACCACACCGCCAGAAGTCTGGGGAATAAAACAAAGTATTATATTTGGGCAAGGAGCAGAGAGACATCTTATGGACTCACCTTGAGCGCCTGGGCCGCCTCTTCGTGGGTGGCATGCGTGAGGTTGACATTGTTCACGCTGAGCAGCTGGTCGCCGCGCTTCAGCTCGGAGCCAAGATCTGCAGGACCGCCGGCCAGGATGAAGGACACATAGATGCCCTGGCCATCCTCGCCGCCAACGATATTGAAGCCCAGGCCCTGGGGTCCCTTCTGGATGGTGATGGTGCGCGGTTCTCTGTGGGGGGGAAAAAGGCTTTATAATAACCAAATAACTAGAGAAGTGACCTGTACACTCACCTGGTGATATCCTCGGTGCTGACTGCGCGCGGAGTTCCTGGCGGAACGGCGGCCAGGACATTTGTGGAGGCATATCGCGAGCCGGGCTCTAGGTTGTTATCAGAAATTTGTGATTTTGATTTAGGTTTATCGTTGGTTTTTTGGTTTTTGTTTTGTTGCACATTGAATGGGAATAATTATTGAGACATGACAGAGATAGACAGATAGATAAAGAACGAGATAGAGAGACAGAGACAGAGAGAGACAGAGATATAGAGCGGTTAATAATGCTTTGAGAAATATAATGATCTCTTGCGGATTCAGCGCGTCCAGAGGAGTCCAGACAGAGACAGATAAACGCAAAAGGGACAGAGACAGCAGGCACCGCCGAGAAAGAGAAAGAAACTGGTTAACGAAAAAAAGACTGCGACAATAACTGAGGCCAACGGAAACCGAAACGGAAACGGAAGACAACAGAACGGAAACTGAAGATTGCATTTGATTTTCGGCCCCCCACAACACAAACACACACTATACACACAGGCATACACGATCCCAGACACACCAATAACGCTTATTAACACCTTAATATACAGCACAACAAATCAACAGAGATCGGGGGGATCAGATATAGTGGTCTGATCCAGAACACAACTCTAGGACAGGCACAACTCTAGTGGGCGGGTTGTTCAAATCAACAGCATGGCGGTGAGGAGACTACAGGGGAAGGCGGGAGCAGCTTCCAGCGTGTGAGAATGAAAGTGATCCCCTTCTAGGGCCTCAAGTTAATTGGCACAGCAGCAATAGCAATACGTAGGATAAATTGTTTGCCGGAAAAGGAGGGAAATATTGGAGGGAATATATATGTGGTAGGGCATGAAACCTTTCTTAAGTGCCTTTACTTGAAAGAATCCTATAAACGCACTTAAAAAGGTCAAAAATATATACACGCAATGATTATAATAATAAAAGCAATACTAATGAAGAACTTAATTTGTATTTAAATACAGAATTCTATGAGTGAAATAAGGTTTCAAATGATAAACCTCTCAGTTATTCTGGGGTGACACAGAATTCGGGCGAAATAGAGATTCTGAATCAATCAATGATTTAAAGAAAATAAAAATGAATCAAGTTATGAAAGCAGAAAGTATTGTTATGGGGAAAGTATTAGCTAAAATAAAAAGGGAAAATATACAACTATAGAATACAGAAAATAAAGATATATGATTGATAATCAAATAATAATAATCATAAATTCGTATTAGTAAAGATGTTACAGAAAAGAAAGAAAGGAAACAAAGAACGATGATGGGGACCCAGCACAAGTGCATTTATTCGAGGAGGTCGCAGGACCTCCGATAAACACCCTCGACCGGGACATTGATGAGCATATATACATATTAATTACAACAGAAGATCGGTCAAATAATAAACAAATCAATCGCTTACGGCGCGGCTGGGGTGATTGGGATCGGTTGTTTGTTTGATTGGATTCGACAGGCAGGGCGGGCATGGAAGCATTGTTATAGAAGGAGGCGGGTGGAGTTGCTGCTGCTGCTGTTGGTGTTGCAGCTGCAACTGCAACAGTTGCCGTCGTGCTGCTGCTACTGTTGTTGTTGTTGATGTTATTGCTGTTGCTGATGTTATTGCTGTTGCTATTGCTAATGCTGTTAGCGCCAAGCGATGGCGGCAACTTGCTGCTACTGTTGGTGGCTGTGGCTGTGGCCGTGACTGTGGTGACTGTGGTGTTGCTTGCAATGACTGATGCAGTGGCAGATGCAGATGCAATTGCTGCTGCTGCTGCTTGTGGTGTTGGTGGTGAATCGACAACCGTGTGTCCCACACTGTTTAGCGCACCTGTCGACTGCGAATTGACCATCGGCGTCGGATGCTGCTGCTGGTGCACCTGACTCTGGCTCTGGCTGGTGGCCAACTGCGACTGCGACTGCGACAACTGCTGGCCGGCTGATAGGCCTCCACCGCCGCCGCCGGACGCACTGGTTGTCAGGTGCTGCGTCTTCCCAATGATCAGCGTCACCTTGTCGGTGATCGACTTCAGCGTGGCCACTGCCAGTTCGTGCGTTACGTTCTCCAGGTTCTTTTCGCTCTATATCGGGGACACAATAAAAATCGAATTAGATAAAGGTTTATAAATAGATACAGCCTAGTAACTACTCTAATTAAATGACTACACCCACCCCGTTGGTGCGCACTGCAATCAGCTTGTCCCCGATGGACAGACGTCCGTCCACCTGCGCCGCACCGCCGTCCATCAACTTGGTCACATAGATGCCATTGTCGCCGGGGATGTGCTGGTTGCCAATGCCGCCGGCAATGGAGAAGCCCAATCCCTTGCCGCCCTTGACCAGATCGATTTCCATGATCTTCGATCCACCGGCCGCACTATCCCGGGCATCTCCAGCCGCCGATCCAGCGGCCGGGGTGGTGGCCGTGCCACGTTTCCGCTTCACATGCAGCTTGACCACATTGCCGGCCTTCTTGAGGGCATCAACGGCGGAGGCATGTGGCACATCCACCACGGACACCTCGTTCACGGACACAATGATGTCGTTGATGCTCAGCCGTCCATCGGCGGCAGCTGCTCCGCCGGAAATGAGCTTGGTGATGTAGATGGAGGTGTCGGTGCCGATGTGCGGATTATCCGTGCCGCCGGCAATGGAGAATCCCAAACCGGAGTTGCCGCGCTCCAGCTGAATGTCCTCGTATAACCAGCTATCATCGCCGTTCACCTGGAGAGGATTGGAGATCATTAGTTTGGTTCATAACAAGTTCAGGGGTTTAAAAATGATCACACAAAGGCCACAACGTTGTATTTAAAATGGTTTGGTAGGTGTTTTAGTGTTTTATGAAGTGATGAATGTAATGAATAGTGTATTAATGTGTAAAATGCGCCCACAAGTGGGTAACATGATTAGCAAATCACGGTATCATTGTTATGTAGAATATCAACTAAATTCACAATATTAATTACAAATATAATCTTAAACATGTCCGTTTTCTTTAAGATTTTGTATGTATATCATTATCGGATTATGTATGATCGTACATTATATTGGGGATATGTGGCTTTTAGTTGAATTCCAGCAATATAAATGAAATGGGCTTTTATAAGGAAACTTTCTTTATAAAAAAACACCTATTGTAAAAACAAAGACATTTATTTGGGCATTGGGTTTGGCTTTGATTGTCAGAAATATACCAAAATCCGCGCTAAAACATATTCTTACAATCTATTATACAATTTTAATGAGATGCAGTATATGACCTTCACAGCTTTTCAGTGATTTATGACGTCATAGCATGGATAATTCAGTTAGGCGGCGAATACATAAAACAACATGAACAAAGACGAACACACGACGATCACACAAGTGATGCAAATGCAGTTAAAACGAAGACAAACAACGTTGATTTGTAGACTGTTTCCATTTTCGATTCATACTACTTTTAGAGGAAATTTTGGAGTCCAAACAAAATTTTATAATACTTAAAATCATTTAAAAAAAAAGGTATTATAAGAAAGCAAATAGTTCGTACTTGAGTTATATGTAGAATTCAATCTTTTCTTCAAATTAAGAAACTTACAATTTTTAAGGAAATGTTAAGATTTATTGGAAATGTGTTGTCTTTAAATATTTGATTGAAACTATGGACATCGCATCCTAAAACAAAGTACATATCGAAAATGGCAACAGGATGGATTATAATCTTTTCTGGTTTTGGTCCCATCTGGGGGCTTACCTTTCCCGACGACGCCTTATGGAGCTGGAGTAGAAGGTGATGAAAGTGAAAGAGGAAAGTTTAGAGAGGATCCGATCCATTCAGTGATTCAGTGACTAATAAATATTAATATTAACCCTCCAAAGCCCCCGGGGGGCGCACCCTCACCGGAGATGGAAATTCGTGTCAATGGCGACTCTTGAAATATCTTGAATTATCTGGGCCGTAGCCAAAACTCTCGTTGCAATTAACAGGCGACCAAAAAATGAAAAAACCAACAACAGTGCGCTAAAAATGGCAACAAAAACAACAGCTTGCACAACTTAAAGCGATCTTGGTGGGTTTAAGAGGCTGGGGGGGTGAGGGGTTAAGGCATCGTTAAACGAGTTCAATTGATTAGCAGCCCAGTGTAAATGAATTCATCAAGCGCCGACGACGACAGCAACATTAACCCTAAGAAAATATGTGCAGTGCAAAAGTGGGCGTCGCTCATCCCCCTCTTTAACCCCCCACAGCCCCCATTTACATATATCTATATGTTTATGGCTATATCGGACGCTCCAGTCTAGCGAAAAATTGCCAATTAACCCTGGGAGTGGGTCAAGTCAAGTATACGCCTAGGGAACTTAAGTAGGCGGGCTAAAAATATTAATATGCTCTTTGGGTTAATCGCTGGAGGATACTCAGCGACTACAGTGGTGACTGGATAAATGGGATTGTTTTTGGCTAAGGAATCATTGTTTAATTTTCTTTCATAACGTAGTCTTGAAGAAATCTAACTTTTATACTAAGCTATACAAATTTTCATGACATTTTACTAACAAATTTGCTATTATACCACAAAAAACTATTTGTCTTGTGAATATATAATATATATATTCATAATAACTAATAAAAACTATTATTTTTGCTTAAGAATGATGTATTATTTAAATATTTTAGGTATATGTTGTATTCTAAATCCTAGAAAGGTTGTATCAAATATTTTTAATATATCATGGAATCTCCAAAAAGAAACGCGACCTTAAGACTGGCTTATAGAACTGGTCTTAGTAGAGCCAGTAAGACAACAACTTGATAAATGCTATTTTATTGCCATAATTACATATGGGACGTGCTACATCTTTGAGAAGCCATTAGCGAGCCAACACTGTACAGGGCACTTAGGCTAACAGGTTCGTGCCGCTTTTGCTTCCGCTGACAACTCTGGTTACACTTTTTCCAACCCAAAAAGAATTATAAAAAGAAGAAAAATTACATCATAAAGTTAACAATCGGAACTCACTTAATAGGAGCGGGCGTGTTTTTCGGGTGGTAAAGAGGGGGTTAAAAATGTGGCGGGGTGTTGGGACAAGCACAAGACTTTGAGCCAACTAAACCCCAAGTAGAAAACAAAAAAAACCACAACAACAGCACGCTATATTAACGGGGCCAACGAGCTACAATCGGTTTTTTTTTCAGCCTCTGCTTTTTTGTTTGTAGTTCTTGTTTTTTTTTTCTTTTTTTGTAAAGTTGCACACCCTTGAAATTAGTAGCTGGCACTAAAGCCAAAGCTAGAAGCCAAATCATATCATATATAGAGCGCTTATCTTATCTATGATAAACATATGCTTTGGGGGCCACAAGCACACTGGAAATGCGGAAAACCGAACCGCAGACGATAAAATTCTTAAGCTTTTTTGTGTAAGAAAAGCGAAATTCCAATGCACAATTGGATATTGTTATGGAGAGTATAAAGATGCCATTAAGTCGGCCCTTCAGAAGCCTCAAATCAAATGAGTCATTAAATTATACTCGATTTCAAGTACTGATTTGATTATTCGCTTTGCATGCAAGGCGAGGAAATGAAATTTAATACGCAATGCACTAGTATAAATCTGTACACAATGACTGCCTTCAACAGATACAAATTATCGTAGATGAATATATGTGTAACCAACTTTTCTAGAAGTCAACTAATAGGAAAAATGGAAAATTGAATGAAAACACATTTAGAATATATAATCACCCAAATATATAGCTAAAAAATCGTATTATTTTTAGTAAGCAGAGAAAAAAAAGATCAAAAAGACTATGAACACAAAAGACCCAATTATTCAAGATAAACAAATATGACTCATGGGAAAATTGCTCGAGATATCATGCCAAAGAAGTCAAGATTATATTGATAGGCAGTAATAGGCCATACGGAGATTACTAAGATTTACTCATCGTAAGCCAAGCTAACCTTTGCAATAACTTATTTATATAACTTATTAATAAATCCATAGCTGAACAGGGCCAATGAGAAATTTGAATGCGTCAAGCTGCGTTGCACTTCATTGATCAAATCGAATATAGAAATGTTGGCAAAGTGCCCGGGGGTTTACTATATGAGATCGGACGTACGATGGACGGACGTGACGATGATCGTGGTCGAGACACCTGCGAGAAACGAAACCGAAACGGAAACCCAAAGCCATTATTCCATATTTCGCCCCAGAGGGGGTGGGAAGTACTAAAATTATGGTTCAATATGTAAACTTGTCCTTCGGATTCATTGGTTGCCAGCCACTGTCGACAGACGCGTGATTTGTTTTCAAGTTTTTACGAAAAATGGACAGATCCATAAGGTTAAGCGCCTTGGTTTTTACAGTGGATATTGGGGGATGTTAGATGTCTTATGTGGCAGTTCTTGTAAACTTGTTTGATTATTTCAAGGTCAAAAGATACTAGTAATTTAGAGAGTGACATTACTTTCACCATACCATATGCAGGAATTAAAAGTAATATATTTAAACCTATCACTTTTAAGATCAATACAATATATGTTGGCCAAAAGATACTAGTTTTTTAAAGAGTGGCATTATTTTTAAGTGATTTTATGATACTATTCCATACTATATCATGAAAGAAAAAGTAAAACATTTAAGTCTTCTATTCTTAGGATCGATAAAAAGAACACATTTTTTAAAAGCGATACATCTCCTCCATTACTGATACATTTATTGTAATATTTAGCCAATATTCACTGTAAATTCCTTTGTTTTGTGGGTGGCAAACGGACTCGAAAATAAAACTATTTCTGGCAAAAAACGAGCGAGAGGGAAGATCAAATTGGGGACAACAACAACAAGTGCAGTGGCTACGCCTGCGCTGAATATTAAGGGCACCACCAGCAACAACAACAACAACAACAACTTCAACAGCAACAGCAGAAGAAGAAAATAACAACAAAAGAAGAACCGTTGGTCGAGGCATTAGAAAGAGACGAGTCTTTCTATTTTTCTTTTTTTTTTCGCTGCGAACGCAACGCAAAGACGCTAAAACGATGACAACGCACCCAGTTGAGTGAGTGTGAGTGCGCGCACAGTGACGGGTAAATTTATAGGAACATTGGTCAGTTACACATTTCGATAAAAAAAAGATTAATATAATTAATGATAAAAAAAATCTTGCCTAATCTAATTTAAAGACATTTTCTCGTTACAAAATTTTGGAATTAACCAATAGGAAATTTATCAAAGTTTTCAAAAAAAAATCGATAAGAGTACTTTTTATATTTTCCAGAAACACCTCAAGGGTTTTTAATCTATGTTTTAGTGCATATATCATGCATTTCTTTGCAATAGTTCGGTTTTAACTAAAGGAAGTAATTTCCATTTTCAAAAATATACAAATTGCACATTTCTGATGATCCCTTTTTGATTAAATTTGCCAAAATACGCAATGCAGAATACTCATTTCAAGGGGTAAACAACGCCCCGCATCAAGTGTAAACAAATAGTAAAATGCTTAGCTAAACCGTAAACAAACAAACTTTTTGATGACTCTGGCCTGGCCACTTGGAATCGAAACCACTTAGGCGGAAGTAATAAAAGTAATTTTGGCATTACAATTTTGCCCGCAGCTGTGCGCACACTTGTATATGGCTTTTTTTTTGAATCGAGGAAAATCGGCTAGCTTTCAGTCTGTCTGCGAATTTGATTTAAAAATAAACCATGGAATCATCGCACACTATATAGAGCGCTGATGCCCAGCTTTTCCACATCCCACCAGATACTGGGGTGGCCATATAGAGCTAATGGATAATGGATAGTACTCCGATTTTTACCGAATCCAGGTTGAAGAGCGACGAAACTTTCTTGATGAATCCGCCGCCACTGCCGCCGCCGTCGCGCTTCTTTTTCCTGGTTGTCATCGTCGCTTCGGCTCTTATTTAATTATTTTATTTATTAATAGCAATTATTATTTTGTATAATTATTCTTGTGGGCAGTTCAAGGGTTAAAGAGTTGTTCCAGCCACACACAAACGCACCAACACACGGACAAAAGCCGGCGCTGCTGCTTCTTCTTCCCCGCTTCGTTTCGTTACTATTGTATTGTATTTTTTTTTAGTTGCCGCCTGTGATTATCCAACTCTTTGCACTAGATAAACAAAAATGCACACATTTCGAACTTAGCGGTTTGCCTTTAATACATAGGTATATTTAAATCGCACGCACGGGCGTGTTGTTTGTGTTTTAGCGATCGGGGAACTGAAAAGAGGCCGCCGAAACAACAAACACAACACAGTAGGAAAAAAAACACAGTACGAGAGAGAGGGAGAGCGAATTTTTTTCGGTATACTTTGCTGGCATTTCTCCCCCTCCGTTTCGATCGATAGGCGGCCTATCGTTATCGCTCGCGCTGGCAATGCTCGCTCCCTTTCCCACACTCCAGTTATATACTTCTCCGCCGACGGCAGTGCCAATGACTCATGAACTGTTCACGCAAATTGATATACTTGTGTTCACATTTCCGTTGCACGAAACCAAACAAACAAACAAAAAAAATAATTAAACCGAACGCGACGAAAACAACACACCCAAACTAATCGATTTTTGCAGCTCGATAGCGGGACTATCGATGAGTGACAGTGTGACCGTTCAGTGATCTTCGAACCATACCAAGAAATACTGACATTAAAATCCCTGCCCAAATATACTAAATAGTAAGGGTATTCCAAAAATATCAAATTAAAAATATTTTATATAATACTCCAGATTGGATGAACTTTTGATATATTGCAAAAATAGTTACCAATTCTAAAGAGTGTGGAAAAAAATAATCACAGGTTGATACTGTAAAAACAGGTTTTCAAAAAATAATACAAATAAATACAAACCATAAATCATCAAAGCAATAAAAACAAACAAACATGTCAAAAAAGAAGCGCAAAATGTATGTATATATATTTTTTAAGGTTTTCACATGGTATGTTTCTTAAATTAAAATAAAATTTTATTTGGCAACTAAAAGCATTAACACAACCAAATCATGCATAAATCTTAGGCTAAAACTATAAATTAATTTGATCAAATGTCTTTTTTACAATGTTTCTTTTTTCTTTGTTTCTAAACACAAATCAAACGGAATCATGCACTAAAAACTTAGTATAAACATCGTTAGCTTTAATGTAAAGAAAATGTGTAACGCCTGTTGGCAATTTTCCCGTTTTCATTTATATTTTCCTTTTGCAGGCCAGGTTAGCTACAACGAGCAACAACAACGCGCCGGAAACGGAAATGGGCGACGCTTGGCCCACAAAAGCGAGGAGGCCGAGCGCCTTAACCGCCTTAAGTAAGTAACGATTCGTTAAAAAGGCAGCAAAATGTGGGAAAAAGGCGGATAAGTAGAGGGGGCGGTAAGGTATAGAACAGGCGTGCTCCCAATTACACTGGCTTTGCCATTGGCGATTTAAAACTGTGGGCGTTCGAGCCACATTCACTAAATGAATAATTAAGGTAAAAATGCGGTTGCAGTTGTAGTTTGACTTAAACAATGGAATCGAATACAAATTACATCACTTTTGTTGTCTGAATATTGAATATAATCTATAATTTGAATCGATTTTTAGCAAAAAACTAGAGCAGTACATATGATAGGGATATGGAATGATTGAAAGTTTTATCCGGGTTCTGATTATCTTCTTTATAAAGTTTTATAAAATAAAAACGCATCAAGCATTAACTTTTTAATTATTTTTAAAAATATATTAAGAAATTTTAAATTATAATTCGTACTGCTGAAAACCTATTCGATAAACCTCATCTTAACCTAGAAACTTATGTAGGCCACTTAAAAAAAAGTGCCATAATAATTGTTAACGTTAAACGTATGCATTTTAAACGAATTGCCTTGTGAACTTAATTGATTAATTATCGCTAAGAGCTTCTTAATTTGTTTGTGAAATCGCCAAATTAGGTGAAAATGGGAGCCGCCTTGGAACTGCGAACTAATGAATTCTTTGAGCAGGGGGCTAATTACACGGCCGACTGTTTTCACTTTCCCGGCAAGTTCTTGAGCTGGTTGTTCGGCCCTCGAGGACTTTTCCCAGCCGGAAAATGTGGGGAAAACTAGGAGGACTCAAAAGCGCGCTTTAGCATTTTGGCTGGATTGCCGTTGTTAAGGCGAAGTTGGTAATGGTGTTGGTGTTGGCTTTGATGTTGGTTTTGATGTTGATGGAGGCTTACGAGGATTCGCTTGCGCTGGTGTGCGTGCTGGTGTATCTGTGTGAGTGACTGTATCTGAATCTGTGATTTTTGGCATGGATTTTCAGCTGAGGCCGTTGGCACAAATGATTAAATTGCCAAAACTTACAGTCTGCGACCCGCTCCTTGATTTGGCTGCCTGCGAATGCTGTTGCTGCTGCTGCTGCTGTTGCGGCTGCTGCGCATTCTGCTGTTGCAGCTGCTCGGCCGGTGGCTCCTTTGCATTTTCCGTATCCGACTCGATGCGCATGCGCTGATTCTGCGGAAGAAAGTGGAATGGAAAACGATCAGGATTAAGATCTTGGGTTAAATATTGCATATTAAATGTCTTTAAGCCTTCTTCTCAGCCCCAAGAAACATTTTTAAGAAAATATCCATCTTTTGCTATAAAGGCAAAGTTGTCAATGCTAAAGATACTTAGAAAGTTGAGAAAATTTAGGGAAAAATGTTCGAGAAAGAAGTTTTTTGGTTGTTTTATACATTTTTTAGGCACTTATACTTTAAAGTATAATAAGTAATCTTATGATCAATCAAAATAAATATTAAACGTTATATCCATAGGATTATTAACCATTATTAACACACATTTTTAAGAAGTTTATTATCATACTTATATAGAACCCACTTAACCGATAAATATATTTGATATCGGTTTCAATATCGATGTTTATCTTGTAATCCTTTATCGATGCTTTTGTCGCGAGGCTCCCCCGCCCCCCGATTCATTGTCCTTGTACCCTCTTCTCTTTTAACCATATTTAATAGGCACTTTTAAGAAGCTTATAATTATACCTCTACAGAACTTATTAAACCTATAAATATATCGGTTTTAATATCGATGTTATTCTTTATCGATCATTTATCGAAGCATCGGCTTATGTCCTTTATCCACTTACATTGGCACAACAGCAGGCGTATCGCGAGGCACCCCCACCACCTGATTCATTGTCCTTGTCCCTCTCCTTTTCTTTTTCCTTTTTCTGGCGATCCCTGGACTGATGTTGATCCTGATGATGTTGCTGTTGCTGTTGTTGTTGCTGCTGCTGCTGCGGCGGAGGCGCCGTCAGTTGACGTCGACGTCGACGCATTCGCACCGGAGACCGCGAGCCAACATAATTTGAAAAGCGGCGCCTGGAATGCCGCACTATCGACACCCAGTCAATCATTTCTCACAGTGCAGTATCTCAGTCTACCCGCGATTTTTTATTTAAATAAAATAAAGCTCTGGTTTTATTTCAATCGGTGGGTTTCTCTTGATTTTCAGTTTTCACCTTGTGCGTTTCATTTTATCTTTAAAAGTAAAAATATTTAACAAATAATATAAATAGTTAGCACCTAAATGGCTTCACAATTCGCTAATTTTGTTTACTCTCTTTTTTAAGAAAAAAATAATGTGTAAATAACATTTAAACCTAATTAACTTCAAGTATTTCTTTGAGTGGTGTGCAGAAGTCACCACTTGAATATTAAGAAGACAACATCGGGAGCACAATGGTATGACAAATATGCCTTTGATGAGTTGCGATAGCAACAAGTTGGGTGCAAACAGCCGGAAAAGCGGAAAAGCTGAAACGAATGGGATTGAAATCGGCACCCTCGCTGTCTTTGTTTGTTTTTCACCGGTTACACACACAAAAACAGATGAATATTTGTGCCACTCACAAATAAATAAAAGATGTATGCCCCTACTTTTTGGTTGTCACTAAAATAAATAATACTGGCAATTATTTAACCGGAATAAACCAATTCCAGTTGGTAATATATATAGATACAAGATCTTAAAATTTCAATGAATCATTAATCATTGCTTTATATTCCATGGAACTTGTTTATTTGGTTTGCATTGGGAGATCTTTGATTTGTGAGCACTTTGCCAAAACCAATATTTACGATTGCAATTTGATTATTTATGATTTGCTATTACTTGAGATTTGATATTTTTAAATTATTTGTTGGGCTAAAATGGGATTAAACATTTATTTTAAAACCTGAAATATTGCGTTTATTTTTTGAGTGACTACTGTTTTCATTGTTTTCTCGCTGAGAGTTCGTTTGGCGTCAGATCTTTATAGAGTGTGTGCCAAGGTCCCGAAAACCGAATGCCGAATACTTTTTGTTTACAGTCGGTGCGGCGAAACATGTGTTCTCATGTGCGGATGTTCTAAATTCGAAAGACTCCTGTTGCCGTACGAAATTTCTCTCGAAATTAGCAGCGGAAAATCGAAAATCCAAACGCTATTTGGCATGAAAGAAACGCAAGAAAAGCCAAACGTTGCGAGCTGCCAAAATAAATAGATTGATATATTGCTCGTCTCGATTATGTTGATTTTCTTGTTGCTTCAACGATGTTTTCCAATGCCAGACGGCCATGAATGAAAAACTCAGCGAGAGACAGAGAAAAAGCGGAAAATAGCAGGGAAAGCCAAAGGGCTGAATGTGTTCACATGTTATGGTATATTATTCTTCTAAACTTTTGATTGTTTTACTTTTCACTTACAAAATAAAAATAAAATGTATTTTCTTCTTATCAACACAAAAAACTATTTTTTATATTTACAAATCTCATTGGTTAATTGAAAATAGCATTAAATATGTTAGCCTTTTCCTTTTTTATATTTAAAAAAATTTTTTTAAATTGTTTTTTAAAATGTAATATTTAGAATACAGTTTTTGCTAAAACAGTAACTTGAAAACTAAACATTTTCATTGGAAACAAGAGTTTTTCCCTCACAATTTCAGTAATTTCCTTCGGAATTTGCCACTAAGCCACTAAACGTGTCAACCATATGTTGTGAATTATCACGATTTCCAACAATTAATTAAAGTAATGGCTCAATTAACTGCTGTGCAGGTTTAATCACTTTTAATTTGCGCCACCTGGTGGTGGTTTTAATTGGTGAGCGATTGCTGTGAGGCACGTGGGGCGTATACGTAATATTTGGAAGCCTGCCTGTTGTTCATCCGCCCCGTAGTTCACCTGCCACCTTGTAATGCCTCAATGCCTCAAACTTTGTCTTGTTTTTTCGCTAGTCTTTTCGTTATATTTTTTTCATTTGTTTTCCTACTTGATGTGTACATTCTGTCTTACAAATTATGTAAAATGTTTGTTTTTTGGCGCCAATGCAGATGAGTGATGGACACGCATGTGTCAGAGTTACACAAAAAAAGAGAGGAAAAAAATAGAAACCGGCCAACGACTGATAACAACATTAAGGAAGTACAGAAATATGGAGGAAAAACACGGTATGGGTCACACAGAAAAAAAAATAAAAAACATTATCTTAATGTTTGATTAATAAAAAGTAATATTTTCCATAAAAAACACGGCAGTATTTAACATCTTTTAAAATGACTTAAATATTTTTTGGCAATGATTTTCATATACAAATATTTCTTTTAATATAACGATTAACATTTTAAAGCAACAAATACTAATAATTGTATTTTATTATATTTTTTATCAGTTAAATATACTTAGGGATATCTTTTTGTTGCCATTTTACATTCTGTATAGATTCCCTTTATATATATTACTTTGAGAATTACTGATAAAATATACACTTTTAAAACATAATCCTATAAACTTTGACTATCAAATTAACTTTAGGAAATTTTTAAAATATTTTAAGATTGTTTTTCAAGTATTTGTATTTTGAAAACAAACAAAAATCAGGCGAATTGTGAACCACAAGTGTTGAGTGCTCTATTTATTTGTTTTTGTGTCCATCTGCACGCTTAACGAGGGTTAAACAGCGACTGGGGGTTAAAGGGCATTCCCCGCACCCACGCACACCCTACACACGCACACACACACACGCACACACATTGAAAGGTAGACAGACACGCGCCGCTATGCAAAATTGTTGTGCGACTCGACGCGTCAACGGCACGACTGTTACTACCGCCTTTGCCGTTCCGTTTGCCGCTGCCGTTTTTCCTTTGCCATACGGCATACGGCACACACCCACCCACCCCCCGGAATTACCACCCATCACCACCCACCGCCCACCACCCCCGATGGGGCATACCAACCCACACCAGAACACACCAGACCCGCCAGGTCCATGTCCGTTCGCCAAAAACCGAGAGCGTTCGTGTGTTACCGCCTCTGTCGACGTTGCCGTCGCTGTCGGCGTCGCTGCCTCGGCCCGGCCAAACAAAAAAAAAATTCAACAACAAAAAATAAAATGCTGGCTACAAAATGCAGAGAGCGACAAAAAGAAAAATAAGTAATGGGAACCTTGGGCAATCGTTCATTGGTTAGCAACTGATAACAAACATTTGTCGGCCTGCCGGCAGCATCCTTCAAGCCAAAGACAGATTTTTAGATGAAGTACAGTGATACCTCGTTGTTGGAAAAATAAAAGAAATTTCTCAAGACTGTAGTACATATGAATTTTTAAATAAGTTAAAAAATAAAGCATCCCATACTTTTTTTGTTATGAATATCCTTAAGTTATAAGTATAATAAGCTATTTAAAATATTCCTATTTAAAAAATGTTAATATCTTTGAATTTGTCTTTATCTCTGAATCAAAAAAGAATCCTTTTATAAATAAACCGGATTTTAATCATAAATGTGTTAGAACTTTGTTTCAAAAATATAGAGTTAACGATGATATTAAGGGAAGGAACCTCAAGCTTCAATGATTTTTTGTACCTCTAGATCAAAAAGAATCCTTTTAAAAATCAATTTTATGTAATCTCAAATACGTTGGAACTTTAATAAATATAGAGTTATCGTTTTAAATTAACTTGTTCTTCTGTTGTCATTTATCATCGGATTACTTGATTTAAAAAAATTAAAGCCTACTTTTAGGCACCTTTACAAGTGATTTGAAATTCCGAAAGGTATATACGATATATACATGATGAAATAAAAAATATAAGGACCAGAGGTTTACCAACAGCCAGGACCCACTGTAGCCGTCAACAGTTTACCGTTCGTCTGCCGCCCATCGTTTACCGTTGGCCGATTTGTGACGTACCACCGTTCCGCTATTTCGCCGTTCCGATGAGCGTTGAACGGTTGCACGATTTCACGATTTCTGAATTTCACGACTCGACGACTTGACGACCCTCCGATTTTTAGTACGCATGTCCCAGGCGACAAACAACAAGAAGCAAAAACAAAAAAAGTGGGCGCGAAAGGACAACAAACAAAGTAAATTGCCGAGCGGCCACCGAGTGCAAGCGAGACGGCAGCAGTCGGTGAGAGCGGGACGGCAGCAGTCGGAGAAAGCGAAAGGTTGGAAATCTGAGCCTTTGTGTCTGCTCCTGTTTTTCTTTTTAATGTGTAGGTATAGTATAGCGACATCAATCACCTTAAACCGAAACGCTAGAGATTCGACATTGGATTACCCCTTAATATTATTATAGGTCTAAATTTTCAGCATTGGAATGGAAACTAAATATGCGATCCTAACGAGCATAACAATCATAAGACTTAAAGGAGCAATTTATAAAGAATTTAATAAAAAGTCCTTAAAAGTGTCTTAAAAGGATGTATCTTATCTGGATTTTTCTGGTTGTAGTTGCTTTATATTTTAAACTTTAATTTAAAAAATGTTTTTTCATAATTAAACTATTTTTAAAAAGCCTGTTAATATTTAGAGAATTTTATCTTAAAAATATTCTGTTCTGATTCAGATCCTTGACAGTTTACTAAATATTTCAAACAATAAATTTTTGTTAGTAAAAATAATTTTAAAAGAATATTTACATGTATTTAAGTTTTTCATAATATGTTTAACAACCAAGTATTTTAGAATTCTAGAATAGTTCTCAAAAAAATCGAAAAAAATATTTTTTTTAACTTTATAATTACTTGTATAGGGTATTGTAACCCCGTATACGAATCTACTAATCTAGCCAAGTGCCCCGATTGATGGCTTAGAATGGGAATGGGGTACACCGGTCGTCATAGCCACTTAAGCCGCAGCAATTTTTAAGGGACATCTGGCCGTAAGGACATTCAACCGGCTCTCTCACGGATTGAGTACCACTCCCGCCCGTTTCCATCCACTCACCACGTGCTTGGGTCCTGGGACATGTTCGAGAGATTTCAATTAGCCGTGGGCCACCTAATGGTTGTGCCCTCGATTTTTTGCATCAACTGCAGCGGCTAAGAGGGCCTCCACTTTAATGGGACGGATATTAACCCATTTATTCGCATAATTGAGATTTTTAGAACAGTAGCTAGGTTTTAGAAAATTTAATAACTCATTATTACAGGAGTCCTTTCGAGAAACTTAAATTAAACAACTTTTCTTCACTACCAATTAGTTCAACATTAATAAAATTGTTGTGGTGATACAACATTGTTTTAAAACCAGAACTTCATACCAAGTTTCAAAAAATAAACTTTCGTCAAAGGAGAAACTTTATTTTATCAAGATTATATATTAATAAAGTATCACTTAGTGACTGTTGTAAACGGAGATAATATTAAAAATATAATGAGACCATACCTAATTTCCCCATAAACCCCAAAGTTTGCTAAAGAACCTTGTAGAATAACTTGTAGTGGCAATGCCAGATGAATATAGAATATATGATTATGGTCTTAATGGGATGTATGCAGTGTGTTTCTTACCAAGATCTCTTCCAATTCACTCTTAAATGTTCTGCTGAGGGCCTGGGCGCTCACATTATTTGCGATCTGATTCTGATTGAGTGTTGATTGGTTGGTTTGATTGGATGAGGCGTCGTTGTTAAACTCATAGGCGCAATTGCGATTTAAATTTGAAGTTTTGATAAACTGTGCGATATTCAGGTATAGTAAGTAGTAGTAGTAGTAGTAGGCGTGGAGTGGAAGAAGAGAAGAACAGATAACAGTATAGAGTAGAGCAGATCGAGTGAGATGAAAACAACGCCGAAACAGAAGATATAAACAATAGGAACTTGAATCTAGAAATAATCAGGGGTCCCTTTAAAATCTCTAATAATTTCAAATTCAAAACTATTATAAAGGAAATAAGCTAAAAACACATTTCTCATTGGGTTTCGCATATAAAATATATTATTGCATACTTTTCGACACTTTAAAGTTTTGTAAATCTCTAGAAAATACACTGATCCTTAAGGGATATATAAAATTCTTAGAGAAACAGGCAGACAACTGAATATTATAGAACATAACTATGAGGAAAGGCTATGTTAACGTAAAGGGACAACTCGAAGAATTGAATTCAAAGCTTGAAACAGGAACAGCATTAAGATGGGAAATAGAAAAAAATATATATATCATTAGGTAAAAGAAAATATTTTCTCAAATTTCGAGAGGAAAAAAAACCATTATTAAGTAGAGTATAAACAAATAACTAGTATAAGCAAGTGGTTACTGGTAACAGCGTAGATTATATAGATGGGAGTTTAACGGATCTAGAAATAATATCCCATACTCAAAAATCAACAGATCAATAATAGTACAGTATGGAGATTGTTAAAAAAAAGAAATTTGGGAAGAGAGATATTTTAAAGCATAAACATAAGGTTAAGAAAGGGGCTTATCTTGAAGCGAAACTTTAAACTTAAATATATAAAAAGAAAGGATGATGTCTTAACAGATGAATTAAGTAGAAGCTAAGTACGTTTGTTGAAATGACAAGTAATGATATTGAAACGAAAATCTAAGGTCTTTCTAATCGGGAAGAGACATATTGTCTAATTGGGGATACAAATTCATTCACATCTCCCCCAAAAATAACTTTAAGTCCTGCATTTGTAACATTCTAGTTCTATGTAGCAAAGTAAAGTCCCCGAGGATCCTACTCACATCGGCTATTTTAACGGCCTGTCCGTCCTTCTCCCATTTGGTTGCAATTTGCAAGGTTTCCGCTGTCTTTTGCTGTATGCTCTTCGAGTCATCCAATAATGTCAATTCATAGAATTCTTGTATATCTGAAATGGTAAATAAACCTCAATTAATATGAGTGTTATTGTGAAAGATCTTAAAACTAGTTCACAACTTTTCTTGCAGAATATTTCAGTCAAATAAAATACTTAAGCCCTTAATAAGTAAACTAAAATTCTTGTTACAGAAAAGGCATTTACATTTTATTTTTTAAGTATTAAAACATTTTAAACACTTGACATTTTTGCTAATAGATAGAATACACTTTATATCATTTTTAGACTTTTATAAATCTTACAAGATGATTCTAAGTCACTACAGATTTATGTTTTATTTTAGATCTAATAAAATTCCAAAGATATTCATGATGTCTTGGGTACATCTTATATAATCGAAAATTCGTTTTTTCTGTCCTTAATCAATTAACAGATCAATGATTTCATAAATCCTCCCATACGTTCAAAGCTCCAAATAAATTGAATAGGTTCCTTATTCCATTGAGAGCCATTGATATTTGAATTCTGAAATGAAAGAAAATAGATTAGACATTGTGACAGCAACAACCAAAAATCCAATCTCTTACCTCAGAAAAAGCTATTGGTCCAAGCTTTTAGAAATGACCACACACAGTATCTCGGTTTATTTCTTCAGCTGCTGGCAATAATCCTCTTTTATGAATATGTCCAGTCCGGGGGCCTTTAAATCGGACTTCTCTCGCTTGCCTACTCAGCGGAAAAGAAAAACCAACTCAATCCCAAGAGAGATGAATAATTAACTCCTTCACACCCGAACGGAATGGATTCTTGGATTGTGAAAACAAACAGGGAATAAAAGTGACAGTGCGGTTAATAAAGTTGAGCACATTGAGTAACGATAACGAGCAACTGAAGTGCAGCCGAACGAATAAACAAACGGATCGAAGACTCAGACGGGATTTTGTAGTTAACTTGTAGTGAAGTGCACTGGAAAAAATTTACCAAAAAAGTTCAAAATGCCCCAAAAATATTTATTTAGGAGAATTTGTATAAACTATGTTGAAGACTGTTAAACAGCACTATTCAAATTAGTATACAATGCTAGTTCATATAATTATATGTAAATATGAATAATGAATGAATGGATTTAATAAATACTAGCTAACGGATCCTTGGACTCACTTTATAAAGGGTTGCATCGTTTTTTTTTGGGATTCAGATTTTGGTCAAAAATACTAATTTTTGAACGGTTTTTTGACTAGTTTAGCCAAATCAAGGAGTACAGCTAAGAGACCGACAGTTTTGAGCAGCTAACATCCTAAGCTAACAATCCCAATCATTTTGAGGGAAATTTATTTTTTGACCCATTTTTTCATTTTTTGTAAGGGGTTGCATCGTCTTTTTTTGGGATTCAGATTTTGGTCAAAAATACTCATTTTTGAACGGTTTTTCGATCGTAGTTTAGCCAAATCAAGACGTACAGTCAAAAGACCGACAGTTTTGAGCAGCTAACATCCTAAGCTAACAATCCCAATCATTTTAAGGGAAATTTATTTTTTGACCCATTTTTTCATTTTTTGTTAGGGGTTGCATCGTCTTTTTTTGGGACTCAGATTTTGGTCAAAAATGCCAATTTTCTAACGGTTTTTCGATCGTAGTTTAGCCAAATCAAGACGTACAGCCAAAATACCGACAGTTTTGAGCAGCTAACATCCTAAGCTAACGATCCCAATCATTTTAAAGGAAATTTATTTTTTGACCAATTTTGTCATTGAGTTTTTACTTCATTTAATATATTTTTTCCTATTAAATATTAGAGTCAATTTTACTCTAGCCTTAACTTCTTTCGTGGCCAATAGATTATTCAAATACCAATGGGTTTCCTAACAGTCTGTAACTCATTCATTATTTAACTGCCAGCTTTAAATTCATAAATGATTTCAGTGTGAAACGGGCTTTTATGCTTAAATTATTACAGTGTCATACAGTCATTGAACAGCTTTTCCCAGAGAAGCGGAAATCAGAAACTGTCAGAATGCATCTTAAATGCACACATTTCAATGCAAACTGACGCCTGCCACTGACAGCGGAAGGGGCGGTCTGAAAGTGGGGGCGTGGCAGTACTTATATATGGTATATGTATGCATATACCCATATGCTGCCTGCCAATATGTTTCGCCTCAACAGCAGTCAAGTGGCCCAAATGGGGGGGAAACTAAAATTCAACTGAAACTCGGAACCAAAAAACTGGGAAAAAAAATAAAATTGAAACGAAATCCATGGCGCCCATTTAATTTCCTGTGCCCGACAGCTCAAAAAAGAGGGAACGAGACGGTCGTATAAGGGGGGAAAGAGAGGGCAGGAGCATTGAATTCCATGGGGCATTGCTATGCCACCAATACTGCATGGAAAAGTACTCGCAGTCATTGAAATGTGTGTACATACAGTACAGCTCCCTCGAAATCTAATAGTTTCCCTGGGGAAATTCGCTAGGCACTTTGAGCCAATATATTTAATACACGCAAAACACAAAAATGTAATAAAGAATTTATTTAGGCATTAAGAAACAAAACTAACTATAAAATCATTTCTTAAAATTGGAAAAAACTTTCAAATATTTTGGAATTTTTTTTATCAAAGGAAACCTTATAAACTCGTATTTTCAAGTAATTAAAAAATCTTATACGATTAATTCAAAAGTTTACCATATCTCAATAAGAACGCATCTCAATAGAACTGTGAAATCTTAAAATATTAAAGTATTTTATATTATTTTATTAAACCAAGAAAAAGTCTTCGAAATATATAAGTACCCTCTATTAATTTCTTAAAATTTTTCAACCCATAAAAGATAGAAAACATATTTTCAGATTTTCTTTTCCGAGAGACTACTGTATGTACAGTACACATAAGCATTGGCACTTCTGTGCGTTATGCAATCGATTTGGCCACTTGAACTTAAAATGAGTTATCGGAATGCTTCCTGTAAATGGCTTCATAAGCATTGTTATTCCTCCCTCCCATGATTGCTTCTTCAATTTGTGTTCTGCTTTGTTTCCCTCGGTTTTTGTTTTTATTTTTGTTTTGCCAACATTTTTTAGCTTGGCTCAGCTGAATGCCAATGGCGATGAAAAAAAGATGCTAAACTTCAGGTTACGCCATCTCTCGTTTTATCTCGCTGTGGGGAATTCCAGGAAATCGATAAGACCTCTTAAAATGTATCCACATTATATCTGCATATGTATTCAAATATCAACAGTTGCGCGGAAAATATTAGTGGCAATTTCGATCTGATTTGAAAAGGTATTAGTTAATCGTCCTAGAAATTACCTACAATTGTCGATATTTTAAACAATAAACGCACAAATTATATATAATTTTTATATTTCATACACGTTATAAAATAATATTGGTCCTTTTATTGTTCTTTTGCAACTTTAAAATTAACCAAAAATTAATAGTTATATATTAAACAGAATTGTATTCTTTACCATTCAACACAGAAATATATAACTAAACCTCTTTTAATTTATTTCTGTGCATTGGATACTATTAATTTTACCGCCATTGTACCTCTTGTGTATGTAAATGTAAGTATGCTGCACATGATTCGAATTCTAGGCCAATTAAATTGGGATTTTGGCCCGCACATGGCTCTTCATGACCTTTCACACCCCAACACAACCCCTGGCGCATCCTTATCTCTATCCTTCGCTTCAACTTGAGTGCCAATTGTTGTGCCCGTATAACACTGAAAGTTAAAGCTGTGAAAATAAATATAATACTAAGATTTATAAACGCTTAACAGAGATATCAAAAATATTACGCATACGCAGTGTTGTCCAGACTTTAATGTTAATTGTAATTTAACAGAATTGTATGACCATAGACACAATTAATAATTGTACCGTGTCATAAGAGCACAAAAGGGAGAGAGAGATAGGGAGAAATGAAGCGAGAGAGAGAGACGGCTAGGGATTGAAACCCAACCTAAGGTTTAACATTATACCCAAAACACACCCACACTCACGTGTTTCGTGTGTTGGGATGCGGCTAATACCTTGTTAATTATTTCACACGCACACACACACCTCAAATTCAGAGGATGGACCTTAGTAGCTACTTTGATTCAAGGTAATAAACTCACTTTCCTAAAATTTTTTAGAGCAAAGTTGTTTGATTACTGAGAAATTTAGTTGTAAGAAGATTTCAGAGATGTTTTTCATTTAATACTATCATCTAGTAGTAATCGATAACATATCGAAATTTCTAGCTTCAAGCATGACTGATCACGTTTGGTGGAAGTGTGACCAGGTGGTTACCTAAATTTAGGTCCACCCAAATGCTTAGCCATATAAAAGCTCCTGTTTTCCAACGTGTCACGTGTTTGGCTTGTTTGCATTTGAGTTTGTGTGTGTGCTTGTTAGCCGTTTAACATTTCTGACACGCCAAGCGCAGCCACTGAAACTGTAACGGTAACCGTAACAGGAGAAGAGGAAGCACCGGCGGGATAGAATGGAGAAGAAGAAGAAGAATGAGAAGGAAAAGAGGACTCTAGCAAAACGAAAAGGATTATGCAACTGCCACTGACAGCGGGCAACACATTTTGCACCCAGGGGGCCAATAGAATGGGACGGTGGCAGGGGGCAGGGGGCACACAGTGCGAGCGAAAGAGACGGGGAATAGGGGGGGTTAGAAAGAGACGGGGAGCCAGAACTTTTGCAAATTATACAACAGGCAAACCCCGACGAACAGACAACTGCAGACCAACCGCCCGTCTCAAAATGGATGGACGTATGGACAGGGAGCGAGACGGGGATACGGATACCGAAAGAAATGGGCGAGAAAAATTCAAAACAGCGCTGCCAAAAATCCAGCACAAGCCAAAAACTTAATCCAGATAAATCTCTTAGGTTCACCAAACACATTTTATAAGTATTTAAAACATATATGGGTATATGTACGTTTGCACTACACCGGTTTTTAACTGATATCCTTCATATATACATAGTTAGAACCGGATCTGGTTAAGTTACTAAAATGTATCAATATTATAAAAATGGGAATGACTTGGTACTATTTTAAAGACATTTCAGAATTTAGTAGCTATCTCTTTAATAGATCTCAAGATCTGAAAAATATTTTAGGAATATAGATATATTATACCATAGATATGCCTCAATGGAAGTTACCCAAATTTTCGAAATAGTTAAGATCTCTAAAAAGTAATCAGCTTTTTTATCGATCTTCGAAAATAACCAGATTTTGTGAAAAAAGCTAAATTAGCCGCATTACTGTTGGACGCCTGCTGTTTCCATTGCTGCGCTGCTTGTGCTATTTGACCCAAATCCTATGCAATATTATCGTTTTACTGTCGCTGTTCTGTTGTTGCTCTTCCCTTTGTTGCTGCCGCTTGTGTTGCTGCTTGTCAAGTGAAAATAATTTCCAACAAGAAGAGCCCGACAAAAAATCGATAGTCGATAGGCAACTGTACAGATAAGAACTACTTTTCAAGGATCTTTCCGGCTCATCAACCACTTTCTAACAATCTTGGCCTGCAAGTTGGGAACTTTGTTTGAGTTTAAAGTTTTGAAATCAATATGATGATGATGAGCTTGGTTAACTCTCCTTGGGTACGCATATATACCACTGTGGGCGGCCATCAGAGAGTTTATAATAGTTCGACTTTATACAAAAAGTTGTACACTGATAGATTATTTTAACATATATAATTATTTAGGCCCTTATAGTTAATAATACCGAAGGAAAGACTAAATATCGATTTTATCGATAGATTTACAAGTCGATTACTCACCTAACAGCGCTTGAAACAAGCGAGATTTAAATATGCGTATAACGCGTTCGATTGCAATACGCAGCGCCCGATCCTGCGGCTCAGAAAGTCTGGCATGATAATCCTCGAGCAGCTCGAGAGCCCGATGAGCTTCTGCAAAATATAGAAAATAATATTATAAGTATAAAATATTTTTTGAAAAATATATAATAGAAAATTTATTTAAATATTATATGCCTATGCTATTTGATCGAACCATGTCTTTCCTTTATTGGTCCTAGACCATATATCATACTTAAAAGATTATATTTTTATAGATTTCTTTGGGATAGTTAGAGGGGCAGACACTAACTACTTTGTATCTCCGCAATCCGCTCCTCCTCATCCTGGCTGATCTCCAGACCCGCCTGTCCAAAAACCGTTGACCAGAAGCCCCGCTCGGAACCCTTTTCCGAACCCTGATCCGAACCACTCTCCCCCGCCGATTCCAGAATATGGGATCTTTGCTTGGGCTTTGGTTTTGCCTTCGGTTTCGCCTTTAGCTGCAGTTCCGACTGCGATTTCTCGAGACTTTCCCGCTCGAGGGTTTCGATGATGGTGCGGAAACGACTCAGTTCCATTCGCAAACCCTCGGCACTATGTCGACTGGATGGAGAGACGGAGAGTCCAGAAATTCCGGACAGCAGGCGGCATCGAGCTGCACCCGAGGAAGAGGACGAAGGACCCTCCCACTCATCTCGCGAGGCATCACTCTCGGACTTCTCGAAATACCCGGATTCCACGTCCGGCGTACGAACCATCGAAGTGGAGGATAGCAAGTGTCCGTATTCCAAGAGATCCTGAGCCGAATAGAAGCATTCAACGGATTCGCGGACACTATCGCGTAGGGAAGTGGGACACTTCAAGGGTTCGGGATCGATTTCGGTTTCCACTTGTGAATCTCTTTGAGGTTCCTTCTCTATATCACCATCTTTAATGGGTATTGCCCGGTGGATATCATCGATTTCTTCAGGCATTTCTATGGCTTCCGCCGATGACTGAACCAGAACCACCAAAGGCGGCTGGTCTTCTGCTCGAATCTGCGCTTTCTTCGGCGGCAGCAAAGACTCTTCTTCCGGCTCCTCCTCGTCGTCCGCCGGGGAAGAATCCTCCTCGGGCTCGTCATCGTCGTGGAAAGTCTTATCATCGCTGCTCAGCAGACCCTCATTGGGATCGCTGCTCTTTTCCCGATCCGAGTCCGTGTCAGAATCCATTTTAAGCGGACCAGCAATTGACAATGTAGACCTCTCTTCGGGTCCAAGTATCGCACTCAACTGGCCCGACTTTTGAGCTTTATAATGCCATAGTTGGGGGGCTGCTACCGCCGATAAATCAATAAAGATTGACGCTTTTTAAACATGTTTCTCGTTCTGTTTGGCCCTTTCATGTTTCTGTAATTTTCTTGTTTTTCCCCCAACACACTAAGTACAAATTATGTTAGTGCCTGTTGCTTTAAAAGCTCTAAAATTCCATATGTTTTTCAAGGTTTGAAACCCACTTTTAGTTTATCAAGCAGACGATAAGGAATTACAAGTGCTTTTGAATTATTCTAACCACTTTTAATTAATCAATAATTCAGTAATCAGTAACCAATTAATTCAGTAATCTATTTACTGAGGTACTTTTTAGAATGTTACAAGTGTTTTACAATTGAGTAAGCCTTAGTGATGCTAATTGCTAAAACATATTCTACACCGATTTGCAATTAGACAAGATTCTAATGGACATTTTTGCACTTCGTTTGTTGTCCCCTTTCGAAGAGGTCAGGGGTCAAGTCCCTTCCCATCGCTGGTTATCGTTGGTCGTTCGTCCAATGTTTGCCAAAAAATTAAACACATAATTTATTATTATAATCGAGTCGCATTGTGGCCCCCCAGCAAACACAGACACCCCAAAATATGTATATTTAAACCCAGAATGTATCTGTGTCCGTAGTTTGATGTCCCCAGCACGCGTCAAACGCCGACGATGACCTTCACTGACCATTTGCGAGGCTGCTGGCATCCCCAAAACCCATCCCCATACCCATCATCATACCCCGAAACATTTTCCCATTCCATTTTCCGACTTTTACAGCTTTTGTGGCACTCTTCTTTCGGTTTTTCTTCCCCACTCTTTGTTGGTTTTTGGCCATTTCATTTGCCCAAATATGATTTGTATGTGACATAATCAAATAAAATTCTTTGTCTGCATTAATTTAGTTTTTTTTTATAGAGGTTCTAAAGCAGTTGGATGCATTTATTTGGCCAAAGTCCCATCAGAAGCAATTAAGCCAACTTTTTTGGTAAACTTTTGCTGCCACCTAAAAAGTTAAATGATCTACTAGAATTACAATTGAAAAACTAATTCCAACTTTCGTGTGCATACAGTTTAAAACTTTTCCGCAAATCAATGTACTATTGCCTAAAGTCTATTACAAAAGTGTTGTACTGCTATTTGTAACTAAATAGATTGTTAGGGACACTTTAAAAATGTTTTACTAAAAAAGGTACCTACACAAAAAAAATGTTAGGGGGTAAAATTTACCTATAGAGATAGTTATGCAACTGTAAAAAAAGGTTGAGGACTATTGAAAATAGTACATGTATGTTATTATGGCTTTGGTTACTTTTAAATAGTAAAACTACCATAAAATGGTAAGTTGTGTGTATTTTGTTAATGGGAGAGTAACTATTTCGTTGGTAAAATTAACAATTTCATGGTTTGGGACCATTTAACTATTATATTGGTAAGTTTTACCCAAAAGTTAAAGTATTGTTAAGGATACTTAAAACAATACTATGCTGAATATGGTAACTATTTTTGTATATAGCATTTGTCTTAAGTGATTTTATCAAATACCATAACCTACTCTTTGAACAGTTCTAACTATAGCACCATTCATGGGGCAGCCAATTAAATGGATTTCTACGTAACGCTGAAGAGTGATATATGCATAGTGGAAAACTGAAAAAAAGGGGAGAATAAGAGTGCAATTTTTCGCTTACCTTGCTTTTTCACTGGCATTCTGTGAGCGGTGTTTCTGCTACTATTTATGGTGGTGCTGGTGGAAATGGCAGCGGAAATGGCGGTGGTGCAGCAGCTTTGAGTGTGGTTCAACGCCGCCGAACTCGGAAAAGCGTGGGTCGCAATTTTGAGAATTTACTGGAGTCGCTTTCGAGTGGAATTATGCGGGGAAATCGCTTTGGCTTTCGGTTCGTCCTTTTAGTTCTGCGGGCACATATACACATATATATATATTTGATATATATATAATTTTTGTATATAGTATATAGTGTGTGTTTTATGTACAAATATTGTTGTTTTTTTTGGCTTTCAAACGAAGTTGGAGATTTGCTTTTAATTTTGCGCTTTCAGTTTTTTGTTTTTGGGGGCAGTTTTGTGGTTACATTGACGTGTGCGTTTTCTCTCGATTCCTTTTCCGAATTTCACATTTCAGTGGCTCCTCGTCTACTTCCGGTTCTATGGCTTTTATATTGCACTTGAAATTCGGCTATCATCGAAATGTCGTTCTATCTTCTTCACAACACAGCACCAACACGAAAAAAAACACAGATCGTTTTTTGCCTTTATTGGGTTCACTTTACTTTACTCTATAATTCCATCCACCATCTAGAAGTCGAAAGACAAAATAAAACGGTTGAGAAACAATGCTCCTTTGGATTTATTCATCAAAACAAATTTTGTTGTATAATCATAAAAAAAAAATTTAGGAAAATTGCAGACACACACGGGCGCAGTGAAATACGCTTCCGATTGCAACGAAAAGTGTACAGTGGTAACTCGCTAAGGGGTATTTTTAAGTGTATTTGGTATACGGTGAAGCAGCCAGTAATTCTTTTAAATTTAAAGATATTAGGAATACGGTTAAGATCTCAGTATTGTTTTTAATTTAAAGAAAATTCAAAAACACTTTTTTGAAATATAAAAAAATGAAAAATTTCGAATCTTTAATAAAAAAAAATAATTTTTTGGAAACAATTTTGAAAAGACAAATTTGTATCTCACATATCCTAAAATAATAATTCAAATGGTAATGTATTGAAATGTTATTGATCATTTAAACAAATTTACCCATTTGTTTTGTAGTCTTAAATTTAAAGTATAAAGCACAAAAACTCGAAATATAGTCATATTTATTTTTTTTAAACAGGACTGATGCCTTTTTTAGTGACCACTGTTCCTGGCGTTTTTTTTCAGACACTCATATTTGGGAAATAAGAAAAATTAAAGAGGCAAAAACAAATAGCGTCGCGGCGATGTCGAAATTCTCGTCTGGCCGTTTGTTTCGCGATCGCCATTGTCGAGCTGATTTTATTTACATATTTTCGCCAGTCTGTGTGAGTGCTGGCTGCTTTTTTGCTATTTCAGCGAAATGTTTTTTTGTGCAATTGCTCTAGTTTCACTCAAAAAAAAAAAAAAGAAAAAAGAAGAGCGTCCAAACACGGGGGAAAAATGCAGTGGAGATAGAGTTGAAATGCCAAAGTTGGGGGAGTTATTTTCTTTTGTTTTTCTGGTTCCTATTTGGCTCGGACTTTGACTTGATAACTTGTTACATTGGCCAGGTCGAAATTCCGTAACGCCGCACACCCGCACCGCACACAGACACACGTCCAACTGAGGCAATAACGGTGCTCTGCTTTTGGCCCTCTGCCGCTGCCTCTGCTGCCTCTCCTCTCTTGGCCACCTTTCTCTTGCCGACCGAGAATCCCGAGCGATTCTCAGTCGTCGGTCGACGGACCAACAATTAGTGTTTGCATATACTACAGACACCAGATACAATATATATATCTATCTATCTATTTATCTGTCGGATGCCTTTCTTGCTCCTTTCAAAAGTTGCCAACGCGAGATAATCAAAAATAACTGAAACTTTTGCCTTAGTTTTTGGTCAATATTTGGCTAAACAAACGAGAATGTGGCCCACGTGCTAATGGTTCGTGTTTTTTTCGCACCATTATTACGTTGCCAACTAAATGTTAGCTCATAAAATAAATATCTTACAGGTTGAACCCTCTGAGCGAGATATATTCATAAGTAAAAAGTAGCAATTATCTTAAAAAAATAGATAATAAAAATGTTCTCTAATAAAATTAAGTAATAATATTTATATTCGATATAGAATTTAGAATTTAAGTATTTTTGTGATCGCGTACAAGACCCATAATTTGAAATGACCAAAGAAATTGTTTTCAAATAAAATAAACGGCATATAAAATCCAATAAAGATATCAAATAAAAAAATTCATAGCCAATTATTTTCTTTTTTTGGTATATTTCTTCTCTAGTGATCTCTTACATCTACGAAATATCTCATTATATATACATGACCTATATATTTTTCCACAATTTCTAAACAAAACAAACTTGCCATCCGTCGTGATATTGCAATATAAGCAATATTATTAAACTCTCGGTGATTTGTTTATACAGAAAATAAATAAAACAACCACACAACTCAGAATCAGTTAGGGCAGTCTCGAACTTAGTAATTGACAGGAAACCAAATCATAATACAAAATGTTTAAGCTTTAAACGATATATTGTGGCCTTGCTTGAAACGATGTTTTTATGTTTTAAAGATTAGATGTTCAGATATTATTTAAATAAAAATTGAAAATATCTCCATAAAGTTACCCTGACTTATAAAAGGGGTCAATAGGTTTAAGAACTGCATTCTGCTATCATAATTTAAGTCTAACCCTTGGAAGCCCGAGAAAGCGTGTCATTTTCCTCAAAACAACAACTGTTGGATGGCTCTTAGGAATTATTTAACAATTTGCCATCTAAACCGACAGTCCTAACTGCCGGGAACCCATTATTTTGACAGACAGGACAGGATCCTTGGGTCTCTATTGAAATGAAGCCCAGTCACTTTGATTAATGTTGTGTACGCCAGTGACGCGAATTACTTAAAAACAATTGAAAAACTAGACGGGTCAATACACAACGCCCAGGAAGGCCAGGCAAAGGGGAGAGGGCGATGAAGAAAGTGGCAAAGGGGAGGCCAAAAACAGGGCTAACGACTGGAAACTAGGAAACGCGCATCGAGAAAGACACCAGCAAGAATAATAATAATAATAGTAGCAATAATAACAACTACAGGGGTAACGAAGGCCGGGTTCAATCACCTTTGGGAATTACGTACCGGTTATTACGGTTATTATTATTATTATCCAACACGGACCATTTTCAACAGTCGTTCATATCTTTTAACCTGCACACCAAGGAAAAGTATCTACTTCCAATTGTTGTATCTAGTAAGTAAATGAATAAATATTTGGTATTTGGTAATATTTTAACAGAATATTTCCATCGATCTGTCTGATTTTTAGATTTTTGATTCTCTTGAGCTTTCTGCTAACTTGATAAATGCTTTTTAAATGGTTTCATTAAAATGACATTAGTTTAACGCATATTTTAAAAGGCAGCCTAAAGTCAAGGTTATTTTTAAATTAGCTCCCCTATTTTTTGTGTGTACCTACGCTTTGTTTGATTTAGTGTGTGACTTGGATTTCTATACATTTAATTTATGTGCGTCATTTGTTTCCTATTTTTAATGTCTTTCGGCCGTTTGAAGTACTTTTTTTCTATTTTTTTTCGGGCGCACACACGTCGTATAATTGATATGCATACTCTCACACACGCACATGCAAGTGTGTGCAATTGTATTGCCTATTTTTATGGTCCTCGAGTCCTTTGTGGTTTGCATGTGTGTGAGAATGTAAAAGCATGGGTACAGTAATCGTTGACAAGACGGAATTTGGGAATTGTCTATTTGATCATAGATTAGGATTGTATTTCAATAAAAGATATTCTGTTTAATTATTAAGATAGGCTGATTTCCTACTTCTTCGGAGCATGTTTTAGTAATATATTATTAAAAGATATACTGTTTAAAATCTAAGATAAGCGGATTTCCTACTTCTTCGGGCATTATTTAATAATATATTGTTTAAAAAAATACTGTTCAAAAATTAAGATAAGCTGATTTCCTTCTATTTTGAGGCATGATCACTTCAAATAATTTTAAGTGCGAAACAAAAGGAAATAAAGCTCAAGCATTTAAGATTGTGCAATAAATTCTCTTATCGATTTTATTCAATTTTATTTTTAAATGTGGTAGGTGAGGTTTTAAAGAAAGTATAAAAAAGTATCAATTGTCTTGGGAATTTTCTATAGCATATTAAAAATTATCATTCAATAATCGCATTATTTAATAGTGCCTTCCCTTTTAGTGAGTGGCCACTGTACCCCCTCATAAGCACTCCAACACACACACACACTTTGATTCACCTGCTGCAGGCGCGAACCCAGACCCAGAAAAGTATGCAGCAAAACGGAGAGCATATGCAATAAACACTCAATCCCACGCACACGGACACACGCAGACCCACACACTTGCAGCGAGATATTAACCGTTACGGATTGACGTTCGCCTGGCGGATTTTTGACCTTGACATGTCGCCCGTGGTTGTAATTGTAGTTGTTTTCGGTGGACGGTGGACCGGAGTGTCAAAAAAACAAAAAAAAAACGAAATGGTAAAGGAAAAAGGGACAAATCGGAGAAAATCGAAGGGAAAAGCGGGAGGAAAACTGGGTCGCAGATAGGAGGTGATTAATTATTCAGCCGCAGCATAATTATTCGAGCGTTGTGGTGTGTGTGTTATTTATAGACTAGCCGAAAACACAAAAAAAAAAATTACAGATACTAGACTACAATAAAATAATACACACCATAATGTATGCACAAAAGGGGAAGAGAGATGGAGAGACAGAAAGACAGAAAGAGAGAGAGAGAGAGCAAGAGAGCATTGTAAACTTATTTATACTAATGCGAAAATTTGCACACACGCTCACATTATTGTGAATTTCCCCCCGTTAAGTTAACGACTAAAAAAGGGATGCTGTGAATTATGTATGCTCCACACTTACGCACACACACACACATACACACCGGATTTCGATTCGATTGCAACTGCAGTGCTACACACGAAAAAAAAAAGTCAGCTGGCTGCTGTACCGTTACACACTTATACACGTGCCTCCTCGGCAACTATTTGATTTTTCCTGAATTTCCTTTATATCATCTGTATTTACAACAACATCCCTTGCATACACACACACAAAAGACAACCACCACACATACACAGGGACGGCGAAAAAAAGGAGCACCTTAAAAAAAAGTGTTTAATGTTCCGTTTTTAATCCTGCAGGCAAATCAAGGTAAGTTTTCATGTTTCTTCACTTGATCCTTTTTTCCTGGTTTTTATTTTGTACTTTTCTTTGTACTGCAAGCCGACACCGACTGTGTTTTATGCTACACACGCACACACACTCACTGGCAAAAAGGACATGCGTTTGGCACAGCCTTCGGGCATTTTATGTTTAATATAAATAAGTAGCGGCAGCACGTTGGAGAATATATATTACGGTTTTCTGCTCTGCTCACGGAAACACTAGTTCTAGTTGAAAACAGTGTTACCAGAGGCGCGCGAGGTGAGAAACTCCAATAAGAAGACCTGGGCTAAATTTCAAAGCGAGCGCGCGAAACTGTTGATAAGTTGAACAGCGTCTGAAATCTTTAAATTAACCAAATTGAAACGTACTGTTGTTAAATAATTTAAGAAACTTATAGTTTAAGTAAACAAATACATTAAGTATCAACAGATACGCTTGTTATTGATATATGACGGTTTTGAAAATTGTAATGGATCTTATTAGTTACTAATTAACTTCAAGAATTTGTTAACAATATTTCTCTGTTGTCTATTTATTTAGCTTTAATTAAAATGATATTAACTAAACTTCCAATTGGAAATTTGCCGATAAATCCCAGGCAAGTGGCAGCGCTACCCTAACTATCGATATCGAAACGTTATATTTGAATTGGATATTGGATTTAAAAAATAAATATACAATAAAGAACTTCATATTGAATAAATGAGTTTGTGTTATTGTGTAATAAACGATTTTGTCTTTAAGCTAGCAGCTATTAAATAATATAAATTAATTTTAAGTGGAAACATGAATAAATAGTCTTGATAAGCACATCAACCCATTCTAAAAAGTTATTGGTCTCTATAAAGAAACTTTATTCCATTCATTAATCTACCCATTTCAAGTTTTTGTTTATAAATAAGCAGCCCACACATCTGACTAAAAATTTAATATTTGGCACCATTTTGAAATTGGCACACCTTACAAAAAAGTTAGCGAAACAATGAATAATATGCAATAACTATAGGCTTTTTCTAGGTAGAATCAAAAGTTATTTAGCTGATAACTTCGGCCTCTTAACAATGGTAAACTTCTCATTATTACAACTTGTACTAAGCATTTAGCAAGCTTAGCTAAAACGCGTCTAAGAAAATCCAAGCAAATAATTAGCACGCTTACTCAATTTAAACATACAAAACGAAAGTTGTATTTATTTTGGATTCGCTAGCGTCAGGCCGTCAAGACAGTAGTGTTATGGTACAGGATTTATGGTTTGTCCTTGTCCAGAAGGTGGATCTCCGATTCCGGATGACGGGTCACATAATCAGATGGCCGCGCCAGAACGCAGCGCGGAAAAAAAGGTGCTTACATGATAATTTTTTGTTTAAAAATAGCTTTAACAGTAGGACAGTGGCGGAAGCTCCCCGGATTCGGATGTGGAGTCGAAATACCCAGATCCCAGATCCTAGATTCCAGTTTTGGTAACATGAACACCCATCTACAGGTCGCCGCCGCCGCGCTTTTGGAGCATCTGGGCAAAACGCTGGGTGATCAGCAGCGAGGTGTCGATGAAGCGGTCGACGCAGTTGCTCAAACACGTCTCGGTGGCGTGGTCCAGCTTGGTGCTCGGCTTCCCGATGCACTTCTCCCAACAGATCTCGTTGAACTCGTGTATCTGGGGGGGATGGCAAGTGTGCAAGTGTTTAGATTGTTTATATGATCCAATCGGTTGGGGGATGTATGAAATGTATGTATGGGGACTCACCTGCGCATTGACCTGGGCCTTCTGTTTCTCGATCATGAGGAACTCCTGCAGCTCCTTGTCGTTGCCGGAAAGATTCTCAAATTCGGACATGGTGTGATTTTCAGTGAACAATTCTAAATAACCGGGGTCCGGAATTTTATATATTTTGAGGTTTGAGGTTATATAAACGGCAGTGACAGCTGTGGCAGTGGAGATGTAACAAAAATCGATGTTTTATGCTGTCGATGTTTTTCGGGCAGCCATCGATTACTTAAAATAATGCATTGCCTACACTGCTGTGCATTGCCACGGGCATTAATCGACAAAATGGGTTTGAAATGACATAAAAGCGTTTCAGTCGTGCATTTGATTTAGGAAAAAGTTCTTTGGAATTACTTTGTAGTATTCTTACTTATGGTTCTCTCCAAAACGAGATGTTATTTCCAAAATGCTTTTAGGACATTTGTTCTTGCCTCAGTGGCTTTTAAAAAAAATACTTCAAAACATTTAGAACAAGAATTGAGGAAAATCGAATGTTTAAGAAGGGAATTCGATTGAAATCCGATGCCTACCAGTAAAGTGTGAACAGCTTAATTTTAATTTGGCAGGCCACCTCTAGCTGATAAGACATCGATACCATTAAAAACCGACATCGTTTCCAACACTGGGCCCGTTATCGGTAGGTGCCAATTGCCTAGCCATCAATCAATCGATAACAGGAGGTGCAAATTGTCCGATAAATTTCACAGCTATTCGTGGCTTGTATTTTGTAGCTTCGCAATTGCTGCAGATCCAATTCCACGACCAAACGCGACTGTAAACAAGGTGCGATTATATCCCCGGCGGTGGCCCAAAGTTTTGCAGTGGCCCTGCCCCGCGAAAGATTCGGATCTTGCTGGCGTTTCGGGTGTCTTGTTTCGGACCCTGATTTCTTCCGATTTCTTCTGCACTTCGGCTGCTGACGGATCGACGAAGTTGTTCTTCTCCGGGGAGTTGGCACTTTCGGCGCTCCATTTGGTGCTCCATTCTCGCGGAGATTAGTTGGAGCAGCAATCCAGCAGGGTTCCCCGCCAGCGGAATCCATGGAACTGCCTGCAAAGTGAAGATAATCCCAGAGGACCGGGGGGAAAATCTTGTTCAGGGTAAGAGAATCCATCCATGAAACACTCTCTATCTCTCGCGGGAATTGAAGAAGCAGTCCAAAAAGGCATAAAATAGTAGCTGAACCTCAAGAAACCATCAAAACGAATCTGAATGCGTGGGTGTGTGAAGCAAAACTCGGGCGGAGATTGAAGGAACCACCAGGTGAATCTGCAGATAAAGGATCCAGGCTGGGCATGACGAAGCACCAGCCGCAGCAGCCCTAGTTCTCGCACACAAGGACAAACGCCAGCCAAAAACTGGGACTACAGGAGGAGCACCGAGGACCCCGCCCAGAGGCACCATTCACCGACCATCTTCTCATGGCCTTGGCCAGGGGAGAGGAGGACAGAATGGACGACAGCAGCAGCGGACGCACTTCGTTGGCGGACAGCGCCAGTCTCACCAACTCCTCCATGCGCAGCGGCACCTCCTCGCAGAGCATCACCAACAACGATGGCACCATCAGGGTGTATAATCTCGTCACCGGTGGCTATGAGCGCTTCCCGCCCAACATGCTGTGCGAGGAGATGTGCAATGCCATGTGCCGCCTGCACAACATTGCCCCCACGGCCCAGCTGCTGTACGGGATACGTGAGCACTCCACTTCGCGTCGTCCCACGCCGCTGATTCGCCTGGATCTTACGTGGGTGCTGCCCGGAGAGCGTCTAAGCTGTCAGTTGGTCTACTGCTTTCGGATGCGATTCCGGGTGCCCGAGCTGGACAACCAGCTGGAGTCGATCGATCCACGGAGCCACAAGTTCCTCTACCACCAAATGCGTTACGATTGGCTCACCGAACAAATCCCGGAGATACGCTATCCGGAGCACAAGGACAAGTCCACGGGCCTGGCCGTAATGGACATGCTGATCGATGCCCAGGAGCAGACGGAGGATGACCAGGCGTTGCGATCTATCGAGAAGTCCTACCGAGCGTATTTGCCGCCGAGCTTGTGGCGGGCGCACAGCTTCTTTGTGGGCTCCAAGATACGCGAGGTGTTCCGCAACCTGAAGGCCAATGCGCCGAGTATTGAGCGCCTCAAGTGGCATTATGTCCACCAGATCTCCCACCTGGCGCCCTCCTACCTGACCGAACAGTTCACCTGCACCGTTCAGTATCTGCCCAACGAGGAGGTGGCCCGCGGCGGCGGCGCCATTGGCACCAGTCTTACCCAAACGGTCAGCAAGTCCACCACGACGCTGGTCAGCTCCGGGTCCACCAACACCCTGTCCACGCTCACCACGAACATCAATCATGGTGGCCATGGCGGCAGCGGCAAGAAGGGCAAGCGACGATCCGCCAGCGCCGGAATCGATGTCTATGTGCGGGTCTTTCCGCACGACTCCCTGGAGCCGGGACTCAAGGTGGCCAGGGTCACCTCAGAAGCCACCCTCAAGGTGAATATAACTTTACACACGTTTTTAAAGAGCTCCTTTTCTTTTAAAGCTTATTTTAAGGCGGGTTTTTTCAGTTTTTCAAACATTTTTAGAAGCTTATCAGCACTTTGCGGAAATGAATCAATGCTAAGTCGCTTTCATAGTCTTAGACCTTACTTATAATAATTCCCCAAATTAAAACGCTCTTAACTTAGGCGAGGTTATACAACTTAAATTAAACTTTTATAAACTATAGAATTGTTTTCAACCAAAGTTTTTTCGTTTCTAAAAAAATCTAACCCTAAATGTTTAGTTTTAACTTTATTCCAACACTCGATCAAAAATGATTAAATTTGTTAAATGATACTTCCTATGAAACACTAGTTCTCTCCCTTCTAAATTTCCAGTGAATTTCTTAATAGTATTGATGCTATAATTGCCAAGTAATTCATTCAGTATTTGACTTACTTTCATATCAGAACGTGCCTCCAGGGGAAATTCATAAAAATTTCTAAAAATTATTCAGAAAAATTATGTTTAATACATACGACATCAAAAAAATGAGGTTTTTCCAAATATGAATAATCCGCATTTTTATTGGTAACCCAAAAGTTATTAAATCTATGAACTTTCTTTATACAAAGACTGGACTATTGAGATCTCTTATCAAAACCCATCTTCAAGTTGCAATTTCGGGAATTTTTGAATATTAGTAGACCTTTTTTATTGAGCTCCCAGTTTAATGGCTTCGCCAATTATTCTCTCGATCCGGAGTACATGTAGTAATACGTCTTATCGGGGGCAACCAATGTGGAACGTTCAGGGTAAAAATAAGAAAACATAAAAAAAATTATATACATATATTTAAAGCCCGCTGATTACAATGTTGTCCATATGTTTTTCAGTGGAATCTGGTTGGCGCCGTGGAGGGAATTTTCATGATCTCCAAAATCAGCGACACCTCCGTGAGGCTCGAAATCGTGGGCCTGCCCAAGGGCTACGAGATGCAGTTCCAGACGGAAAAGGAGATGAAGTCCTTCATCTCCTACCTGGGCATCTATATCAGGTGAGTCTTCCCGCTGTCATCTTAAATGATATATAATAAACCAATATATAAGTTCTATAGTAATAAAACAATTAAACACCATCAATCTCTTGATCAGGCATGAATTTTATATTCTTGTGATTACAAACAATCGTAAATGTTGTTATTCTTCATTGTTTAAAAATAACTTAAGCCATGCTGAAGGCTTCGTAAATTCCACGAAGTACGTCGAATACTTAATTATTTCTTCTGAGGTAAACAAACATATATAGTTCCAACTAAAAACCATTAAACAGTTGATTTAAACACAAACATGAAATTGATAACAGCGTTTAAATAAAATGTGTATGAAATGCCATCGTCAAAACAAGCAAAAGTATTAAAAATGTAGCTTAGCAGGAGAAACAAAGTCGAATTTCAATGTTTGTTATCAAGTTGAAATTTTTTTATTTTCAAAAAAATTATTTTCAACCGCGGCCTTGAAATCAATCTCAACTTTTTTTATTTGTATTTTTTGATAGTTTCTTTTATACATTTATTTGATTAAAATAAAGGGGGAGGAATGATGACAAAAGCCAGCTAATCTATAAAATAAATATATAAAAAAAATTTAACATTAATGACAGCGCTCAAAAGCTTTTAATTTCTTATCAGAATGTTTTGTTTTTGAAAAATTAAGAACAAATCGTATTGAAATAGTTTTTTTGCAAGTCTATTTTAAAAATTTCACAGAGATAATATTATTATATTAAGAATTAAGTAAAATGACCTACTGATTTTCTTTAATAAATATATTTTTAATAATAATCTAGAAAATAATTAAATTCTTGTTGTTAACTTAATAATTTTTGATATATTTTTAAGGGATTTCAATTTAAAGATGCCACAATATATTTATAATTAAGTTGTCATAAACAATTATATTCAGTAAGTTTATTGAAAATGAAAATGATTTTTCAAAGCATAGTGTATGTTATGAGTATATATATAAAAGTAGTTAGGTTACATTAAGCAACTACCTAAGGATAATTTGAATGTAAATCTAGAGCAATGAAGATAATCAAATCCTAATTAACTGGTATTCTTTTGCCGTTTCCATTGCAGATTGTCCAGTAAGTGGATGCAGGACCTGTGCCACTCCTACCGCACGCCCTCCCTGGAAGAGCTGAGCTCCCTGTATTGCCATGGACCCATCGGCGGCGCCTATTCCCTGATGAAGCTGCACGAGAATGGGGACAAGTGCGGCAGCTACATTGTGCGCGAGTGCGACCGAGAGTACAACATATACTACATCGATATCAACACCAAAATGTGAGTGCTGCTGCACGCGCCCACTTTATCAACCACTTCCTCGACCTTTATCAGGCTTAGAATACTCTCCATATGCCATATATACTATGCCATTTTATATTGGCCATTGTTCCGGGTTTTTACTCGCATTTTCCTTCTAATGGATTAACTCTTTTAATTAGTCTCTGTGGCCTTGTGCAGACGTCAACAGTTTTTTCCATGAAAGTAAAATTAGAACGCTTTGCTTGCGTTTTTTTTTTTATATCAAATCCGCAAGTACGTCATTAAAACAGTTTTTAATTGAAGATTTGAGCCATCGGGTTGCCATGCAAACGGATAATGCGAAGTGATGCTTTTCCTTTTTGCAGCCTTTGCAAAACGCATTATAGACTGCGTGTATTTGTTGCAGCTATTTATAACTTAAGATTGAGATAGAAAAAGGAGAGGAAGACTTAGCTTCGGCAAGGCAAAGCTAATATAACCTTGCAGCTTAGACCATAACATGCTAAGAAAATCATACTTTGAAAATATTACAGAAAAATTGTATTATAATAATAATAATTCCTATAACCTGCGATAGAAAGAAGACTTTTGGGAAAGTTTCATTCCGATAGCCTTAAAACTGAGAGACTAGTTTGCGTACAAACGGACAGACGGACGGACATACGGACAAGAATATATATACTTTATAGGGTTGAAAATGTCTTCTTCCTTTTGACTGAAATTAAAATAGCTCCTGCACGGGTATAGCAACCCGCATAAGTGGGTTGTTTGCAAACCAAATACAATTTAATGTGAAACGATGCCTTCCTCTTTGCAGCATGGCTAAAAACACCGATCAGGAGCGTTGCAAAACCGAGACATTTAGGATCGTGCGCAAGGACTCGCAATGGAAGCTTAGCTACAACAACGCGGAGCACGTGCTGAACTCCCTCCATGAAGTGGCGCACTTCATCCAGGCGGACAGTCCCGATCGCTACCGCATACCCGCCTCCAAGTATGACAAGCCACCGCTGCTGCTACTGCTGCTGCCAAAGAACCTCAAGGCCAAAAAGACTGACCTGCAGCTCAGCGAGGCGGAGCTGCAGCGCCGCAATCCGCAGATCTTCAATCCCAAGACGGATCTGCAATGGTATCCAGGTGAGGCGCAGTCATTGCTGTATTCCCTTGCTTGCACTACAGTTCTTCCTTTGAACTTACGCAGATTCGATTTCGCTAAGCGACGATGGCATGATGTTTACCATGCGCGGCGATTGGCTGCAACAGAGTCCGGTGAAGGATGTCTCTGTGACGATGAAGATGCTGAAGAGCGACGGCAATTTCATGGAGTTCTTTCGCCTGGCGCAGACCTGGAGCCTCATCCAGTCGCCGCAGTTCCTCAAGCTGTACGGCCTCACACTCGCCGATCCGTACACCATGGTCATGGAGTACTCACGCTACGGGCCGCTCAACAAGTTCCTGCACTCGGTGCCCAATGTCACGCTGCACTGTCTCCTGGATCTGATGCATGGACTGGTGCGCGGCATGCACTATCTGGAGGACAACAAGATCATCCACAACTACATACGCTGCAGCAATCTGTACGTGACCAAGTACGATCCCAACTCGTACGTGCTTGACGTCAAGATCAGCGATCCAGGCTATCCGCGGCCCTATCGAGAATCCGAGTGAGTAGCTCTCGATTCCGCTTAATAAAAAAATGATTGCATACGTCATTAAAGCATGTTATCATCGAGGCACAATTCACAGAGCCTTGTATTTCGATAAGAGATGAGCGAAAAACCTTTTAATATGCTAAATTCTATTTCTAGCTCGCCGTGGATACCGACCAAGTATTACCGGAATCTGCAGGCGGCCAAGCTGGATCAGTACACCCAGCTGTGGGCCTTCGCCACCACCATATACGAGATATTCTCGCGCTGCAAGGATGATCTGCGCAACTTGACACAGGACCAGCTGATCAGGCAGCGAAATACCGATGGCAACATACTCAAGATGCTGGATCCGGATCTGTGCCCTACGCTGATGTTCGAGACCATCATGGACGGGTGGTCCGATGACGAGGAGAAGCGCTTCAGTCACCACGACATCTTCTCGCGTCTCAACACGATCAAGGCGGTAATATTGCCGAATTATATGCCGCCACCTGACCTCGCAACGAGTGAGTTACCAATCCAAGAGTCTCAAGAGATCCAAGGTGTTTCAAAGGGACAATTTGATCAAAAATATTGATAAGATTAATAGATTTAAGTTATAACCTTTTGTAACTTGTGTATTTCTTCCATATCTCTTCGCAGACGGAGCTGGCGAGGAGGAAATCGTTGACAGAAGCGATGTTCCCTGCAATTATCCCTTCCCGCGCTCGAACATGCTGATGGTGATACCGCTGACCAGCGAATGCCGCGTGATCTACAACATGGAGAACATGATCGGTCAGGGCCACTACGGCACCGTCTTCAAGGGTCACCTGGAGTTCAACGACAAGGACCATCCGCGCGAGCAGGTGGCCATCAAGATGCTGAACACCATGCAGGTGTCGACCGACTTCCATCGCGAGATCGGCATTATGCGCACCCTGGTGCACCCGAACATCGTCAAGTTCAAGTACTGGGCGGAGAAGTCGCACTGCATCATCATGGAGTACCTCTCCGGCTCCTTCGATGACTACCTGCGCTTCGAGAGGCCCAATCTCAAGGACTCACGCCTGGTCGCCTTTGCCCTGGACATTGCGCAAGTGAGTGGGTTCGGGATTATTACTATAATATATATCTTTAAGCCAAAATATATATGATAATCTTATAAAAGTTATATTATTTTTGGCTTACAACTAAGAGTCATACATTCTTTCCCTAGAATTATTCAAACCATCCCTTTATAGTTGGCTATTCTTCCATTTAATGATGTTTCATCCATTAATTTTCTCCCCGTAGGGCATGAAATACCTTTCTGGTATGGGACTGATCCACAGGGACTTGGCCGCTCGCAACATTCTGGTCGATCACAGCGGCGATAGCGATTGCGTCAAAATCTCAGACTTCGGCCTGGCGCAATTCGCCAATTCGGATGGATATTACTACGCGAAGAGCAAGCGAGATATTCCCATTAAATGGTGAGGAAGATCTAACTAGGTTATCCTATCCACCTTCTGTGATGTATTATAAAAACTAACATTTAAATACTCCTTTTCCATTGCCAGGTACTCCCCGGAGGCCATCTCCACCTGCAGATTCTCATCACACTCGGACGTTTGGAGCTACGGCGTGGTGCTCTACGAGATGTTCACCCGAGGCGAATTGCCCAATCTGGTGCCGATGCAGACCTCGCAGGAGGACTTCCTGACCCGCCTTCAAAAAGGCGAAAGGTAAAGCTTATCGCCAAGCTCGGCCCAAATTAGCTAACAAATAATCTACACTTTTTCTTAGAAAACATAATTTTATTTTACTAATGATAACCTTTAAACACGTGTAGCTATTATTTTAAAGCGATAAGGTTTTGAATTAAAGAATCTGACAGTTGTGGGAACTTTTATGAGTCAGTTTTATAATCTCTTAGAGGGGCAAAGGTTTTAAAAATTATTTCTGATTGTTTATTCTAATAATTTTTAGAAAGTAAAATGTAGTAAATGTAAAATATTAGGTTTTTGATCAGATATTAAGTTTTTGAAGTTATAATGAATAGTTAATTTATACTTTAATAATAGTGAGGATATATACTGGGGATTCTAAATTAGTATTAATTTAGAAAGGTTACTAATCCCATAAAAAAATCACTTATAAAAGAATATTCTTTCGTTTGCAGATTAAATCGCCCGTATAGCTGCCCGGACTTTATGTACGACCTGATGCAGTTGTGCTGGCACGCCACGCCCCGTTCGCGCCCCACTTTCGCAGATATCGTGGATATCATCACCAATGAGACGGCCACTAAGGTTTCGCATCCTTCGGATGGCCACCAGTCGCCGCCAAATCTGCCGCCGGAGGCCGAGTAAAAGGATACGAGAGTTGCTAAAACAACGGAATGATATACAAATATTTAGGCATAAGTTTTTTTAAGCTGTTAGCATTTAAACTGTACGTTTTTAAAACAACCCAAACGAACCACAAACCACTTGACGTAACCCTTAAAGCTTTAAGCGCTTTCGGAAGAATCACAATATCCCAAAAGAGCAATCTGTATCATGCCCAAAAAAAACTCATGCCTTCGACAGCCTTTTTGGATTCTGGCCAGAACCTAGTTTTATCCTTGTGCTTACTTACCATTGGCCCCCTCCCCCGCATCCTCGTCTTCAATACCCCAATCTTGACTCGGCGGAAGCCCCGACTTTATATATATATATATCTACACACACACATGTAAACCAATTCTCAACCTACTTTGTGTTATACATTTTAGCCCACTTTGTTAAATATTGTTAAGCTTGAGCTTCAATTTTTTTTGTAATGCCCACGCATAAACACTAAACTAAACATAAAGTGTAAATAATTATTAAACTAGTTAAGGGTTTGAACGAGAACGGCAACACACGGTAATTTACACGAAACACGGGGGACGGATCGAAAGGATCGGTTCCGCGGTTCGACTAAGCTTAATCTATAACGTAAAAAACATGTGCACATATAGTCCTAAGGTATGTCAATTAATGTTGATCAAATGCCATTTTAACCTACAATACTTCGAAACAGAAACGAATTATATATTTACAAGCTATACAGCCACTATACAAGCCGGTTGCACAACACGCCCGCAGGCACAATAACTTATTATTGCTGTTAACGAGAATGGATATTTCCGAAATAAATCAATTTTCTTACGTGTTTAAAAGTGAACGTTTATTGAATGTCATTATTAAATGGGTTCAAAGCGGGGTGTACATCATATAAGGGATGCTGACACGGATCTTGAGAGTTTTGCGTTTATAGTATCTTTACTTTTACAATTAAATTCGTATATAGCCTTATTGGATTATTATATTTCTTAAAGAAATTTATGTTTTATTGGAACCATATATAAATATTTCATATAGGATCTTAACTTCTATTTTAAAGTTCTTTATTTAAAATTTTAACTAGTTTCTAGTTTAACATTTTATCCATTGATTCAGAAATCGTAAACTGGTATTTTTAACAGATTTAGATATTCTTTTTAAACGCTTGTATTATTTATATAAAAACGAAAGAGATGACACTACTTTTATAGAACCCTTGGTTATTTATTTTTCTAAGCCTACTGCATATTGTATTAAGGAAAAATAGACACTCATTAAGATTTAATTTGAATACCTGTGCTGATTTCAATAGTTTGCATTTACTTTCAGACACGATTATAACAGCTTTTTGTGAAATTCAGTTTTTATTCATTATATATACAGATTTTAACCTATCTTGTCCTGCCTATTTTAAATCTTTATGATTAACTAACTATGAACTACCTTGAAAAAGGTGGTTCACGTATATCCTAAATAGGCTAATCTTCAAACGGCGGTTATTAGGCAACATTATCAAGAATATTGCCATTAGCGAATGAGTAAGAAATGAAGTATAAAGTGGAACACAAAAGTAAGTTCTAAATGCGATATAATACCTACTCTATCTAACTATATAAAATGCTAGATAAACTCCGTAAGGCTACTTAATTTGCTCTTATTTGTTAGTTCATTAACTCTAAGGAATAGGCTGCCTCACTTGCAAGATACTGTGTACCAGTACTTGCTCTCTAATGGAAAACTGAACTATAAAATGGTAATTGAAAGTTCTTACAAGCTAGTCTTATGACAAGGTAGTAGTTAAAAACATCAATCTCTAGAGTCTAGACCAACTTGTTGAATGGTAATTACTGGTAGATCTTAACTATATATGGCGAAATCGCAAGAACCTTTAAGGGTTACCCTCTTTACCTGCGATTTGCCAAGTTAGACAATGTTTTTCCCAACTAAAAGTAGAATTTAGCTTGTTTTTACTCAACCAAATGAATTTAAAGTTATCCTAACCCTGGTCTGCATCGGAATTCTTTGGCCCTCTGCCTTTTGAACGCTTAAAAACTATGTTATTATAAAGTTTAGAGCTATATTTGAGCTCCTGGTGCTCTCCATTTGGAGATTCCCTTCCTTGTAGCCATCTGCATTCGGATTCCTTGGATTCCCAGATCAGCATCAGAATTTTGGCGGGTGCTAGGAGCTCTCCGCGTTCTTCTTCTTCAGCGTCTCCATGACGCCGGCGAAGTTGGCCGTCTTCTTTTTGGCCGACTTGGGCGTGGAGGTCTGGCTGCGGACGCGCATTTGGGTGGGGGCCACCTCGTCGCTGAAGTCGAAGTCGTTGGCCTTCTGGGGTCTGCAAATGGAGGTGGATTAGATGTCATGTTAGGTGACTCAAAGTTCGTATATCCTACTCCTGCTCAATGGCATCGGTGGCCTGCTCCAGTTCCTTGCTATTTCCGCCGGATGCTGCCTCCGGCGATGGAGCCCTGCGTCCGGGGAATTGCCACTGCAGCTCCGGGATGTTTCCCGCCTCCAGCATCAAATAATAGCTCTCCAGCTCCTCGGCATTGGCGGAAAACTTGTCCGCCGTATTTGCCGCCGGCTCCACATCGGTGGCCATCTCGGATTTTATCACTTTTTCGTAAAATATGTACTGCTATTTCCGAATTTTCTCGTAAAAATCAAGAAAAATCGATTTATTGGCTCGGGATGTTGTTCGATAACTACGCTATCGATTGGCGGGAACAGTGTTGGTCAACGGCAAAGCTGAGCGGCATATTCGAACTGCGGTCGCTGCCCAAAATGGTTTTTCTATTTTTAGCCTTCTTTATGCACTTGAGTGCACACCCATACCCGGAATATCTCGGTTCCGCGCATGGAGATCTCTCCAGGCAGCTTCTCGATGCCCAATTGTTTGTTTTGGGGCAGGAAAACAATAAACTTGTACACTTTTCATGGAAAAATATATGAAAATCAAAGTTTTAAAAATAAGTTTACTATTTTTTTCTATTTAAAACGCCTTTTCAAGTCTCTCTTTCCATTATTTTATATAATTTAAGGTGGTCTAACAATATAATATTGAGTATTATAACAATATTGATCTTAAAACATAATTAAAAACATAGAAAAAGAAAAACAAAATATTTATGTTACCCTTAATTCGTTTGATTAAAATATTATAAGAAACGTAAACTTCTAAGAATTTGGAAGTTGTCAATTTTTAGCAACGTTAAAAATGAATCAATTTCTTGGGGATTCAGGGAAACTTTTACTTACTATATATTTGCAGGCAGCTGAAAATAGATAATACATGACCACAGATAAGACCCGACCTTCTGTACAAAAAGCCATCGATTATTCATTTTATTTGTATTTATTTACTTTGTGATTACTAAATTCTTAGAACTTTATTCAAAATCATCCTCGCCGTCGTGCTGCCGCTCATGCTGCTCCATCCGCTCCTGCTCACATATCATATATCTCAGTTGATCTGATCTGATCGTCTCCACAACCGATTGATGCCGGACACGGATATCCCTGTGGTGTTCCTTGTTCCTCGTTTCTCGTTTCTACCGATCCTGCTGATCCTTCTCTTTGTGGCTGGCTGTTTAGCGTTCTTTTCTATGACTTACACGTACCATACATATACATAAGTATTATTATTATTATTATTATTATTATAATTATTATATTGTTGTTTGCTGTTTGCTTGCTTTGTATACTCGTATATAAAAAAGAATAATCGTACATATTTAATTTAATTAATTAAAAACACAATTTGATTGCAAAAAGAAAGGTTTCTACAATACGTAATTAAATACGGATACGTCCTGATCGTTGGTATTGTTGCCACCGCCGCCGCCTCCGCCACCGCGATTGGATGAGCCGGAGGATTTGTTGGAGCCGTGGGCGGCGATGGTCAGCTGGTTGGCCTGATGGATCACCGAGGTGATGTCGCTCTGCGACGCCGAGATGTCCTTGCTGGTGAGCACATCGCTGCTACTCGAGCCGGATGAGATGTGTCGCTCGGCGATGCCGTACTGGATCGGCTGATAGCCGTGACTTGGATTGTACGTGGCCGAGTATGGCATATAGATGGGCGGGTTCGGCAGCGGCCCGATGTCGCTGGTGATGCTCTCGGTGTCGGCATGGCTCAGCGCATGGCCGCCATGACCGTGCGGCAGCTGGTGCGGATGCAGGTGGCCCTGGCCGCGGCCCATAAGATTCGGATTGCGCTCCTCGTTGACCACGTAGTAGCACTGCTCCGAGAAGGTCAGCTTGTTGACCGTATGCTTGATGTAATTGCTCCGCAGCATGGCCGAGACGATCCGTCGCGCCTCTCGCCTATCCTGCACATCCTCCACATTCTCCAGCACCCAATTGACCGCATCCGCGCCGATGAACGCATTCGGTATGGTGATCTTCAGCCACATGCGATCCCTAATCTCCAGACCGCTGTCCGGCTTCGTCATCGCCTTGACGATCTCCTCGAGGTTGTTCTGGTCCAGTCGCTCTTTAATCGGCTCCGCAATGTCGGCGATAATACTGTCGTGCGATGTTAGGGCCTGGGTGTGCGCCACCCAGGCGCCGGGATCAATTGGTCGCACCGGCTCCGTGCGCGGAATGGTGAAGTAGCCCTTGGGATTGGGATCCCAGCACTTGGCCACCACCAGCTTGATGGGACCCGGCTTCTGCACCACCTCGCGCAGCACCCGCACCGCCTCGTCATTGGTCATGTTCTCGAAGTTCACATCGTTCACCTGCAGGATCATGTCACCCGGCTCGATGCGTCCATCCAGCGCAACGGCGCCGCCTTTCATGATGCTGCCCACATAGATGCCGCCATCGCCGCCGCGATTCGATTGGCCAACAATGGAGATGCCCAGAAAGTTAACGGCCTCCATGTTGATGGAGACGGTGATGATGTTCAGCGACATGGTCGAGTCGGTTATGGAGCTGTACGAGGAGGTGCGCGACATGCTGGGCGCCCGCTTTTTGCGTCGCTGCGGCTTCTTGCGCACCTGCAGCCGCTGCACACTGCTGTAGTCGGTCATGTCGCGGTCGAGGGTCAGTTCGGACTCGGTGCCAAAGAGGCTGGTCGAGTCCAGATCGCTGGATAGCACGGAGGCCGACTGATATGTGAGCGGTGGCGGCTGCAGCAGCGGATTGCCCATCATCTTCTGGTGATGCAGCACCTGCTGCTGCTGCTGTTGTTGCTGCTGCTGCTGTTGCTGCTGTGCCAGCTGTACAGGCTGCACCTGCTGCTGTTGCTGCTGCTGCTGTTGTTGCTGCTGCTGCTGCTGGATCTTCCTGGTGGTCAGGCCCATGCCCAGCTCGCACTCACTGGTGGGCAGCTCGGAGCAGTTGTCCGACTGATTGGTGCCATCGGCGGAGACCAGCCACGAGACCACCCGGCCATTGAAGCAGGGCAGTATGGTGGAGTCATCGGCAATCTCCTCCTTGACCACACCGAAATCCGCATCCATGGACTTGAAGAAGTACTTGTAGTTGTTGTTCTGCTTGTTGAGCACCAGCTTGAAGTCGCGCAGCGTCACCTGGGCCGATGGAATGGGGATCTTCACCAGATACGGCGTCGTCTCATCGTCGATGTGGTATATCACCTTCGTCTCCTGCCCGCCGCCCCTGTCCGCATCCATTTTTCCTGCTCCAAATGGAGGCGGGGAGCACAAAATATGTGGGATAAGTTCGGAGCAAAAAAAAAACACTAGTTGGGTGCGGGGTAGGCGGTAAACCCAGGAGGACTGGCTAACTTGGTGGACAGGAGGAAAACCCTTTTCCGAAAATCAAATCACTCGAATTCGCTTTTCTCCCCCTGGTGTCGCTCTTGCCCTCTCGCTCTCGCACGCGTTTCTTTTCCCTTTCTTTCTCTTTTTTTTGGGCTGGGTGTTCGCTGTTCAATGGAAATAGCGAATGCGAATGCTATTTAATTGGCGAGGCGACTGCTCCATGGGCTCGATTTCTAGCGCGTTAACATACGGAGCACGAATTTCGTTGGCGAGACGAGCATATTGCCAGTTATTCGCTGGTTTACCAATAATTTTGTTAGAATTTTGAGACTAAAAAAAACTGACCGACAAATGATAGAGATGGAACTGTGATACATCGATAAGTTAACACGGTCATACTGAGGCGGCAGGAGGGTGACCTGGCTGACCTAGCGGAGACAATCACCTAATTTGTCGGGGTATATTTCGGAATTTGTACCTAAAAATGCCAAAAATATTCCAAACGGTCACGCTGAAATGCTGGAATGGTCTTAGTTTCGTAAAAAAAACAAAACAAAAAGGATAAAATTAATTTAATAAAACGTAACTTAAGCAACATTAAAAAGCCGAACAAATTGTAACGAAACCAGTGATAAACTAAACAACTGCACACACTCACGCAAACAAACGAAAATGTGATGTTAAGTGTGAGTAAAAAACCAATGGAAAACCCAAAGGAGTGTGCGTGTGCCAGAGAATGTGTGTGTGAGTGCGCGTGAAGTGCGAATAAAGTGTGAAGAAGAAAAGGCAAATGAGCGGCGCCAGTTAAAAAATATAAACAATTAAATAAATATATATTATATACGAATGTGGGTGCATATTTCCAATAGTTAGCCAGAGGGGAAATGGAAAACAAAAGAACTAGTTCCCTTTGCCCTGGGAGTGTGTGCGTTTGTGTGGAAGAGAGGATTCCAGCTGCCTTTGTGTGTGGATTTTATTTTTTTCTTTTATAATATTTTACTGTGCGGATATTTTTTAACCCCTGTTAGCCCTTTTTTTGTGGGAGTGAGCATGTGTGTGTGCGTGTGTTTTCAACCCCCAAGAAAGCGTTCACCACCCCCCGACCGCCGCCCGGCGAAAATCACTGAGCATTAAACCACCCACCACCCCCCAAAAAGGAAAAAACGAAACGAATTATTTTTCCCATTGAAAATTTTCTTCCAAGGTGATGATGTTTTCTTCTTCTCCATCACATCTTCCTCTTCTTCATTCCAGGAGCAGCGCACGAAAAAAGGGAGAAACAAGCGAGAGAAAGAGAGAGCAATTCAAAAACTGTCGAAATAAAACGGCCCCCTCCCTTTCCCCGCCCCCCGCTGCGAGCCCCATCGCACGGTGGGTCATCCAAGTTAAATGTCTCAACAAAACTTTTCTTTTATTTTAGAAAAAATAATAACAAAATTTTAATTTTATTCATATAAGCACCGTACTGAGCATTATCAAATTTTACACCTAATTTCTTAAGGGCTCCACTGAAATAGTAGTCCTTGTTTCTTCGGCTTTTTGCCCCACTGTGCATCGCATGACGCTCAACCACTGAGGCTAGCGCTCTCTCTTTCGCTCCTTCGCCTTTCGGCTATATGTCGTCCTTCTCGCACACGCCGCCTGCCTTTGCCTTTCGGAGTGTTTCTTTTGTGCCTATTTCCGCTTGTTAGGTCAGCCCTCCCCTTCCCCCTCTTCATCGTCATCCCCTTTTTGTGCTCCCTTTTTGGGCTCCAAGTTCTGGCAGTCCTTTAGGCACAGTGGTGTTCAAAATAATAGAGGTTGTTCTTAAAACTAAAATAAAATTATGGAAATTAGAATGTCGATTTTTGTACACCTGCTAATCGATTAAAACAGCAATACACATCTAAACGATTTTATTTTTCAATACAAATTAAAATCCTTTTCACAATTAACTCCTAATCCCATTTTGCTTGACCGCTGCTGTATATTTTTGTTTTGCGCTGTGTGCTAGAATTAAGTTGTGTGTCAGTGTGTGGGTGTGAAGCAAGGGTAAGAAAGGCAAATAAAAGGCAAAGGACAATAACTAAATTGGATGGGGGCTTTAAGAAATGGGAATAAAAGTAAGGTTGTTTCGCGTATGACCCAACCGAAAACCAATTAACTTTTGAATATTGTGCAAAATAGCGCGCCTCTCGTTCGTTTACCAACACTGCCCGCCGAATGCAACCCTGTTCAAACACAAACACGCACACAACCAAGCGCAAAGAGACCCAGGGAGGCAAAAATTCACACACAAGCAAATATTTTTTTGTTATTATTGAACAGTGGAGAACAGCGCAAAAAAGAAAAAAGCGAGCTTACGAATGCGAAAAGCAAAGCGGGTGTGTGGAAAACGGCAATACAACAACAAAAGGCGTGGAGGGAGAGCCAAAAGAAAATTATTATCGCGGGTGCGGGGGAGCAAAATCGGCAGAGGAGCAAGAAGAAGCAGCAGAAGAACCAGAGAAGGAGAGCAAGAAGAAGAAGAAGCAGCGCAGCCGCTAATTGTCGCGTCGTTCGTTGTTGTTGCTGCCTTGCGAAAAACCGAAAAGGAAATTGCAAAAAAACGAGCAAATAATAAAATTAAACAAATGGAATTGTTAACAAGTTGAAAAGCAAAAGAAATCTAAAGATTCGAACAAGAAACAGCGGCGAAGGAAACGGCAAAAAGGGGAACCAAACGAAAAGGTCAAAAATGTGAGCGAGAGAGAGCGAGGAGAGACTTCCCCAAAAAACCGAAAGAAAAATGGAGCAAAAGTGAAAAACCCGTGTGTGTGTTTGTATGAGCGTGTGTGTGTTTGTGTGGGGGAAAAGCTAAAATTAATTTTTTGTTTTTATTTCCAAAGGCGCGCGCCTGTGTGTGTGCTTGTGTGTGTGGGTGGGTGGAAAATCCGATTTCGTAAAACGCATTTAATTGTTAACAACAACAAAAACGTGTGTAATTTACCTGATTTTTTCAATATCATTCACAGTTAGTAATCAAATTGCACAAAATGCGAGAGATGAGAGCAAATCAATAATAATAATAACAAAAAGGAAAGGAGGAAGGAGCTAAAGTAACGACGGCAGCTGTACAAGTGTGTGTGCGTGTGCGTGAGAGACAAACAACAAAAAGAAAAGAGCTAAATTTTTTTAAATAAAAATGTGGAAATCAAGCAAGGAAACAACAAAAGCTAAAACAACAACAACAACAACGACGATAGCCAGGAGCAGCGCAGCCAGCAGCGACGTCGACGCCAGCGTCGCCGCATGGAAAGCTCAAAAAACCGCATGACAAGGAAATGGAAAATTTTTGTGCAGCCCAAAAAACCAAATGTGAACATAAACGGAAGGCAAAAAGCGAGGCGTTGAGCGAAAGAAAAACAAAACAAAACAAAAAAGGTGTGCTTGTGTTTTCCAATCCAAAATAATATTAATAATAATAATAATAATAGAGGCGAAGGAAAAAGCGGCAAACAAAAGAATAATATCCAAAAGCGGAAGAGAATGATAAAATAACAAAAAGAAGCAGAATCCAAGAAATAAAACCTAAAGAAGAAGCACTGCAAAAATTTTAAAAGAAGATGCGGCAACTTAAATATATACAATTGTTTATAATGGCAGCTTTAAAATAAAAATTGTAAAAAAAACAGCTAGAAAGAAAATGAGAAAAAATTAAAATCTAAAAAGGAAGCCGCCTAAACTTTTAAACACAACAAAAATAAGCATCTTTGGCAGCTAAAAACAACAAATTGTAAGTAAAAACAAATTAGACTTAAACATTTAACTTAAATTCCAAAATATTAGTGATATTAATTTATCTAAAAGCCTCAATGAACGTCTAAAATATTTAATCCGGAGGTTTTAATAAAACCTAAAAGATATTTTTGTCATACTAATTGCTCGATTTTTATATAGTTTAGGATTGCAACTAAAGGCATTATCGTAAAAATTCACTATAAAATATTTAATCCTGAGGTTTCCAAAAAACCTTAAACATCTTTTGCGATCCTAAGTGCTTAATTTCTATAAAGTTTAGAATTGTTACAAAAGGATTTTTCATAAATATTCACTAACAAGGATATTTTACTTGAAATTTATAAATCTGTATAAAAATATAAAACTTATAATCTATTTTTTTCTACATTTCAGGTAACTATATATAAAATAAATCTGAAGAGGACGCCAAAGCAGCCACCGCATCCTGAGCAGCTCAACAGGAAGTGAGTTAAAGAAGAAGTTATGAAACAAATTTCAGGCAGTTCTAACTTGATTTACTTACTTACAGATATAAATCGGTAAAATATATATAAAGTAATATATAGTGCTGCCATGGCCAGCAGCGGGACAAACGTCGACGGCGGCAGCGGTACGTCGGCGGCGCTGCCATCGCTCTTCCCCGCCGTCGGCGCCGCTGCCGGCGTCAAGGATATGGACGGACTGATGGCCATTAACGATAGCGCCCTATCGCAACAGATCGAATTTATACTGCAGGATGCTCCCATGGAGCAGGACGACGATCCTCACCAGCATTCGCATGTGCATCACCATCACCAGCACTCGTCGCATTCACATTCGCATCACCATCCCCACTCGCATTCGCATCAGCAGCAGCAGCATCTCCATCAGCAGCAGCAGCAACAACACCATCATCCGCACCATCATCTGAAGCTGGAAAGCAGCAGCAACAACCACCCACCGACAGCAGCAGCAGCGGCAGCAGCAGCAGCAGCAGTAGCAGTAGCAACAACTGCATCAGCCACTGTGGCAACAGCAGCAGCAGCAGCTGCAGCAGCATCAACAAACAACAGCGCTTCCTTCAGCAACAACAGCAGCAGCAACACTAACAGCAACAATAGCAATCATCTGGACAACCAGCAACAGTTGCTAGCAATCCAGCAGCAACATCATCTTTTGAATGGTCGCCGCATTATTATCCAAGCAACGGGTAACTCATCAGTTTTGGCCGCCAGCGATATCAAGGAGGAGGATGAAGAGGAGGAGGATCCCGAGTTAAACGATGAGAATCTTCAGGATATCGAAGAGGAGGCTCAGGCAGCAGAGGCGGATGAGGAACCCGAAAGTACCACGCAACATTTGTCCACACATGTTAAGCTGGAGCTGGAAGACGATGAGGAAATGCCCGACGAGGAGGAGGATGAGGATGAGGAAGATGATGAGGAGCAGCAGCAGCATGGCCAACTGGAGTACCAAATTAGTGCAAGCACGGGAGGAGCGACAAGTAGCGCTGGTGGGGCCGCAACAGCTGGGGGATCACAACAATTGGTTCAACTGCCCGCCGGGAGTATTGTGAGCACCACCACCCACCGATTGTCCGTTCCCGTGACCGAGGCGGCCCTTGTCCAGCTGCAACGGCGACCTGTTTACATAAGCAATGCTGTCGGTGGCCTGACAGCTGGCACAACCTATGTGAGAATGCCAGCGGCGGCGGTTATCAGCCGGAGTCCCATGACGGTGCTGAATGTGGTGCAACAGGCGTTGCCGGCCACTCAGTTGATATTGCAAACACAGCAGCAACAGACACCGACGGCAGCGGCGGCCGCGGCCGAGCAGCAATTGGCCTTGGCTTTGGAACAACAGAGGCAGCAGCAAGAGCAGCAGGCGGCCCAGCAACAAAGGCAGCAACAGCAAGAACAGCAAAGGCAGCAACAGCAACAGCAGCAGCAGCAGCAGGCGGCGCAACAAGAACAGCAGAGGCAGCAGCAGGCGCAACAGCAACAGCAGCAGCAGCAGCAGCAGCAGCAAGCGCAACAACAGCAAAACCATCCAGTGAAGCATTCAGCATCCAGCTCTTCCACCACCAACAACAATAGCAACACAAACTCCACCAACAACAGCAGCAGCGGCAGCAGCAACAGCAGCAGCAACAATAACCCACCGGCGGCAACTGTGACCACCAGTTACCAGTGCGTCGAGTGTGTGGAAAAGTTCGATTCCAAGGAACTCTTCGACATCCATCGCAGTGGTCATGCCAATAACATGAAGTGCGCCATCTGCAACATGGTGTTGAAGTCCCTGAAGAACTACGAGAAGCATTGCCTGCGCTGCAAGCCGTACGAGTGTCAGATTTGCGGTCGAGTTGTTCGCTTCCGGCCGAATTTTATCAAGCACATGCGTGTGCATACGGGTCAGCAGTCGGAGCGGCACAAGTACAAGTGCGAGGTGTGCCACAAGGAGTTCATGAGCTTTGAGTACTTCAAGGTGCACAAGAAAATTCACAACGAGAACGTGAACCTGACCTGCGAGATCTGCGGCAAGGTGTTCAGTGCTCTTGCCTCGCTGCGAGGTCATTCGAAGCTGCATTCGGGAGTCAAACTGCACAAGTAAGTATAATCTCGGTAGAATTTAGATGAAAACCTTATTTTAATATCCGTTTTTTTCATATTTTGTTGGGTTTCGTAGAATGTTTCATTTCGATTTGCATGAAATTTCATTAGCTAGAAGTTCTAAAGTGTATTATTTTTTATTTCTCACTAAAATGTATATGTCTTTCCCCTCACCTTTTCAGATGCGACGTATGCGGCAAGGGCTTCGGCCAGCGCTACAACCTGAAGATCCACGCCAGGACGCACACGGGCGACTTCCCCTTCGAGTGCAAGATCTGCAAAAAGAAGCTGCACACGCAGTCCTCGCTGCAGACGCACATGCAGGTCCATCTAAGGGATCAGCCTGGTGGAGCGGCAGCCGCGTCTGCAGCCGGAGCCACCCCATCGAAGGCCAGCAATAGCAGCAATTCGAGCAACGGCAGCAACTCCAGCAGCAGCAATTCGAGTAGCAACAGCGCAACGGCGGCGGCGGCGGCTGCAACAACGACGATTGTGAAGCTGGAGCCGCCGCACGAGATGGAGAGACCCGGCACCAGTAGCAATCAGCAGCAGCAGCAGCATCTGCAGCACCATCAGCACCAAATGGAACTGGACGAACAGTCGGGACTGAGCGGGGATGAGGAGGATGGCAGTGGCGGCGGTATGAACTCCTCCTCGCACATTGTGAACGCAACCACCAATCGCTTGACCACCGGCGAGGACTCATCGGAGTCCTCGAATGCCTCGCTACACCTGAACCAGCACTCCTCCACCTCATCCTCGCCAGCCTCGCAGCACCAAATGTCGCATCCGCAGCATCAGGTGCACCAACAGCAGTCGTCGCAGCAGCAATATCTTGTTTCGGCGCCAACACGAACGATCGTCATCAAGAACTACATGCAGCAGGGATCTCAGCAGCAACAGACCTCCGATCCAACGCCCGTGCTGCATGCACAGGTCATCCAGAGCGGTGCAGGCACCAGCAACGGCAGCGGCAACACCTCCTCCACCAACAGCAGCAGCAACAGTAGTAGCAACATTGTCACCAGCAACACCGGCGGCAATCTGAGCAATGGCTCGCAGTTGATAAGAAAGACGCCGATCATTCATCATTCGACCGGGAGCAGCAACGCTGGCTCAGCGCTGACCAGTGTGGTGCAGCAGACAGGTGGTAAGTGGTTTTCGGTTACTTCAGGTATTAATTAATATGAAAATGAATGTTTCCAAAAATAAATGAGATGAAAACTTCAAGTTTTCTAGCGGGAAATAATGAAAATAAGTTTTAAGAAGTCCCATAAACTACCTACACTCATGTCCTTTTATGGTTTCTTTGTTCATCTTGCAGTTATTTCGCCCGCTCAATCGCCATCGTCATCCTCGACCTCTTGCTCCTCATCCACGGTGCTGGTGTCCAAGGCCACCGGTGTGCCTCTATCCATAGCTTCCTCGGCGGCGGCTGCTCTGGGTGCCTCGACGATTATACGCAGCACGAGGAACCACCAGCAACAGCAGCAGCAGCAGCAACAAGCCCAACAACAGCAACAGCAACAGCGGGTTACGCAGCGCAACAACCACCGAAATCACCACCGACGTCGTCATCTGGCGGACATGGATGACGATGAAGACGAGGACGACGATCAACAACACCAGCAGCAGCAGCATCAGCACCAGCACCAGCAGCAAACGCAACATGCCCAACAGCAGCAGCATCTCCATCACCACAACCATCACAATCATCATTTCGATGACGATGATGACGATGAGAAATCATCCCCGTCCCTGGCCACAGCGGCTATTATCAAAGTGGAACCGAATCTATATTCCTCGGGCTCTGGCGACAACTCCAACGATATGTTCATCAAGGAGGAGGTGATGTTTGAAGATTCGGCGGCCCTGCATTCCCCACAATCGCCGCCAAGTTCGAAATTCCGTATATCGAACTTTGATGGTGACTTGGTTGATCATCATGTCGATCTGAATCATTCGCTGCCGCCGTATGGTAATCTATTTGAACCGCATTCAATACCGGATAGCATACCGGTGCAGCTTTATCCGGACGATGACGATGACTTCCGGCTGGATCATAGTTCGCTGGGTGGACTCCACAACACAACGTCGTCGTCGACCACCGATGGGGACTTTATCAAAAAGGAATGGGTCTACGGCACGGGTACCAGTTCCTATGCCATGAACGGCAAGTTCGATGACGACAGCGATGCCCTATGTGATGCGGCCAATTTCATTTACAATTGAGTGCAGGCAGCTGCCGTTGTGGTAGATCATCATCGTCATTGTCATTGGAAACTGAAGAGGAATCCGCGTAGTCGAGTGAAGCAGGTGGTTGGGCAGGAGGATCACCAGCAGCAGCAGCAGCATCAGCAGCAGGAGGATGAAGAGCGGGATGTGGAGGAGGTATATGAACAGGAACAGGATCAGCAACGCAATGTTCTGCGCCGTGTCCACGATGCAGCCATGTGGAGCTGAGGATTCGGTTTACCCAGACTCAAAGCTGCATAACGTATATATTACACATGTCCCCCCGATCCAACCCCACATTTACCATTTACACACACCACACCATATACAAAACACATCCAAGAGGGTGAATCGATTTGCGTAGGGTGCAAAAACCAATTTATGAACAATTCTAACTGATTTCGCTGTAAAAACTTTAGAGCTAATAACGTTTTTAAGCTGCTCGAAACAAGAAAGGTTTTATTCACGCAAAACGCTGCAGGGAAATGTCTAATTAATGCAAGAGGCATCAAGAAAATAATTAATTTGTGCAAAACACAGATGTCAAGTGTGTAATAGCATATACCAATTTGTACTATATGGACTTTAAAAACTATAGATTTTCTAGAAGTATTAGTTTTGAGTGATTTATCAGCTGGTTTTTAAATATCTGGTATTATTCAAAAGAAAAAAATGAATTTTTTTTAAACCCAGTTTAAAACTTTCACCAATTTGATTGTAAAAATTATATATTTAAGATTTTATTTTGACATACCCAAAAGATAGAAAGAAATTGGGCTTATTTTTGGTTAAGAGGAAATATGAAGTTTAGCTTAAAATCAATATTATAACTAAAGTTTTAAAGGCCAAATTATTTAGAATTATCCATAGAAGACTCTTCCTTAATGTTCAATTCCTTTTATTTGCAACGCAATCAGGTCGAGCCACCCTAATATATATATATATATATTGCTAATATATATAGAACACATACTTATCCTATATGTCCACCATATAGAAAATTTGCTATCTCTGTTGCGCTCGTGATGATCTTATAACGTGATCTTAAGTCTAAATCAATGTGTAAAATGTAATTTTTGATTTCAACTTGCTTCCGTTTCCGTTCCCAGTGTGTAATTTTTCTCCCATTTCCGTTTGTTGTAGTTGTTTATCTTGTCTCTCGCTCTCTCACTCTGTGTGTCTTTGTCTCTGTTGCTCTCGTGTCCCCTCTGTCTCACTTCCTGTCTCGCTCTGATCTGTTTATAAGAAGTGTATACAAATTTCGCCCCACTTTTAGTGTAAACAAACCTAAAAAAAAAAAAAAGAAGAAAATCTCAAATGAACTTGTAACTTGATGTGAAACACGAATTGTATATTATAAGTTTTATTTTTTACATATCATTTATCTTAATTACATATACAAATCTCTGTTTTAGCTTTCCGTATGGCTCAGCACATTGTATTCTCTATTGCGAACCCTAATTTTAGTTGTATAGTTTTGCATTTGATCTCTCGGCTTTAGTTTTTGCATTCAAAACGAAAGAAAATTCAGTTCCTGTGTAATGACAAAGATAACTCGAGAAATTGTATTATAATTTAATGGACTAGGCAATCAATGTGCTGCCTTCATATGGAAAGATGATGTACCAACCATATCTCTCTGTCACTCGAGGATCCTACAGTATTGGCTCCCAAAATCGAATCAAAAAGAAAGAAAATAAGTGAAAACTGCTTTATTTTAGCTTATCGTTTTTTTTAAAAATATTTTTGATTAACACCCTGTTTTCACTTACCTAAAGCGCAGTATTTGTTTCATATAATTCGAGAATCCATATATATTTTTTGCATAGTTAGTTTGTAAAAGGATAAGGTATTTTTTTGAATTTTTATTAGCAGTTCTAATGTGCAATCTCCCCCATCACTGATCTTTGACCTTTCTCACCTTCGCTCAAACACCTTGTGGTTTCCTTAATTAGTTGCTAAGTACCCAATCACACGATTACATATAACACCCAAACGATGTATGATTATGATTTGCATTACAATATACTATAGATAATCTGTAGCTAAGTATAAGCCTGATTTCTGTGTAGTCTCTAAGCTGAAAGAGCATGCTTTAGCTTTAGCTTTACCCTAACATACGAAACTGCATAAGCATACGAATATATAACATATATATATATAGCCGCTGTACAATTACTTGATCTTTAGCATTAACACTTGACAACTTTTCATTTGCATTTACATCAACAATTGTTTGTGTATTCTTTTCGTTTTTCGAAAATTAAAATTTATCTAAAACAAATATATATATAGCCATGAAATATATATATATATATATATAGAGATATATATCTGGATGGGGAATCGGATACAATAAAGGAGGAGAAAAAAGAATCCACATAACAAAAACTTCTATCAAAAGCATTTAATGTTAACAATATAATGAATAAAAATCTATATAAATTAATTAATTAAATTATAAATGTATAACAAACAAGTTAGCCAACAATTGTAAAACGTAGCTGAAAGAGTTTACTTTTTTTCTGTGTGTAGCATGGAAGGAAAAGCATATTTAACCGATTTTTCGTTTTAATTGAGAATTTTCCTTTTGCTTTTTTGTGCTTAATAATAATAATTGTTGTTGCTTGCCATTTTGTTTGTTACTAAAAGAAAATAATTATATAACAAGAGCCGTTAATCATAAAAACACACAAAACACTCAAACACATAGACACATTGAAAAGCTCAAAGGAAAAACGCGCAAAGAGAAAATGTTTTTGTTTTCCAAATGAACAAAGAAACATTATTTATGGATTTGTCTTCCGCACGAGTTAAAAGTTCAATTTGAACGATGTACAAATTTCCAGTTTGAAGAAATCGATATAAAGTTGTTGAATTCAAAGACCCGTTGATAAATTCTAAGGCCCGCCCCTTTTCCACCCAATTTTTCGAAAAAAACTAGGCCCTTTAACAAGCAATTGAATTTCGATTTCAACGATGTACAAATTTTCAGAGTTGATTAAATCGATAACCAGTTAATTCGATAAACCCCTCTCCCTTCTCCATTAATTTTTTCGTGAAAACTCCGATTTTTAGGAAGCAATAAAAACGAGACAAAACAGGTGGGAAAACCTCGAGGAAAACCTCTCGGAAAACTCATCGTTCACTGCCCCTCACGCCTTCTCTACGCCCCCCTCCCCTTTTCAATACACCGAGAGCAATCAAGGGAAAATAAGAAAAAAAAACTTAAACCAAAATCATTTTCAGTTACACCGAAAGAAATCAAGGAAAAACGCGAATTTTTGTACATTTGCAGAAAGAAGAAGAAATAAATATTGTAAGATTTAATAAATCCAAAAACCAAACTCCAAAAATACTATTTTATATACCAAACAACAAAAGGATAAAAAACGATGATTAACAAAAACCCAACAACTTTGCACCACAACAACAACAACCAACTAAATTTTTAAAAATTTAATCTCAACGACTGCGCACACAACAACAAACAAATTTTTTGTATTATATTAAAAAATGGGAAAAAAAAACAACAAAAAAACGTAACTTTAAATAAGATCGAAGAGGAAACGGGTGAAGCGAAAGATAGAAAGCAAAGTGAAATATTTTTTTAAGTGTAAACCAGGCCGGTCAAAAGGCTTGGGCGCCAAATTTTCTGCAATAAAATATTTAATAAAGTAATATTGTAAACTTTATAGTGTACACACACACAAAAACACCTTAAATTAGGATCGAAAATGGATATATAATTGTGAAGCCAAGAACAGTCCAATTAAAAACACATTCACACAAATTAAATGTGGTTTAGTTGTCTTCTTTTTTTTAAACATAAAAGTACCTAAAAATCAAATAATTGAAAAGAAAAATTAAAAATTTGAATAAAACTAATTTCTATGTGTCTCCCCTGTGTGTAACTTTGCAAAATCTAAATTCTTGAAACAAAAATTAAAAAAACAACACATAATCATATTAACACAAGGAAAAAACCGAAACAAATTAAAATTAAAAAAAAAAATTGTAACTAAGCAAAAGTATAATTATTTTTAAAGGGAAATCAATTTGTTATGCACAAAAATATATATGCAGAAAGCCAACTTTTTAAGTTACGAATTTGTTAAAGGATCTAAGGAGTAGAAGAAAACCCGACTTTTTAAAGCATTTTCGAGAAATATTGAGGAAAAAACCGAACAATTTCAATCTGAACAACAACATAAAGCCCACGAAAGTATATATATTATATATAAATAAAGGTAAATAAATATATTTAAATAAATTATCTATAAACAGAAACGGTAAAGTAAATTAAACAAATCGTATTTATACACTATGAATGTCTAGTCGTATTTTCAGTATTATGTAAACCGCCCCTCCCTTTTTCCTACCCCCACCCCCCCAAAAAAAAAAACACCGTAAAAATATAAAAAAAAAAAACTATAGAAAGCTAAGCTAAATGAATGTGAAATGAAAACAAAAAACAAATTTTTGAAAATGCAAACTAAAAGCAAAAATTTAATATAAACCAGAAATTATGTGTGTAGCGTGTACAATAAAACAGAATTAACAAAATATGGTAAACAATTTTTAGAAGCATTTTTAACACATATGGGAAAACCAAACTTAACGTTTACATAACGACGATGAAGTGCAAGCGCAAAATTAAACGAAATGTGTCTGTTTTTAGTGTTAGAGTCGATGTAAGCGAAACCACAATAAAAAAGAACATAACAAGAAATCATATATATATATTATATACATAAAGATCATAACGAATTACTAAATCAATGTGTGTAAACGAACGGAAGAGATTTTAAGAGGGCAGGTGTGTTTAAATTCCGTTCATCATTATGTTTCTAGTTCGGTTTTCGGTGTCCTGACATAAGTTCCCTATCCTGGATTCTGAATACTTGAAAAGAGGCCCATAATTTCGGGTAATATCATATTGAAAGTAATATTATCATGGGTTCTTATGTCGGCGTTGTATGTATTTGAAAATATCTATATTTTTTTATTACTCTTAGTTTTTGTGTATAAAAATGCAAATGAAATATTACAAACAAAAAAAATCAACAAGTATGTTTAAATGATTTAATCTTAGTGCATAATTTTATTAACCATTATTATTATTTCTCATTTTAATAGTTAACATATACTGGATCTTTGTTTCTTAACTTAACGCCAACAAAAAATGAAAATATATATTTTGTCAGAGTATAATTTGTGTTTTGATTTACTTACGTTCTTAACTTTTATTCCCAGACGGGGTGGTTCATATCAGATATAAAGTATACAACTTTTTGTATATAAGTATCTATATGCGTATATAAATGTAAAGAGAGAGAGAAAGTTGTGTGAGGAAGAGAAATGGAAATTAAAAAAAATTAAAATTGGCGCAATTTGCTCAACATATTAAGGGAAGATGCATCTTAAAAAACATAAATCACATTTCAAGAGAAGTTACTTTCCCTGTTTTCCCGTTTTCTTTAATTAATAGTGGAAATTTTAAAGAATTTAGTTTAACTAATAAAAAGAAGTAGCCGAAGCAAAGCCATTATAAACTACTCGAGTAAAATTGAATAAAGAACAACAAACACATATATTCAAATTCATGATAATAACAGAGAATAATTAAAAAAAGAAACACATAAAACCAAAAGAAACCAAAAACAATCTAGATTTTATTGTAATTCCGTGTCTGTGTGTGTATTTCAGTAATTAATGTAAAAAATATAAAAAATTAAAACAAACAAAAAAAAAACACAAAAATCCAACAATAATATCGACAAGATCAACACGAAAAATGGAAGAAAATCCGAACAAAAAAATTGTAAAAACGAATGAAAACCTCTGAAAAAACACTGAACATAAAAAATGAAGGACAAACATAAAGAAACTAGCGAAATAAATAAAATACAAAATATTTGAAAATAAACGATCAAGTGTGTCCCATTATTTGAATATTTAATGGAGTTTGATTATAATCTAAAGATACAAAAAGGAAAACAGGAAAAATTAAGGGTATCTTGGGTAATTGGATCCCGATTTAGAGGTGGGTTACCTCTATGAATTTGTGATTAAATCCTCTGATAACATACATTTAAAATCTTCTTTTTGTCGATGGTCACATTTTTAACCCATTTTCATGTTAAATTTTTCCGTATTTCCAATAGCTTTCAGAATGGGACCCAAAATCTGAATTTCCAAATTCCATAACTTGAGTTAGGGAATTCTGATTAAGACGTGGGATACCTCTATGAATTCGTAGTTTAATTATCTTGTATTCTACATTTAAATGTATATATTACAAGAGGGTCAAAATTTTAACCCATTTTCATGTTAGATTTTTCCGTATTTCCAATGGCTTTCAGGATGGGAACCCAAAATCTGCCCTTCTATATTCCATAACTTGAGTTATTGGATCCCGATTTAGATGTGGGATACCTCTGTGAATTCGTAGTTGAATTCTCTAATATTCTACATTTAAATTTATCTTTTACAGAAGGGTCCAAATTTTAACCCATTTTCATGTTCAATTTTTTCGTATTTCCAATGGATTTCAAAATGGGGACCCAAAACTGCATTTCAAAATTACATAACTTGAGTTATTGGATCTCGATTTAGACGTGGGATACCTCTATGAATTCGTAGTTGAACTCTCTAATATTCTACATTTAAGTTTTTCAATTACAAGAGGGTCAAAATTTTAACCCATTTTCATGTCAGATTTTTACGTATTTCCAATGGCTTTCAGAATGGAAACCAAAAATCTGCCCTTCTAAATTCCATAACTTGGGTAATTGGATCCCGATTTAGACGTGGGATACGTCTATGAATTCGTTATTGAATTCTCTTATATTCTACATTTAAATTTATCTATTACAAGAGTGTCCAAATTTAAACCCATTTTCATGTTAGATTTTTCCGTATTTCCAATGGCTTTCAGAATGGGGACCCCAAAACTGAACTTCAAAATTTCATAACTTGGGTAATTGGATCCCGATTTAGACGTGGGGTACCTTTATGAATTCGTTGTGGAATTCTCTAATAGTATACATTAAAATATTTTTTTAATAAATGGTCTCATTTTTAACCCATTTTTCGAATTTCCAATTTCCAATTTCCATAAAATGAGTTTTTAGATCACGATTTAGAAGGGGGATACCTCTATAATCCTTGGAAATAAAAAAAATGTCCATTGATTTTTTTTTTATTTGAACATTATTAAATAATTGTGTGTAGAGCAAAATCTTAAAAAATAAATACTTACCACACCTCTTCAATAAGCAATCCAATAAATTATATTTCATTTTGTCATATTTAATATTTATTAATTAATTCTCTTCTCATAATCTTTATATATAGTATACATAAATGATAGTTTAAAAAAAAACTGTTCCATTATCAACTAACAAATTTGCTTTCCATTCAAATTTCGTTATATATTAAATATATTTGTTTTTTTTTTAAATTTTGTGTTTCTTTTTTCTTTCATACAAAATTCGTTAAAGTAAAGGTAATAAAAAAAATTTGGAATTTTTTGTGGAAGTGTAAAATATAAGGTGATCGAATTTCCGTTTCCGTTTCCGACTGTTTTCATGATCAAATTTTGCCTAAACTAACTAGCTAAACTTAAGTTAATATTTAGGTGTGTTGTGTGTGTGTGTGTGTGTGTGCTGAACTGATATTTATATATGTGTGTAATCATGTGTGAGTGAAAGTTTACTAGTTAAAAACTAAGTTTATGGAGGGAGAAGATTGAAACAAGGACTCATTCTTGCCAGGTTTCGATTTGCTCCCTCCGGCGTTCTTCTTCTTATTCTTCTTTGGAGGCTGTACAGCGGGCGGTGGGCGTGGCGCCGCAATGCACAGCCCCCGCATAAACCCTAAAGTACGATCCTTAAATCCGATTTGTCATTTCATCCTTATTTCCATTTAACCAACACCAAGCGATTGCACAAAAAACCCGTTGTTGCTTACAACAAATTAAAAGAAAAAAAAAGCGTTAAGCTAAATAAACAGAAATAATAATGCAGTTTAATGTTATGAAATAGAAATCAATCAATCAAATTCAAACTCAAATTCGAATCCAGATTCAAGAGTAATTTTATCTTAAACACCAAACTAAGCCTTACACATTATACCATCGGATATATGTTTTTATATAGATATATAACTTTATGTTTTTTTTTAGTGTTTGTTCATTTAAGATCAGTACAATTGGTGGTATTGCCTTAAAGCTAAGATTAATGTAAGTTATATATTCAAAAAACTATATTTTCGCATTCGATTTTTCCAAAAGACGTTGGATATTGTTGGGCTTTGACTTCATTTATGAACAGCTTTAGTTTACGTTTCGTTTTTTTGTATGGATCCTAGCCTAGATTAATTGAATGTTTTGCCTCTTTGCAATGTGGTTTGTGATTAAATAATAAATATTTATGCGTATGGTTGGTGGTGTCTAAATATGTTATCCTTGATCATTTTTTTTCGCTTTTTTTTTGTTTTTTTTTTTAGTTTTGTTGAAGACAAATAAATGCAAACGTTTGCAGCTTGTTCGGTTGGTAGCTCTTAACATCTTACAGCTATATCTTTTATATATATATATTTTCTTGTAATATACCTATATTAGAGTGATAATCCAAAATCATGTGTGTTGCTCAAAGCATCTTCAAAACATCGCTAACTTTTTGACTAAGCAGCGGTTTTCCAAAAGAAATAGTAATTACCATAAAACGAAAATTCAAGATTAACTATAAACAAAAGGGCTCTAGTTTCAAGTGAGAGAGATTTGCACAGCAAAGTAAAAGGGGTAACGCGATACCGATACAATAGCCTACTAGATATAATAACTAATCCTAGGGCTAGGCAAAAATATACATATTAAGCATAATCTCCAAAAATTCCGTATCCTCTGCAAGGGGGGGTAAGGGCAGTTTTCAAAAAACTTCAAAGTCACAATACGTTGGATAACTTAAAAGGTTCACATTCTTAAATCTAAAATCCAGCCACTAATTATGGACTGGCATGGGCAGCTGGCCGAGCAGATTGTTGGCAAACTGCGAGTTGGTGAACTTAAAGTGCCGCTTGTCGTAGAACTTGAGCAGCGCCGGCGAGAACGGATGGTTGTTCTTCAGGTGCAAGTAGTGAACCTCCGGTTCGCAGGTGGTGTGGCCGCACTCCTCGCACACGTACATCTGTAAGAACAAATCACAGGTATTAGTTTTAAATGGATTATCGACTTAAAATAGGTTTAATCTGGCACTTACCTTGGCCCTGCGCTCCTTGTAGGCGTACTGATGCTGCACGCTGTGCACCTTCTGGCAGTGCGATTCCAGGGAGCAGCGCTGCGTGAAGCTCTTCTCGCACAGGTTGCACTTGTACGGCCGCACGCCCGTGTGGGTGCGCGTGTGCCGCTTGAGGTCGAAGGTGTCGTTGAATCCCTTGCCGCAGAAGGTGCACAAATAACGCTTGATGTCCGAGTGGCACTTCATGTGCCGATTGAGCAGGCGCTGCAGCGAAAAGGTCTTCATGCAGACACGGCAGACGAACTTATTGTTGCCGGAGGACGAGTCCTCGTTGGCTCCGCCGGATGATGAGCCCATGCAAAGGGCTTCGGCGGATCCGTGACTGCTGGCATTGCTGCTTGCACTGCTGTTGCTGTGGTGCTGATGCAGCTGCTGCTGCTGCTGTTGCTGCTGGAGGGATTGCTGCTGTTGCTGCTGCACCGATTGCTGCATACTCTGCTGTTGCTGTTGCTGCGGTGAACCTTGCTGCTGCTGCTGTTGCTGCTGCGAGTGGTGGCCATGCTTGCTGAGATCATCAATGCAATCGATGTTGCGTATTCGGTGATGGCCACCATGGGCATTCTCCACGGCCAGCGGGTTCTTAATGCCATGTCCGCCGTTCACAAATTCCAGCTGGAGATCTGGCGGCAAGCCCAACTATTGAAAAAATCATAAAATATTCATTAATGGGAGGTTACAACATTGGGGATTATTTTTCAGGGGAATCAAAAAAAATAAAACAATCACAGACGAACACAAACAACAGGTTACACAGACATGTTCGGGGTTGGCTCCTCGGAAGAATCGTCGGTAAATGTCAAGTGCGGATCTTAAATCCATCAAATTAACACCAATAACTTTTCAATGGACTGATGTGTCTCTCTTTCTTTTATGTTACATAGTAATTAAACATTTTAACTAGATAGTTATAAATGAACAAACTTCAAGAGTTTTATAGTGGTTTTTCAATAATAATTATACTTTTACAGATACTATTGCATACATCTTTTAAGCAAAAATTAGATATTGAACATGTTTTTTTAGAGATTAGATTGAAATAAATTCTCAGTCCATAAAAGAGTATTTGATGGCTAATCTATTGGTGACCACCTCTGTCCCATTTCCGACTCCTCTTCCGCACTTACGCGCCGCTGCAAGACTTTGCTCTCATTCAAAACGGAAACGGTGGGCGATGGCGCCAACAATCCCGCTGCAGTGGCCGCCGCCGCCGATGCCAACGATCGCAAGGTGGTGCGGTGCACCGTCTTGGTGGCCGGCACTTCTGGCGACGATTTCAGGGTGGATATCAGCGTGATCATGGTCGAGCCATAGGCCACCGCCTTGGCTCGTCCACGCAGCTTTCTGGCCGATGATGCTGCTGGTGGTGGTTGTGGACCCGGGGTTTCCGGGGCTTCCACAGGTGTCTCCGCCTCCAAGGCCAACTCCTCGGTTGCTATCTCGGTCACTTCTGGCTTGACTTCAGTGCATTGCTCTGGCTTGAGCAGCACATCCAGAGCCACCATCTCTACAAACTCAGTGTACCTGGTGGTCTTCATCAAGGTGATTTGTTTTCCCTGCTTTGGCTGCTGTGATTGGGCATTAGGCTGTTGATCTAATGGATTACTTACGCTTTGGATGAGTGGCTTGGTGTCCAGCAGGGCAGCTGCTGCCGCTGCGGCAGCATTTGCGTCCAAGAGTGGACTGTTGCTGCTGCCACCGCTGCTGTTGCTGCTGTTGGTGCCGCCGGAGCTGCTGCTGCTGCTCATCGGTCGCTGCAGATGAGCGGCGGCGGCGGCAGCCGCAGCAGCAGCAGCAGCCGCCGCAGCAGCCGCAGCTGCAGCAGCCGTTGGCGAGGGCAGCGACATGTTGCTGTTGTCATGACCATGGCCATGATGATGCGAGTGGTGTGACTGTTGTTGCTGCTGTTGCTGGTGGTGGAAATGATGTTGCTGCTGCTGCTGTTGCTGGTGATGTTGCTGCTGCTGCTGGGCATACATATTGTGCTGCTGGTAGGCAGCGGCATGTTGCTGCTGCTGTTGCTGCTGATGGTGCGACTGTTGCTGCTGGCTGAGCAATTGCTGCTGCTGCTGCGACATCATGGCAGCCTGCTGCTGATAGCCGCCGTGCTGCGGCTGCTGTTGCATCATCAGGCCACGCGTGGCATGCTGATACGAAGGCGGTGGTTGCTGCTGCACACCATGTTGCTGCTGCTGTACATTGTGCTGCTGTTGCACATTGTGCTGCTGCTGTTGGACATTATGCTGCTGCTGCTGTTGCTGCTGCACACTGTGCTGTTGGTGATGTGGATGCTGCTGCTGATTGCTGCTATTACGGGCCATGTTGTGGGTCAACTGCGTCAACAGATTCTCGTGCAGGGCATCCAGCTCGGATGTATTGGCATTGTGCTGCTCCACGGGCGTCACCGAATCCGGCGTCAGCGAGGGCGTGGACACCAGCTCAAAGTCCTGCCGCGGACTGGTGGACTCCTCATCGTCCACACAGCTCCGCTGCAGGAATGAGCTCAGGTCCACGGCATCGGACAGTTGCTCCAGCAGATGATCCGTCTGCGAACTCAACATCAGGGTGGCCGTAAACTGGAGAGGATCGACGGCACCGTTTGGACACTGACCCGAACTGGCCAAATCCGACATGATAGCATCCTCATAGGCGCTGGCATTGAACTGACCGGAACTGCCCATCGTTGCCTGGATTATGTTCTGCGCAAAGGTACCAATATCGATCTTCGCCTCATCGTACTCGATATCCGGCTCATCCTTCAGTATTATCCCGTAGGCTGAGGGATTGCCGCCGTAAAAGGGATGACCCATCATCGATGTTTGACCACCATTGTTGTTGTTATTGTTGTTGTTGTTGTTGTGATGATGATGATGATGGTGATTATGGAATTTGGAATTGGAGTCGTTATAGTTAGAAACACCGGCGAAGTTCAATAGATTATTACCGTCGAGATTATTGTTTGGACCACCAACACCGCCACAATTGATGTAACCATTGCCGCCGCCGCCACCACCACCACTATTTGCCGATGCGCCACCTGAGCCGGCTCCTCCAGCTCCGTTTCCAGAGCCACCTCCTCCTCCTACTCCACCTGCTCCTCCAGAACCAGCTGACATTATGTACGCTGCCGCTGCGGCGTTTTGCAGGAAATTCGCTGGATTCCCGTTGAAATGCGAGTGATTGGCGCCGGGACTTTGGCCCGTGTTATTGCTGGCCGTGCTCTGTTGGCCGCTCTTGAGGCTCTCGTAGAACGGAGGCAGTGCTCCCGTTGGCGGTGAATTGGGTCCGTAATTCCCTCGGCCGTCGCGACCGCCGCCCATGCCACCACCGCCTCCGGCACCAGATCCGGGTGAACCAGCACCGCTGCCCGAGTTCTGATTGCCACTGGATGAACCGCTACCGCTGTTCTGGCTGCCAAATCCAGATGATTGAAAGCCCTGACCGGCGGCACCGCTAGAACTGCTACTATTGCGTCCGTGTCCGGCGGCAGCAGCCAAAATACCAGGCAGCGAGCGCACCAATCGGGGATTTAGCCTTTGGGACTGGGCCAAGAGGACGCGGGCGGCCAAAATGGTACTCCTGCGTCGGGCTTCGCGCACCTGACGCGCTCTTTCCAGCCTCCGGGCGTTCAGCTCCTCATCGGAGTCGTACGAGGGACTACGCCGCTTCGGCACGTGATAATCGATGGGCTCCTGTTGCTCTGGGCCCAGTTGATCGAGGGGCGGCAGGAGGAATCCAGGCCGGCTGGCTTGCGGTGCCCTCTGAATCACCGAGCAGCGAACGGCGGGCGCCGGATCTCGCGGAGGCGGCGGACTGGGGCGCTGATCCGCTGGAGGCGGTGTGCTGCGCAGGCGCAGAGATATAGGCTTGATTACCGGCAATGGGGGCTTCTCGTCAACGATTAGCTTGCAGCCGCCATCCGAATCGGAATCGGAATCCGAGTCACTGTGCGGATGATTCGGTGGCGGTGGTGAAGCTGGCGAGGATTGGGCGAGGGCGTGTGTGAGGGTTAAGGATAAATCCTTTGGCTCCTGGGGATACTCTTTGCGTTGGGCCTGGGTTAAGACCACGCCGGTATTATAGAAACGGGGGCGTGGCGCCTCTACGCCCACATCCACTTCGTCGTCCTCCTCCTCCTCCGCCTCTGCCTCTGCCGCGGCCTCCACTTGCTTCTCCTCTTTGCTCTCTTCTTCTGCAACGACTACCGTCGCTTCTTCTTCCCGCTCCCCTCTCTTCTTTGCCTGCTCTTCTTCTTCTGTCTCTTCCTCTTCTTGCTGATTTTTTGGTATGCTAATTGGGGAATTTTCAATTGTGCAGTCTTTTGTGGCTAAAACGGAGGTGGTGGCTTTGCTAGTGTTAACCAAATTATCGCCCTTACCAGGCGCTATAGGGTTAACAATATTATTTTGTGCAGTTGCAGTAGTAGTGGTGGTGGTGCTATGTGGTGTCAAACGCTGCAGCAATTCGGCTGCAAAGTTTTCTGTAAAAAGGAAAAGAGAAAAAGAAAATGTTAATTAATAACAGGTGGATAAAAATACTTTAGTAAACTTGGCAAGAAAATGAGAACTTAATAGAACTTTCGAGAGCAAGCTAAAGAAGCAACGGAAAATCACCGAAAATGAGAGCAATTAAGAGTTCAAACTTTTTTTTCGATTTCTACGATCCGTTCGCTTGGGCGACTGCCGTTTAACTGTAAAAAGGAACAGATTTTCTATCGAATCGCGATCCTCCTTTTGTCTCGCATTCGTCAAAAAGTATCGAAGTGTGTAACTGTAATTGGCGCAGAGTTGTCTTGTGATCGAAAGATGGTGAAATATTTAATTTCAATAAATTGTAAAAAGCTAATTAAAAGTGGCATTAAATAAATAAATGCATTTAGAAGTTTAAGTTTACAAAATTTTACTTAAAATACAACAAACGTGCATTTGTAAGGTTTTTCTTAAAATGCTTTCTTTCTTCTTCTTTTTTCTCTTCCTTTTCCCACGCTTTTCTGAAAGCGTCCTCTGTCGTTCATTTTTCAAACTACCAATTTCGAAGGCGTCGTTTTCTGCTGCTGTTTATTATTTATTGACAATTAAATCAATTGCCATCGGTTAATTATGCCGATTCGCCAATTGCAAGTGCAAGTGCAAAGACAAAACGGGCAAAGACAAGGTTAGCCGCTAAAAGCCGTCTTGGCTTTAAATCAAAACAAGTGCAGCACAGCCAAAAGCAAGTAGAAAAAAACACCAACAACATTGCAAAGTGGTAAGTTATTGTTGTTGTTCCGATCAAGATCAAGGCTTTTTGTTTATGTACATATGTACGTACAATGTGGTTTGATAGCGTGGGTGTGTGTGTGTGTTGTTCTTGTTTTTCTAGGCCCTTTGCGAGTGTGTAATTGCATGTGTATGCACATGAGTGTGCAATTACACGAATGTGTGCAATTACAAATGCCAATCACGCATTCGCTATCTCGCTCTGTTGGTCATGGCCAACATTCGCAGTCGCTGCGCAGTCGACGCCGCATAAATTCTAACTGTCAAATGCGCACACATGCATGCACACTTTTTGCATACATACGTACATTGTTATCGATTATTTTGATTTCAAGGAATTAAAAACTTTAAAATTAAAAACAAAATAATACAAACTTTAACTTGACTTTAAAATAACAGAAACGTTATTTAGAATTTCTTTCGTTAATTTATTAAACTAAAAATGGCATCAGAGGTCAGTTAATCTTAAATCAAACTTGATTTTTTCATTCCAAGGCAAAAAAAAAGTATTCCAAATAAACAAAAAATTATAATATTTGTATATTTTTTACCACTGTTAAGTGCAAAATAATTGATCGATTGCCTTGCCGACTTAACGCATTTTCCCCACCCCCGCCCGCAAAATGCCTGGCATGCCATTTATGTTTTTTAATGGGTTAATAGACGGACAACGCCCACATTCTACACGCCCACCCTCTACATTTTACATGAGCTCTACATGTTACAAGTTTTACTCGATTGCTGGCCGTGTGTGCGTGTGTGTGAGTTCGCATTGCCATAGTTGTAATTTATTTTATTGTGTTAAGGTCAAGGCGAATTGTAAAATGTTTATAATTACACAAGCACACATAGAAAACATGTTTGAGCTTGAGTTTTTTCAAGTTGAAAATGAAATGCTAAAAAGGCGGCAAATGTTATTGTTTTTGCGTGTTTTTTTTTTGTTTTTTATCATTTTTGTGTGTTGCTGCCATGAGGAAATGAATTTCAATTGAAGTTGTATTGTACAATAAAAAAAATAAAACAAAGCAAAAACATTGACCTCGAGCCAACAGCAATTAAAACAAAGTGAGAAATAAAAAAAAAAGGAAAAACACTAAAACAATTAGAATTTTTCTAGCTAAAACAGAGATGGCAACACTTGGTGATTACCTTAGAATCTTTATCTCCATCTCGCTCTCGCAAACGCTACAGAGTTCAATGTACGTTTTATCCTTTACCGTAAATCGATTTGCATACTCGCGCCGTCCCTTTCGCACACGAGTGTGTGTGATGTGTGCTTGAACTTTTCAATTTAAATTTTATGCCCCACTGAAATCGGCGGCTTCCACCGATTTCGTCTAGCGCGAAATGAGTCGTAAAAGCACACAAAAAAATGACAAAAATAAAGAAGTAAAAAGTGAGCAAAAAATGATTTGGCAAATACGCAAGGCGTAGAAAAAGTACGAGTCCAAACAAAAAGAAAAATATCTGTGTGTACTTGTACACTGTGCAAAATTTAAATATATTCTTAAAGATGTTCTATTTTTGGAATTTTATTTATTCGTTATTATAAATAACTTATTCTTAATTTTCCTAAAGGAATTTATAAAAATGATCTAATTTCTATTGAATATAACTTTTTTTTAATGTTACCTCTTATTTTTTGTGCGTGTACTATACTATACTATAGATATGTAAATTGTGCATGACAATGCCGACAAAGCAATGCTTTTCGATCCGAACCGTTGAAGTTGTCGTATAGAATTCGTAATACATTTTTTTCTGTATTTTTCGCGCCCACTACGTACGAATGGATTTTTTTTTACGGGTTTGTCGCCTGCTAATTGGGTAGATGAACCCAGGTTTTCAGTATTCTGCGGGAATTTCCAGGTGATTTAAATGAAGTAGTCCCTTAAAGTGGGTGGGGATTTTTTCTATATGTTTAGTTTTGAGCAAATGTTTCTGAATCAAGTATTTTGGAATATGGTATTTGTGTTTACTTTTTGAGGAAGTATTTACAAATTGTATGTTTTATTTTAATTTTTATGCGGGTGTCACCAGAGTTTGATGGCAATAAGCTGTACTTTCCTTATAAAGATATAACCCTTTGGGCCATGGGCGTTCAACTTGTTGTCAATGGAAAATTACACAAAAAACCAGAATGAATTTATAAGTTATAGAAAAACAAGATATAATAGTTAACTAAATTATAATATTATAATACGTTTTTTGAAGAAAGTTATATAATTCTAGTTTTTTGAAGAGAAAGAGAGGGATGTTGTGGGAGAAAGAAAGATGGCGATGTTAGTCAAATTCCAAACGCATTCTGAGCTTATCGCATATTGAATTCCAGGCATGCACGGCAATTCGATGACGGCACACACCCACGCACACCACACACACACCGCACCCACCTGCCTCCCCCTTTTAGCCAGCCTTGTTTTATATTTCATTTTTTCGAGTGGTTCTGTGTGTCTAATTGCAAATGCCAAACACGTTGACAGAGGCGGCAACGTTTTCCAAGCAGCTCTGCCCATAAACAAATGTATATAAGTATAAATATCTGACTATATCTGAATATATATGTATATATAAGATAGCTAAACAATGAGTAGATCCAGAGACAACCTCTTGGATTCATTATGTTATTCATAATAATAACGCTGATCATCTAGCTGCAGCATATATTGACCTCAATATTAACAACATGCACCAGGTGCTGTTCTCTTGATTAGCTATTGTTCAAAAACATTTTGTAATGATTGAATCTGTTAGATAATTGCCATGGTTTATAGCGCAAAAAAGAAGAGTCCATATAATCTGTAAATCTCTGATAAAAATGTAATTAGTTGTGCATACAAATTGAAGATTGATTTTTTTGAAAGAGGTGTTCTAAGTAGGAATGTTTGTTTTTTCTTAGCATTAGAAATATGAAGCAATGGGGCCATGTCAGCCCTCCGTTGACCCATGAACCTTTGGCCAATCTGCGGCTGATGACCCACTTTAAATACGCATCGATCCAACCCAGCAGCCACCCATCGAAACTTTTGCTTTCGCAAAGCTAAAAAACGATTGCAACTGTCGAACGAAATTTAATAGAGCATGAAACTTGACAAAAAACGTTGACAAATGCGAAAAAAACAGAATGTGGACTTAAAAATGAGATGGAAATAAATGCGAAAATGGCTGGAAGTGTCATCGATTAGCCGACAGACAGCTAATCAATTCCCTGGTTAACTGACAAGTGCGTGTTCTGTTCCTTTTCAAATGTCCAGCAAAAAAAAAGAAAACATTTTAAAAATAAGAATAGAATAGCAGATGCAGAACCCTTGTCAAGAAAAAAAAGGGTGAAATAATACCAAAGGAAGCGCAGGAAGGAGCTTCCTGTGATCCTGCCAAATTGATGAATGCATCCGTTTGAAGGAAGAGGAAGTTCGAGCTTCTAACAGGTGCTTTTTGTCCTGTTTCGGGTTCTTTTACCGATCCTTTGCCCTTTTTTTTATGTGTGTTCTTTTATTTTTCGCTGACCAAATGACCTAATGTCCGCGCGCTTCCCCTACAAATTATGTAGTGTAGTGTAAAAGCCTAAACAGCGAACCCTTTTCATTTTTTTTTCGATTCCAGCCGATCCTGGCAGCATTTAGCAATTCTAATGCCAAAAGGACCCAAGTGTTGTGCCAACCCATTTGCAACACGATCCGATCCGATCGGATATTGTTTTTTTCTTTGCTCTCTCTTTTTTTTTTATTTGTGTGCCTGTATCACAAGATCAAGATCGCAGACCCTCGGGACAGTCTATAAATTTATGGGCTCCTTTTCTCGCTCCCCAAATGAATTTGTCTCTAACGCCCAATTTGGCTTTTGGGTTTATTTTTTTTAGGGTTTCTTCCGCTTCAGCTGCTGCTGTTGTTGTTGATAGTTCGATTTCTAAGGGCTTCCAAGGTCTTTATTAGGCCCTTCCGTCTCGGGTTACCCACTCATTTCATACCGCTGGCCGAAAAAAAAACTTAAAATGCATTAAGTGCCATGCAATTAAGTTTTATCGATCCTCGAAAATCTGCCCATCGCGATTGCCGCTTTGTTATATATTTATAAACATTACCTGTTGTGTCCGCTCCACATATGTATTAAGTATATGAATTATAAATTGCCGACGCGTTAACAAAATAATTTCGTTTAACTTAATTACATTTTTCATGCGCTTGCTTGGGCGATGGGTTCTTTTGAGTCTTTTTGATCATATTTTTGGGGGTTTTACCAGTTTGGCGCTTAAGTCTTTTGTTTTGGGATGTCTTTTTAAATTGGTTCGGTTAGGTTTTATAATAATACATTATATTTTTGTATTATTTTGGGCTTTTGTTGTTGTAAATAGGTATCAAGTTTGTTTCCTAAGTCTTTTGTTTATTTTGGGTATCATAATTTAATGAAGCTTAATTTCTTAAATAGTATTTTGGTATTATCCATTCTATCCAATGTTTTTTAAGATGTTTCCCCCTACCCTCAAACATTTAGTGTCTGTTTCTCCTGCTTCGTTTTCAAGGTCGAAATTGCAACGAATTATGGCCGCTGCTAAATGTTGGTTAAGCATTTAATGTTTTAGTGTGTGAGATATCGCTGTTCGTCATCATCAGCGTTGGCAACCACTCAGGGCCTCCGACTTGAAGCGTCTTAAATTGCAAACCACATGGATATGGTCCGAGTGCTCAGGCAGCAGCATTTTCTACACAGAACGAAAATATGCTAAAGAATGCCAAGGAAATGTACCATATAATACACATAAAAATAGATATAGGTTGAGACCATTTAACTATTTTATTAGTAAATTTAATCTATAAGTTATTTAGTGTGTAAGCTTTAATCAAATTTTCCAAGAAGTGCAGTTTAATGTGTTTTTTTAGTGTTCTTAACTTTAATTCGGGGTGTTCTATACATATTTTTGTGGTTGATAATATTTTCATTTATTTTTTTGCACTTAGAACCTTATCTATATTTTTTTAAGTGTAGCCTACACAGTTACAAACAAGCTGTGCTGACATGTGCTACGTTTTGTGCAGCTGCTAATTACAGTTGCTTTTATTTATTCGCTGCCAGTATGCATTTGTTGCTGTTGTTGCTACTGCTGCTGTTCTAATGCAGCTTTTATGTATTTTTCAATTTGTTGTTAGCTTTTTTGTTTTTATTTTTGGTATTAATGTCAATGCTAACCTTGCTCTCTTTCATTTGACTCGTTTACATTGCAATTTGTGCTGTTATTTAGTCGCTTAGACTTGAACTAAATGTGACACTGACAAATGCCAAATATGCTGCGCAAACAGATGGGCAAACAGGTGATTAAACTGGCCAGAAAGTTGGAAAACTGGGTCTAAACCGGTCAATTAAACTGGGAATTTATAGCGAAAAGACATATCTTATCGAAGATAGATATATAGATTTTATAACATAAATATAAATATAAATTTATAGTTCTTATAACTTTAATATTTAGTTAATAATAGATAGTATATGAAGCAACTTTATACATATTACACAACTTAGTAACATTCACAATTTTCCCTTTCAATAACTAAACCATCCCCAACTAAAAAACCCCACTTGACCACATTTAACCCAACTTTACAAACAAATCGAGGACGCACTAAACAAAAGTGCAACAAACTGTTTAACAATAATAATGAAAAAGAAGCTAAAACAAAAAAATATGTTTGTTTGCACACTCGCTAGCTATCTTCTTTTGTTTTTTTTTGTTGTTTGTACATTTGAATGGGGCAAAGTTTTAACGCAATTGCGTTAAATGATTTGTAAGCCAATGCGGCAAAAAAAAAAAAACAAAAAAAAATAGAGGAGGCTGCACCCTGTTGTTTTTGTTGTCACTGTAAAATGTTAATGAGGCAGGCACGAACTGTGAACGGAAAATCGCTTTTCAGTTCTATCTATATACATATATGCCTAGAAATACGTGTATCTATTTTTTTGAACAAATCTTGGGGTAATCAGTATTCTCTTTTGAGAGTGTTGAGTTGAATAAAAATTAGACAGAAGCGGTTTTAAAATAATATACTTTCAAAACCTAGTTCTAGAAAATTTTTAAACTTTCTTATTGAAGTTATTAAGGTGGGTAAAATTTTTTAATGAGAATAAGCTTATTTTTAATTTTTTGGTATAACAAGCTCTCATATCACCTGAAATATTTTATAATATATTTGTAAGTGCCTTAACATTTTTAAATTTTAAACATTTATGATTAAAAACCTTAGATATTCATAAAAAGTAGAGCATAAGTCATATGTGGCTCTATTGGCTGTAACAATTAGCACATGCACATGGCCAGCCTTCGATGCTGTTTTGGTTTTTGTTTCGATTTTTTTTTTCAGTTAGTCAGTCGATTATTTAGTCCGTCCGTCAGTCAAACAGTTGTTCAATTCAAGCGACTGCAATTGCATGGTTTTAGTAGCTATTTAGCATGCTTCTTTGTGCAACTGACACACACAACGCAAAATTTAGGTCAACGCATATAATATATTCATTCTAAAAACGCTTCTCAATTGGCAACTGTTCGTTCGTGTGAGTTCTGTCTATATCAATATTTATACTTGTATTGGTCAGTTCCACAACAGAGTGGCAACAAAAAAAATAGAGGAAAAAATAGCAAACATTTAGTTGACAAGCTCATTTGCAGCGTATGAATATAATGACTAGAGAACAATAACAGAAAAACAAAAAAGCGAAACAACCTAACGGAAATTCATCAAATACAATACAAAAAGGTCCAATAAAGTCGTTGATATATAGTTTGAGCGTAAAATGTAGTGAGTAATCAGTCAAGTAACTAGTTCTTTCAGGGGTTCACTTTTTAGCCTTCGAAACAGGTGGCTTTTAATTAATTGCAGGCACTTGTTAATGAGACAAGTGATGAACCTTTTAAGAAACTAGTTTCGGGATCACTTTACCTTTATATTCCGCTTAATTAAGCGATGTGTTTTTCCTTAAGCCTGTTTTTTTTTTGGCAGGGATATATTGTTATTAAGTTTATTTTTAATTTCAAGCTGGTTGACCTCATTATTTTTATTTTGGAACTAAATAACCAAATAACCTTCATTTTTGTTATATTTTTAAAGATATAATATCTGTTGAAGAATCGTTTTTGGGTTTGGTTATAAGAAAAAAAATACTTATGATATTGTTCTTCATATATAATATTAATCTATTTAGGAAAAAGAACAATTATTTTTGAAGATTTTTAGTCCAATTAAATGGATTGATGACACATCAAATTTAAAAAGTTATTTATACTTTAATCCTTTGATATTTTTAATGGCTTCTGTAGATTTCGTTGTATTTCCCACCTTCCTGTATTTAGTTTTTTTCCCAACTTTTTCGACCGCATCTGGTTGACCTTGCCATACCGTTATATAGGCCCCCGATTACAACATAATATCATCATCTGATCATCTGTCAACGGCAACCAGCACGTTGAAATTTTAGCAAAGGCAACTAAACAAAGGCATGAACAAAAAAAATCAATAATGATGATGAGCACCGACGAACGACTTGCTCAACTCTTGCTCTCAATATCTCAATATTTATTGCTAAACGCGAACGGAGAGTGAAAAACCAAAAAGAAGCGCTCTGGCTTGTTTTAACTGTAAACATATAACAAAACTTTTTTTTTTTGTTTTTGTTTTTGCTTTCCAGGAGTTGGGTGACCCACATTTGCATACAGAAAAATCGAAACCGAAACAAGTTAAGAGGGGAAATACAACAGCAACGAAAGATTATGTTAAGCAAACACCCACTTACAACACTCATCTGCATCTTCTCCCCCATTTTTTGTTCGGATTTTTTTTTGTCTTTTTCGGATTTTGTTACAAATATGAAATTATGCGTATAAATTTTATTTTGGGTCTGAAAAATGAAATGAGCCAAAACCGCAACAACAAAAAAAAAGTGGTTGCTGTTGTTGCTGCTGCTGTAAATGCCGCTCTGTTCATTATGACGTAACTGCTGCTTTGATTACGGACCCGGTGTTAATACAGTTAAAGCGGCCTAACCTTGAAAACCGGTAGATTTTTTTCTTTATTTGGTTTTATTTTTTTTTTATTCAATATCAAGTGTGTCCCACTGTTGTGTGTGTGTGTGTGTGTGTGCATATCATTTATTACTTGGCTTTTATTTATAGTTTTGTTGTTGTTCTTGTTGACTCGGTGCATGGTCTGCTGTCTGATTATTATTATTATTATTACTACTATTACTACTACTTGTAGTATTTTTTTTAGTATTATTTGATTTTTGTTTGTTGGTATTTTTCACTTGCACTTTAACACCAAACAAAAGACTTAGGCAACGAACTTGATATTGAAATATTTGACATTTGTCAATAAATCGATATGTGAGTGTGCGAAGTGACCATAAATAACCATTTTATATATGGTAATTGAATTTCTGTAAACTAAGTTAGCTTTTTAAATCGAAAACGTAAATAAAAAATGAAGTTAAATCCAACAAAAAACAATTTTGTTCTTAAGTACTGAACATATTCTAACTCTTCCTATATATCAACACCACAAATTCCACCAAGTTGTCAAACAAACAACAGGTACCATTTAATTCATATTGCTACCCACTCGAAAGCGATAATATGTGGGTGCGATAAAGATGCATTTGTGCAGAGTGGAACAGAGAGCAAAAAGAGCGTTCATCGCATATGGCATCTCAACAAAAAGTTGCATACGAATATAAAAGATACAAAAACCAAACAAACATGCAGGCATGCATTACATACATAAAGATATGTATATATATATATACAGATACATAAGTCTTTTCAGGTCAGGGTTGACTTGTGACTGACTAAATGAATGAATGAATGACTGCATGAAACTGCATTTAGCTCTGCGATTGTCTCTCTTTTCCTCGCACGACTAACTAAAGCATTGACAACTCGTACTATATAGTAGTCGGTAAGGCCCCTCCAAACCCCCGATATCTGCCCTCCCGATCCGCGATATACCATATGCGTTAAGCACATTGCATTGGAGGCTGAGGCTGCACCTCTGAACTGGTTTTTTCCCCAGCTTTCGGCTTGACAAACGCAACCATTGACAAACTTATCAAGCTCACACTCAGTTGCTCATATATTTATATACAACCTATGTATCTATATATATATAAAGTCAACGTACATATATAGATCTTCTTCTCCTTTTTTTTTTTTTGGCAGATATGTGAAATTTTTATCGACATTTCGATTTTTGGTCGCTTAAAAGAAATTTCATCAGAGACACAAAACCTTTGTCTCATTCGGAAATTGTGCAATTTACGCAGCTCATCTGCCGCAAGCCGAAAGTATCACCAAATAGCCCCCCATTATTCAATTATGCTCGAAAAAAACCTATAGATTTGTGAAATTTCTCGGCCATTCCGTTTCGTTTTTGGTAGTTTTACCCGGAGAGATTTGCATAAAATTGAAATTTGTGTGTCGATTTTAATGGCTGCAAAATGTGGTCACCGTATTTCGCATTTTCGGGGAAATGGAAATTCAGGTTATACTTTTTTTTAAAGATATAATACAAACAAGATTGAGCAAAATTCCTTTCTAAATTTTATTTATAAAGATTTTTTATTAGCCTAACTTTGCAGTGAATTATTCGCACAAATTGTTAGTAGTATTTTATTTTCCAATGCAAAGATCTTTGGAATTTTTTTAAATTATGCCAAACTCAATTAAATTGAATCCAAGACCTTAAGGCGGAAATTAATTTGCATACAATCAATAAATAAATCATGTTTTTCCTACAAGGGTTTGTAGCTTTTAAAGTCGACCATTCAAAGCCCATTACTGCAAAATGTTAACTATTTAAGCCAGATTTAATTAGAAATCATGTTAGATAAATTCGCACACTTGAAAATGATTTGCCATTGGAATATATCTATATAGTTAGCTATCGAATTACACCCCCAACTCTCCTCATAATTTGTGCTTTTTTTGCACATGTTTATTTTTGGTTAGAGCAAATAAAAAACCGTTTCGCTGCCTCTCGCGCCTTTTGTGGTTTTTGGCCGGGCCGAAACGTGTTTTTTTTTTTTTTGGTTTTTTCGTCGATCTTCTGCCAACAAAAACGCAAATATTTCACAAAAAAACAGTTAACTTTTTGTTTTTGCTGTTGTTAACATCAAACGAGAATGAAAACGAGTTCTATATTAATTGTGGCCTGTGCTTTTGCTGCTTTGATTACAAATGTTATAAAAACGTGTTTAAAACAATAAAGAAACAAATCGAGAAAAAGGTAGTAAAAATACACAAAAATATATCAAACGAAACAAGTTTCCCCGTTTTGGGCTGCATAAAAGTTGATAATAATAATGTATTTTTTTTGGCAAATTATAAGAAATACGCAGCTGAAGCGATTTACAAGTTATTGACACTTGTGCGATTGCAGCAAAAAGAGAGGAGAAACAATCAAAAAATAATAATAAAATTAAAAGTGAGACGAAAATTGCAAATATTTTTGGCAATTTATTTGTTTTGTCTGCGGTTCTGATGAGCTGATTTTATTATGGAAAAAATCCAGATCTTGAACGGGAAAAAAGCATATATATTAAAGTACAAATTGCATAAATATGAAATATTTTAGGTATTTATGTAGGCATTTGAAAATATATTTTTGGAATTTTTATTTTTAATTTAGCATATTTAATAAACGATTTAATCGAGTTTTATTTAAATTTCTATGGACATTTTTTAGACGTAAATGCTTAATGGTTTGTTCTTATTGTTTATTTTTTCGTTGGGTGTTTTTTCCACTCCCTTTTGACTACTTCCATTGATCTTATCACTGCCTATCCATATCAAAAGGTAATTCCATTAGAAATAGTTGCAGCCCATGGAAAAATAATGCATTTTCATGGCAGAACAAAGGGAGATAGATAGATGTTTTGGAAGAGGGAGTGGGAGGGGGAGAGGGCGAGAGGTACAAAGACAAAGAAAATACACGCACCATCATCATCATCATTATTGCGCTGATCATTGCTCATGATCAAGAATATATATAAATACATATATATCTTTCCGCTGCCTTTCCTTCTTTCTTCGTTCTTTTGTTCTTCTTCAACGCTCCTTCTTATTCGTCTTGTTCTTCTTCAACTGCATACCAAAAAGAGGCAAAGGAAACAAAAAAAAAAAGAAAGAAAAACACCCAGCAAAGGCGAACAAAAAAACTTGCTTCCTTTTTTTTCAAATGTATATTCTACGTTCTTTTTGCTCTCTTCTTCTTTTGCTCGCGCTGCTGCTGCTTCTTCTTCTCGCTTGGCAGCACTTGAGACCTGTTTTTTAAGTCTCTCCCTCTCTCTCTCTCTTTCTCTTACTCCCTGTGTTTCTCTCCCCCGTTTCCTTTGTGCTGTGTGTTCTTGTTTGTTGATTCACTGCACAAATAAATCTCGGCTTTGAAATGTTATCGAGGTGTGCAGGATTCGGATTCTCTGCTTGCCCTTTTTCGCCTTCCTCTCTCTCTCTCTCTCTCTTCTTTCCGATTGTCAAATATCGTTTTTGGTTGCGAGATTAAAAAAACCCTCCGCACAGGTAGTTCCACACACACACCCATACATAGTGCATTGTTTTATCAGTCTTTCAGCAGGTAAAACTAATGCCAAAAAAGTTATATACACACATACATATAAGGGAAAAGGAAAAGAAAAAACAAACGAGGCAAAAAAGAACGCATTTTTAGTGCCTATTGGAGAAATCAAGTTCGCTGCCTCAGTCTTTCGATTACAATCGAAAATGGGGTTGCCAAATATGTTTGGGTAAATAAAATGGACAAAAAAAAAAATATATATATTTTATTAAATCATTTCTGAAATTTGTAAACTAGAAATCTAACGTTTCTTATTTCCTTATAGGAATATGATTAGTATTTTAATTTTTCCCAATAGGCATGTATTTTACTATATTTTAAATTGTTTTGTGACTCTTTTAATCGGTTATCTCAGACATTATTACATATTATTTTTTTTTGTTGGATAACTTCCCTATTTAATATAATTTGATGTTCTTTCTTGTATTTTCAATAAGAGTTGATAAGTACCAATCATTAATTTTTATTTTTTGTATACCTCCATGGGGCTTGAAATAGTATTTCTCTTTAAAGCGTTACCATAATGGTTAAATTTAACTAGAGCTACATTTGTTTCGCATTCCTAAAGAGCTCAGAACATTTACATAGCCCATACAGTTTTTAATATCAAATGAGCAGGGGTAACCAATATGAGGCTTGATTAATCAATGCAGAAAGGTTTCTCATCAGTTCATATTCCATTTACATATGTTTAATCAAGTGGAGATGCCCATCTCAAATTCCAATTAGTTGAAGATCTAAGAGTGAGTCGGTGAATCGGTGAATCGGCTGGGGGATCAAGCGCTTAATTGAATAAACAATAGAATTGATTTGATTTCCAAAGAAAATCTCAGCGCCTGAGCACTCGCACTGGCACTATGAAGTAATGGGTTTTGGGTTTTGTTTTCTTTTTCTTTTTGCATTTACCATTTACCTCATTTACCACTTGACTTTTGCTTTTGACTCGTCGTCGTCTGTATTTTTTTTTAGTGAGACGGTGAGTGTTGTTTGCCGAGGGTTCGCTGAACTTGTCTCTGGAGAAGGGTCGCGAGGTCTTTAAGGGAACCTTTCGCTAACTTCCGCTCGAGGATTGCAACATCTGCGTGTAAGCAGTGTGTTTGCAATTGTACTTGCAGTTCTAACAGCTGCAGAATTTGCATGGATCGCTCTCCATTTTTTCTGTTTTTTCTGTTTTTGGAAATTTCTTTATCTTTCGATCGGTCGATCAATGAATTTCCTTTCGGTTATTTATTGACTTTTACTAGCGGGGCTAAAAGGAGAAATTGGCGGCATAAAGAGATCGCTGGCTGGAGATAGTGCAAAATGTAACAGGAAGTTATGCTCATAACTTCCAGCTGTGTAGGGCTACAAATAAGAAACTAGGAGGAATTCTTGCCCATATATGCATGAAGTTCAGTTTTCAGTTTGGTTTTCTCGGGCATCTTTGCCTCGCTTTTTGCTTGCATTTTTTTTTTCCTTCAGCAATGTTCATCTCCTCCAAGGCCCTTTAGCATTTCACAAGCTCAAGTTCTTTTGCCTTTTCTGCTGGCTCCTCTGGTGGGTTTCTTCTCCCCAAGTCTTCATTTCGACTGGTTCTACAAGTTTTATTATGGCCAGTTGCCTTGACTTTGCTTAGGCCAAATGGCAGACGACGTGCCTACAATGCACCCCACCCAACGTCCTCATCCTCCTTTTCCTTTTCCTTTTTCCTCCTCCCCAACTGAACTTGGCTCCCATGATCATCATGATCATCATCTTAGTCATTGTGTGTAGTTGGAACTTTAGCGCAAGTCTAGGCTGCAAAACCAAACAAAAAACAACAGAAATAAAAGAGTTCTTTTTCTGCTCCACACTCTTTTCGCTTCTTTGGGGTTTGGCTTTGGCTTTGGCATCGGCTCTTCATCTTGTGGCAAAACTTGTACTTTTGCTCGTTGGTCGAGAGGAGATTTTGTGTTGTGTTGCTTAGCTGTCTTTTAGTACTTTGTACTTTGCTAGTTATATAATTTTTTTCTTTCGTTCTTGCCTCAGTTTGGTGTATGAGTGTGCGCTCAAGTGTGTGAAGTTCTTGGCCATGGGCACAGCCCACTAGAGGCAAGAAAAACACGAACCGTAAGCGGTAATTGAACAAAAAGTGAGCAGGCAGTGTGACCAGAGGGCTTTTTGAAATCAGAGCAGCAAGGGGATAGAAAAAGGGTAAGGGACTAACGCCTAACTAAAGACAAAACTTATCAAGAGCGGAGGTTTATAACGAATAGTTCTAGAATATAAATATTTATAAATATAATCCAAGGTGATCTAAAAGTCTCCAAAGTAGTAAATAAAGCGAAACCATCTAGAGATATTTTATATCACTAGTTATTTAAGCTTTACTAGAAGATACACCAAGAAGTCCAATAAGTTTTTTCACAAAGACAACTATTAATCAAAACTACTTCCCCTAAGCAGTTTATACGAGTATCATCAACTATTATATAATCGTTTTTGCAATTTTCCTTCGAGTATATAAGGTTCTGAAGCGATTTCCCTTCAAATAGCTTCTATTACAATATCCGCAGAAATCATAAAAATTATACAGCGGAAGCGTTCATAATACATTTTTAAGTGGATAGGCGATAGAGAAGACGAAGGTAACTTGGGCTGCGAAAAACCGGGAGGAACCAAGAACGCAACGTGTTATTTAATTTAATAAATGTATATAACACTCTACGCGCTCCATGGAAATAATAAGTATATAAATATATACGAGCTATAACCATGAAAAATAATGCCCGTGTAAGGGGGCAAAATTATGAGGCTGCGTGTGAGAGACGATTCTGTTGAAGTGAAGCCGAGTTATGGTTGGAAATAAATATAGATATAATTAAGGCCAGACAAAGGGCAGTTAAAAGAGCTTAGAAATAGAAGACTTGAGCGATAAACGCCGAAAAAACGTAGAACGAAATTCACTTTCAAATAAAATCGAAACGAACTTAATTAATAAAACCAGCCCAAGAATCGAAGAAAGTTCTTCTCGCCTAATCATTTATGAAAATTTAAAACCTTTAACCTAAGACCACCGCCTAAGTCGAAAATCGAAATGACTTAATAAGCATGCTGGGCGATTATATAACAAAAAAACAGAAACAGAAAACAGAAATAAATAAAAAGAAAACTGAAAAGAGAACAGAGACTGGAGAACTTTGGGCTTTTGGCCAACAAGTAAATGAAACGAAATAAAAACGCTTACGAAATTCAATGAAAGTGATTGATGTCGAAGTAAACTCCTAGCTCCGCTTGGGAGAATGGAAGATAGACAGTTCAGATATAGATACAAAGATACAAAGATACTTTGGGGACGAGTTCGTCATGGTGTGGGCGAAAAAAAAAAACAAAACCCAAGAAAACAACAAAAGCTGCCCAAAAGTGAAGCTTGAAGTTTGAAAAGATTTCCAGGCAATAGATTGCCGATTTGCCAACGGCGAAAAAAAGACTGACTGACAGATTTGTAGCAATTATTTATCTGAGTAAATTAAAATTCTTTGCTTTGTTCTTTGACTTATTTTTTCCAAAAAAACTTCCAAACTAATAAACAGAACGCATATATATATGGTTTCTAGAACATTAATGTCGTTGTTGCCAAAACAAATAAATAAAGCTAAAGACAACGGGAATTTAAATGTTTATTGATATGTGAAATTAGTAAAAACTGATGGTAAAAATGAATGGAGGACAAAGAAATTCATTTGTTTTAAAACCAACAAGTTTAATATCAAGAGTATATCTTTTGAAAAAACAAAACTTTGTTGAATCTAATGAAGATATTTTGAAGATTTATTCGGCCTTATATTTTGGAAGATAACATTGTAAAATATCACTTTAAGAACTTTTCTTGAAGTATGCGTTTCAAAACCAATTGCCAATAAATGCTCAATGTTACCTATTCTAAGAAAGTTCTATTAATTGAGTCGAGGAAATTCTGGGATTTTTTGCAGGGATTCTAAACTTACCATTTTGAACTTGGCCCGTGGCGCGTTCGACTTCCAATTCTGCAGGATATTGTGATTGATTGGGGTTTGCATTTTGATTTAGGCTTTGATTGAGCTGATCGAGACTGTGGCGCGATTGTCCGAAGTAGTGGCGACGGTGGTGGAATCTTTTGCGAGTGAGGCTCAGTGGCTGTTGATCCGCATCGGGCACCTGTCCGAGCACCTGTTGTTGCCCTTGACCTTGCGGTTCCGGCGGTGGTGGTTGGGCGGTGGGCGTGGGCGAGGGGCCGCTGCCACTCCCACTCGGACTCGGACTGAGGGGCGGCACCAGGCGTTCATCATCCTGATTTTTGTGCTGCAGCAAGTTCTGCGATTCAAGCAAACGCTGTTGCTGCTGATGCAGGCGATTTTTGATCAGGAAAATCTTCGGCATGATGGATTATCGAATGATTGGCGATTGACGATTGACGATTAACGATAAGCGGTTAGCGATTTACGATCGATCAAACGAAACGCGACGGCGACACGCGACGAATTTAAGGAGGCGGCGTATTTTTTTGATTTGGATTTTTTTTTTTTAGTATTGGGTGGACGAGGGACAGTCACAGTGGGTCCGAAATAAACAAAACACTAATCCAATTGTGTGTGTATGTTTGTTCGCCGCTCGTCCACTGTGGTAAAAAAAAAAATTGTTTAATTTCAGTTTTGATTTTGTCATGAGCCGAGCTCAAGTCAACTTTTGTTTGGCCCTCTTCATGTCTTTAGCCAGTTTTTCGGTTTTCTAAGTCAAAATAGTCAATTGGAAATTTTGGATTTTGTTTGGGGGTTTGCTTTTTGATTTTATATTATTTTTGTTCTGGGCACTTGAAAAAAATGTTTTTGAAAATATTGCCCTTCAGCAGGGTTTCTTGAGTTTTAGAAAATCTTTTTTAGCAAACTGTGTTTTTTCCACAGTTTTCAAAAAATCTTGTTGAGAAATTGATATTTTTCTCCAGTTATTTTGGGTTCTCAAACACTTTGTAGGTTCTTGGTTTTTACTTTTCGGGACACTTGTAAAAAATATTACTAAAAAAAAAATTTGTTTGTGTTTGGTTTTGATGTTTTTAAAAATATCATATATTGTATGATGCACAACACAGTGTTTTCGTATTTGAATATTGTATATTTGATGTGTGTTTTGTAGTTTGCTTTGGTTTTTGGGTTTCGCCCAGGTGAGTTGAAGCGAAAACACGTGCATTCACAACGCCGGCTCGCCACTTACTGTATTCGAGGCAGTCAGTTAGGCCAAACCAAAGTCAACCGATCGATCTCGCCGCTACAACAAACTCAGTTAGACGGCGAATTTAAAACACCGTAAGTCGAGAGAGCAAGCGACACTGAGAGAGAGAGCGAAACTTCGCTTTCGTATGAGTCAGAAAATAACGAGATATTCGCCGCTACTCAGGTGAGAAAAAAGCGGCGAAACGGCGAAGCGAGCGCACCTGTGTGAGAGAGAGTGAGAGTGTTTTGTGTGCGTTGCTGTTGTCTTTGCCTTTGCCTCTGCCTCATTTCGCTCACATAACGTTTCTCATGCAGTTTCTCGCTCTCTCCATCCCTCTCTGTCCCTCTCTTTCTTGCCTCAGAGTCAAGGTAGTGATCATAATGATGATCACGATCATGATCAAGATTCTTCGCCTTGGCCATTTGCCGGTTGAGATGGTTTTTACTCGATCCGGAGAGCTGTACTTATTGTACTTAGAGTTTGGGTTGATCGGAAAACTAATTTAAGATTTGAAATAATCATTTTTCAAATTTAAATTTCTGACTTATGAGGTATTACATATCATTTCTTTGCTTCAACTTTTTTTTTAAATTTTATAACGAAGGTTTTTGTTAAAGTAATGCATATCCATTCAAATTAATAAATGCTAACAAAAAGTAGGCTTCAGGACTTAAAATTATACAAGGCAAATATTAAAACCCATATTTCAGATTAACTTATAGGTTCTAAAATTAAAGACACTTAGGATACGATATGCGTGCTACTTTGAGGAAGAGAACATTAATATAGTAAGCTACATTTTGAGTATTTAATAAAATAATTATTTAGCAAATAAAGATATTTTTTATTTAGCTGTATGGTTTTAAAATTATTTATTAGAAAATAAGTCATATTTAATGTATCCACTTAGTGAAATGAGTTAGGAACCCATGTTCCGAAAGCTGACAGTTAAATTCAAAAATTTTGGCAAGTTCGTGTCCTAAGTCTTTTGATTTTCGCCTTAAAATTGCAAGGAACGAAAATATTAAAAATCTGAAAGGAGGTAGGCAAATATAATTATTTCAATGGTTTGTTTTAAATGGCCCTTGAAGAGTTTCATCATTAATATCCCTGTGTGAGTGTATTTTTGTATATCCAAGAGAAGAGAAGCGCGGTAAATACAATAAGAAGAAATAACGAGCCGAATAAGAAGAAGCAACAGCGGCAAGTAAAATGGAAAAAAAAGTACCCATATAAGCGAAATTAAACGGCAAAATAGTTGGCAACGCAGGCATTTCTCGCTCTCAGGTGTGCGTCTTGCTCTCTCGCTCTCTCTTTCACCTGCCCCCTCTTTTCCTTGATCCCTGTGCCTGGGTGTATCTGTGTGAGAGAACGCCGAAGATCGCTTAGAATGCGCTTAGAATGGCAAATAAGATTGAAAGACAGAGAGGGATGGAGAGATAGTGAGGCATCGAGAGCGGCTGGCCTAGCTCCATCTCTTTCTAGCACGCACAGGTGCGCTGCCAACGGATAACTAACGTTATTTCACACACACACACATCCAGAGCAAGTGATGTAAGCGACGGCGAATTCAGAGCGTCGCACACCTGTGTGGCACACACACAAGCACACACTAGCGCACGCATATTCTCTTCTGCGGCGACGTAACAAATTTACAGCTAACTTTGAGCTGGTGTGCGGCGAAAAGGTGAGAGAGAAAGAGAGAGCAATTTGCCGAAGGTAAAAACGAAGACGAGCTCATAGCCGAAACTGAAAACGAAGCCTCTTTCGCAGGTGAGAGAGGTACACACGAAATAAATGTTGCAATATTTCTGATCAAATCGAATTGATATTATTGAGAATACAAAATGTCACAAAGTATGCAATTTTAAGTAAAAAACATGACAGAAATATTTGATTTGATAATTTAAAAATTTATTTAATATCTCTAATATGAATATTTTTTTAAAGGGCGTGAAAGTAATGATAGGTAATAGATGTTCGGGTTCAAGACCCATCCATGCTCATACATTTTTGGGACTAAATAGTATGTAGTAATTATCTTAACAAAAATATATATCGTTCATATATGTATTCATGCTTGAAATGATGTGAAGAATCATTAAATTAATATTCATATACATTTTTCCCTCTGTGTACCGATGTGTATCGTGAGAGAATTTACAAAAGAGCGCCTTGGAGAATCACAGGCCGAAGAGGCAGGCTCTGAAAACCTGTTGGTAACTTTGGCTTTGACTGTGACTTTGCCGTTGAGGCAGCGGCAATGTTAATGTCGTGATGTTGGCGTTATCAGAGGTTTTCCTATGGTTCTTTTCTTCTCGATCGGTGGAGCCTTCTGAAGAACAACTCCCTGTGTTGTTGTTGTTGTTGTCGTTGTCGTTTTTTGCTGCTGCTGCATTGTTCCTGCGCCAACTTCACTCTCACTCAAAAAGCCGCTCGCTGGCCAAATTGCAAGTGTTCTGGCCCAGAACCGAATTATACACAGATTTTGGCCCCTCGAAACGATTATTATCATTTTTTGAGAACATCATCAGAAGCACAAAGATTTCAACTTAATTTGTGTAGGCTTCAAGAGATTGGAACTGATTGAATTAAGTACAAGGATTTTAAACAACCTTTAATGTTAACTAAAACTATCTTATATATAATACCATTTCCTTTATTTATTATACAATATTATTTAGTAATATATTCAATAATATACCTAATCCAAATACATTTATTTACTTATTTTATTCAATTAAAACCCTATATAAGCCCAAAGTCCAGATAGTATATCTAGATCTCTAACCAAAAGCGAATCTCAAGCTCTTGATTGCAAACCCCAATGAGAACCGAGCTGGTTATTGTTGTTGGCCCAGACCTAGGCCACCGAAGGTATAGACCAAGACCAGCACTACCCGCCAAGATCCATATATATATATCTTTTCTATATGTATTCTGATGTACGTGTAGAATTGCACATGGCAAGTGTGTGAGTGTTGTGTTCACTGGGCTGTTAATGCCTTGACTTTGGCTTTGGTTCTTGGGTTCTTGGTTAGTTGGTTGGGTGGGGTTTGTTAAGGGGGTGGGTTGGGGGCGGTTCGCTGGATGGGCGTAGAAGAGGGCCCACAGAGCCAGTAGAATTTTCTCGTTTTTACTGTCTACATCTTCTGGCCTACCCTCTATGCCCACCAATACCCATTTCGCTGGGTAATTGCTGTGTTTAAGAATGTGTTCCTTTGGGCCTCAATGCGCTTGCATCGCCTGATCTCACTCACTCTTTCTTGGCGTATTGTACTTGTTTTAGTATAATACAAAATTAACCAACTCAGTTTTAGTTTTTATCCAAAAATATTTAATTTTAATAATTAATAGAAAACAAATTATTTTTATTCTATATATACATGGAACATTGAAAAAATCGATATGATATAAACAACAAATTTTAAAAATATATCTTCTATGTTGACATTTATTTTATATATTATATTTTATTTGAGTGATCTGATCTATAAACTATAAGATACTTAGATACAAAATATAGTTGAACTACCGTTTTGATCAATTTTTTTTTGCTGTGCTCCTATAATGTTTTTGTTGTACTTTTTATCTTTATTTGCTCAATTGTCGTCATCGATGGCGACTCGCTAAAATAATGCTTCAAGTGAAGTAAGAAGCAGATTGCCAGCCAGCCCATTGTGGTGGTAGAAGAAGAAGAAGAGCAAAAGCAGCAGCAGCAGCAGCAGCAAAAGAACATAATCATTACGATGGTCATGATCATGATAATGATGAGCATGGGCAGAGCGGCTGAGAATACCTGTTTTACCTGTTTGTATACCTACTAACGTACTAACACTGTTATAGCGGATTCAACGCGCACCGCACACGCCTGACAACAACAACAATAACAACAACAATAACAACAGCAATTGAAGACGCGACCAAAGCGGAGGAAGCACATGAAAAAGAGGAAGAAGCCGCCGGAGAAGAACAAGAAGAAGAAGTTCTTGCAGTACCAATCCCAACGCCCAAAACCCCACACATGTGGGATATGGGATACATGGACCGATAGCCTGTCGGGTTTTCGATCATATACCCCTCGATTCGATGATTGTATATCCCCTAAATTTTGTTCTTACTAAGATGATATTATGTGATATTTACTGATTGGAGTTCTGATCTTAGACCTTAAAATAATATGCATGGTATGCATTTCTAAGTTCATAGCTTGATTACTTAAAATATAAATGTAAAGTTGCAAAATATTTTAAGTTTTTCGTAAACCCCATTTTCATGTTGATTACTAAGTTCCTGATGGTTATATGTGCCCTAACTAATCTTATAGAGCCCCGTTACCTTTTTAATTTCAAGGAGATTTTTAAAATTATAAGATATGCATACATATATAAAATCTTTATATTTTTATAAAGATAATATGTAAGATAAAAGTTCTTATCTTCTTCAAGGCAATGAATATCGAAAATCCATCTTTTTATAGCTAAAGTATAGTCTTCCGATGATAGGACTTCTTTTTAAGCTTTGGGGTAAACTACGGGATATTACATCTTCTATACGCCCATTGAAACCGTTTTTTTTTTCTCGAACTTCCCGACTGCAGAAACCGAAGGCGAATCCGAGTTCTTGTACCCCTCTTTTTCCTTTAAATCTTCCACATCTTCTCTCATCACTCTTTGCTCTGAAGCTTCTTTGGGTTCTTTTGCATCACCATGGCAATGATGATGATGATGATGATGAGGAGGATAATAATGATGATCGTGGGCCTGGACTTTGGTTACATCTTTTGCAGACTCCACTTGGTCCCTGCCACGCCCCTCGGGCTCCATCCGCCATCCACCATCCGCCCTCCGCGTCTTGCGCCCCCTTTTAACCCGTTGCGTTTGTTTTTGCTGTTGTGTGTGTTCCTTTTGTGCCGTTTTATTAACGCTTCACTTTTTTCCAATGCCTGTTTTGTCCACGTTCCTTTCCGATGGCAGGAATTCTGCTCTTCTTGGCCTAACCGATGTCTATTTCTGGCCAAAAAGAGCGAAAAGACGCAGGCGAGATGGTAAGAAGGAGAAGAACTTGTGTTGGGGGTCACTGGGAGACGGCTAATTTATGTTGAAAATGCAAAAAATTGAAAATATGCAACGGCGATCGAGGTGAAGAGAAGAAAAAGTAAAAAGAGCTAAAGAAGACGAAGCAAATATAGGGGGAGGAGAATTGAAGGTAGGGGTTCTGAAGAATCTGGTGTTGGGTTGTAGAAGATTTGGGCGCCCTGCGAATAAGTAAATAAATAAAGGGATATGAGAAATAGAGGGGAATCAGAGGGTTAAAAAGTCTAGGTAAGGATATAGCAAATGTCAAAGTAAAACATAGAAATAAATAAAATGATAATATACAATCTATAAGTATATATTCAGATCTTAGGTTAAAAAGTATTACAAATTATTCTATTAAATAAAAATAAGGGATATATTTTTTTAAAATATTTGAATCTTGTAATACAAAGAATAGGATGTTAAAATAGAAAAATGTAACAACCTATTAAGGTAGTGGATAAGAAATACTGTACAAATTTCCATACTCAACCGACCGATTCTCAAGTTGAACTTGATCATTTTTACGGATTTCCTTGCCCACTTTTTATGGCTTACGTTAAAGACAACACGTAAAACGTAGTTCAAAATTAACTTTAGCTTACAAATTATCATTGTCATCAGCTGGGCTGTCGACACCCTTCTGTTTCTGCTGCTGCCTCTTCGTTTATGGTATGTGATATATATAAAAATAAATGTATAACCATGTGCACATGAACAGAAACAAAAAAAAAACTTAATTAAAATTGTATGCAAGGTCGAAATTAGTTGCCAACGTGGCCCTCACGTCAGTGGCATGAAAAAAACTACCTACTGATTACTTTATTCATAATTCATTTAAGATAGCGCACGCATTCGCACAGGGCGCCCCAACCCCCAAGATAAATTCGCCCCCCATTGAAGCGTCATGCGCACGTTTTTTGACTAATTTTCAAAAACGCAAGCAGAAAAAAAACTGAACATCATGAAAACCTGATTGCAATAATAATGAGATCGATTCAGAATGAGATATATTTATGTGCGTATACGCTGTCTATAAAATAAACAAATATACTCTTAAATCTATATTGAATATGGATTTTGTATGCTTTATTTATTCTGAAACGAATGAAAGTCGCAGTTTTTCGTGGGCATATTATTAATGGCATTTTATTGGTGGCGTTCTTTTCCACTTAAAGCTTCGATTTATTTCAGTTTTAAATAAATGGCCAAGATTAAATGGTGTTATCAATTTTATTGATATTTTAAATTGGCCAATTAATTTAGTTGTTTTATTATTTTTTGAAGAAGAACAAATTTGCACTAATTAAATAACGAAAAACAAATGACTTAGGAAACGAACTTGCATGAGTCTTCTTATGACATTAAACAAATAATTTAGAACATAATTTTTATAATTTTAAGAAAAATCAAAAGTTAAAATTCTAGAACTTTACTTGATATTGATATTTAAAACTGGGCAACTAATTTAGTTGTTTTATAATTTTTTAAGAGCAAATTTGCACTCATTTAAAAATCAAATGACTAAGGAAATGAACTTTCATGAATTTTCCTATGACAATTTTAGTAGTTTTAACATAAATCTAAGAACTTTATCTACAAACAAAAGACTTAGGACACAAACTTGAGACTTTGAAACTTTATTAAAGAGGATACGAAATTAAAATATGCAAATATTCCAATCTTATATCTTGATCTTATCTACCCATTTTGCCACTTGTTTCTTGGGAAAGGATTTGCATTTTTTTTCGGTTTCTCTGGTACCACCCACAAAACAAAAACCCTCAAAACAATAGAGGTTCTGTCAACAGATTTTCGCATTTTTCGCAGGTTACGCATAGATGGGCGTACTTCAGGCTTGCGGCGGAGGGCGTGGCACTGCAAAAACCTTGTGGCTCAGCTGGGATTAGGATTTTTGTGTGTGTTTTCGGTGCGCTCAGCGGGGGAATCCTCAGCGTTATACAATAATACTCATCACGATGATGATGACGATGATAAAGACAATAACAAGACAACAACGCAACAAGTGCAAGTGCAAGTGACAACAACAAAAGTAACGACTGCAATTGTCGGCTTTTTTTTTCTTGCCTCAGTCCAAAAATCTGAGGAAAAAATATAAAGAGACCCAGACACAAAAGCAGCGCAGCAGCAGTAAAAACAACAACCATAATGGTAACAAGTGCTCGCAAATTGTTGCCTGCACAACAACAAAAAAAAAAAAAAAAGGAGCAACAACAACCACAATGGATTAACCATTAAACTTAAAATTCAAATTCAAGTTCATGATGAATGTATCACGTGCAAAGAGTCGAAGCCCAAGTTTTGTTGGCTGTGGAGTCTGGCATTTTTTTTTTGGATTTTTATTTTTCGGTCTTTTGACTCCATGGCTTGGCTGTCGGTTGGATTTTTTTTTCCTTCTCCGATGTCTGTACTTTTTGTTGGCGCTTTTTTTTGGTTGATTTTTGTTTTTTTTTTTTTTGTGTTTCGCAGTCGAACACGACAAGTACAACAACAGCAAACAGCAGCAGCAACGAGAACAAGCTGGCTGTCTGCTTGGTACCTTGTGGTAATAAGTGGCTTGATTTTTTTTATTCGGCTTTTGGTCATAACCAAAGTGTGCGGTACACTAGTTGGGTACATTGGTTATTACAAAGAATTGGGAAAAAATAAAGTAGATATTGAATTTTTACAGATTTACATTCCAAGATACATTTTAAGATTCATTTCAAGATACATAGATACATAGATTTACATTTCAAGATACATAGATACATAGATTTACATTTGAAGATACATTTCAGTATCATCTCTTTTACATAAATCGCATTTTAAATGTAATTATCTAATTTAAGAAAAGGAGTAACTAGCTACCTTCATTTTAAGATACATTTAAAGATTTATTTAAAGATACATTTAAAGATATATTTTAAGATACATTTTAAGATACATTCCAAGATACATTTTAAGATTAATTTAAAGATACATTTTAAGATCTGAAAGAAAACAAAAATTTGGCTCTACAACTAGAACAAAAAGTAACTGAAATATGTTTTTGAAAAATTTTAAAAATATGTATATACGTAAAAATTATTCAGTTGTCAACAAATGTCAAGAACTTAAAATTGAATAATTATGTGCTTAGGCTTTTTGTTGTAAAATGGTTATTTTATTTTTTGGGAGGGATTTTTTTCAAATTCTATGGATTTCAATTTCGAAATATAACAATCCTTACATTCCTTTTCCATTTTTTTTAAAATAATTTTTTTAATTTGGATTTTTGGCTAGGACACATCACAGGTTGTTATGGCTGAGCTTTTTTGTGCACCTTTTGATTTTTCCGCCTTTGTCGAGTCGGAATGGGGCGGGTTTTTGGGTGTCTGCACGTACTCACACAGATACTCACGCACACAGGCAACGGGGCTTAGACTTAGACACCGACACCAGTGCAAAAACACGTACAACGAGAAGCAACTTGACTTGCCAGCGTTGTTTATTTTTACCTTTATAATATTTTTTTATCTATTTTTTTTTATTTATTCGTTTTTTTTTTTTGGCTATTTACCGCACTTGAACATTTTTTGCGCTCGTTTGTTGTTATTGTCATTACCGTAGTTTGTCTGTTTTTCTTTCCCTTTTTCTTTGGAACATTGTCTGTTGATGGAGTTGTTGTTGTTGCTTTTCTCGCCGCTTTACATCATACTTCTACTCCAAACATTTCCCACTCTCTTTCTTAACCTTTTATTTCTTTCTTATGTAATTCTCGTCGACTGTTGTTCATTGGCAGCAATTATGCAATGATCAGGTAGCACTTCCAGAATATTTACCATGGGGGTACCACCCTTTATCTTTTTTTTTTTTTTCTTGTTTTGTAAATCTTGTTTTATTTTTTTTTTTGTGTGTGGTTCTCAAGGTGATCCGAAATTAAGTTTGACTTTGAGAGCATTACAAGAGCGAGATTGAGTTGCTTTTGTTGATCGCAATCGAAATCCATGTGAAACGATAGCAATTTGGATAATTGAATGAGCTTTGGCTTCCATTATCTTGTTGTGTTTGATTTGGCTTAGCTTAATTGTGCCATGCGACCGTTAATTTGACTAATCGCAAATTTCCTGTCCGCTTCCTGTTGCTCGGTGGTAAATGGGTACACCGAAAAAAAATTGTGTTAGAAAAGTAACTAATGCTACATTAATTCTGCACTATTGAGTAGCACCTTGGCGGCGATAAGATGAGTGTTAAATTAATATTAACCAAAATATCACAATGAAAATCACAAAAATAATATCACATTTCCAAAATCTAGACTCTTTAGAAATAAAACTGTAAAATGTAATCTTTATATTATTTAGTCTTAAATCTATACTACAATATAATTTAAATACTCTTCTCTAGTATACTTTTAATACAAACCATATTAAATCTTAACTTTCTGTTTATTTTTTTTTTGGGTGTAGAAGAATTGCTAAGTTTTCGACTTGGGATAAGTAAATCTACGACGTTTTTTGTAAGCTTTATTTTTAAGCTTTCAAATTTGTTATTTATTTATTTATAATAATACCTAGGCGAAATATTTATATTAATTTAATTTTATATCATATATTGTTATTCAGAAATTATAAAAGGAAATTCCTGGTACGTACTTATTTATGCATTTTAAAATAGAATAAGCAAAGAGCAAAAGAGCAGATCTACATTCACCTTTTAGGGGTCTTACAAAGAGCAGAGTTTAGCTAAGCCCATCACAGAAACCTTATGTTCCCAAGTTCCCAAGTTCCCAACTTCTCGCAGCCCCGATTCATCCAGTATTATGACACACCCTAACACCTTGAATCAACATCGATGTCATGCGACATTTAATAGGGCTAATACGCCATAATCATGCTGTTGTAATAAGAGAGACGTCAACACGCCGCACCACAGGGAACTTGATTGATAAAAAAGCAAACCGAGACCAAAAACCAAAAACCGAAAGCCAAAGCCCCAAAGAAATGGAGATAGGTAAACCGATCTGAGATATGTAGGCATGTATGTAAATACAAGCTCGTATATAAGTTGGCACAGTGACTATTGGGAATACCAAGAAAAGTCAACTGCAGTTTAGCATATCAATGCCGGCTATCGATGATAAATGCGTTCGTCTTTAGCATTGCATTGAAATCAGCTCTCGAGCTCTCTTGGTTTAAATACAAAAAAAACCTTTTTGGCCACTAAGCTCACGCAATACAAACAAACAAACGTATCGGTCTGAAAACCAAATGAATGTTAATGCTAATTTAGTGGACAAGCTCCACTCACTCGTTGAGTGAAAGAAGGGTTCGAAATATCAATGAATGGGCTGCTGGCCAAAAGGAAAAATAGAAATGTCCAAACGCCCCTTTTTCTTTCTTTTTTTTTTTGGTGGGAGGTGGACTATCAATTTTGGATGGGTTGGGATTCTGGTTGTTCTTTTTTTGGGACTGGTCGAATAAATATGATGCTTCATATCAGAATTTTGTCATTTTATGTTTTTTAATATATATATATATTTAAAAAACTCATGATTCATATTTTATTTTCTTTCCTAAATATTTTTTTATACCTGCTTATTTTTTTTTTTTTGATTTTTTATCACGCTTAAACTTTTTTACCTCTTAAAAATCAATATAATACTGTGCAAGTATTATCAAAAAAATTATAAAATATAAAAATATTCCAAAATCCTTGAAAATTCCAAAGATTTCATAAAAGTTCGATAAAAATTGTAGGGTGCCCGAAAAAGTACCGTTCTCAAGTCAAAGCAGAAGCTTCGAAACCACAAAATATCGCATCTAAAATGTATAAATGCACTCACCAAACAAATACACCGCCTCGATGATAATAAAAGCAATGATGATGTCGGTGAGAATGTCCACTGGCCATCCCATAAATTTATGCTAAAATTTAACTTTTCTTTCAAGTAGTTGACCGAAGCGACCGGCGAGGGGAGAAAGGTCACCTCAACGAATGGTGTCGCGGTGACAAAATGCCACATAAATATTACACGAAGCCCCACTCTGATAAGCGAATGTCAGTCTTATTAAAAATAAAAGAAGGCAAATGCCCAACAAAAGGCATCCGATGCCGATACCCGAAAATGGAAATGAGTATGAACAAAGCGCACTAAAAAGCGTATTGGAAATGAAAGAAAGAACTTCCGAAAATGCCCAAGGGGCCATAAAATTGGCTGTCGGTGGGATGGGATTTGTGCATTTCACCTGCTTTGATAGGTATTTGTTTTATTGTCAGCGAAATAAATAAAATTCTGGACAAGCAAAGCCAAGAAAAGGTGTTCCACATGTTTATCTATAAAATATTATCAAGTAAAAGTAATATATAGCCATAGGTTCAAGGAATAATGTAAAATATTTATTTAATTCTCTTGGATAAATGAATAATTCTCTGTATTATTACTTCAAATTACAAAAAAGCTCCCCACCAAAAAAAAAACTTTGAGATCCAACGATAATGTAATCCCTGCATTATCCAATTCCACAAACCATTGACTCCAAAAAGCGATCTTGAGGTTCCGCAGAACGGTCAGCTAATCGGATTTCCCAATGTAATTTTTCAGCCTGGTGCGATTGTTGCTCGGTTTTTTTGTATATTTTTTTTTTCGCCGGCTTCCTCTTCGGTTAAGCTTACACTTTGTCGCTATTTTGTAGTTCTTAACGCCTTCGGGCAACAGTAGCGCAAATAGCAACAATAATAATAGCATTAACATCGGCATTAGCATTGGGCCCGCGCTTGTCATGGCTAGAGAATCTCACAGGCATTCGTAGAAATACACTGAGAAAAATCGGAAGAGATATTTCAAATATATTTTAAAGCTTAAACTACCGTTTTTCATATAAAATTTTATATTTTTTTAATAAAAGAAGCTGATATATTTTATTAAAGTAACTTTATGTGACTTTTAAAATAGTTCTTAAAAATAGAGCGACATTTTTAAGTTTAAAATGTTTTTATTATGCTCGAATCAAGTTGAATTGGCGGTATTTAAGTACATTGTATGTACAAATAAACTATTAGTTCAAAAATTTATTAAATAAACTCAATTTAACTTTTCTCTTTTCACCATTTCGTTCTTATATTGATACCAAAATGCACTTACACGGTTTTTAAGAACGAATGTTCTCTATTCAAGAACGAATGTTCTCAATTTAAGAACGAATGTTCTCAATTCAAGAACAATGTTCTCAGTTCAAGAACAATGTTCTCAATTCAAGAACAAGGTTCTTGGATAGTTTTCTCTGCGTACGGTTTATAGTAATTTAATAAAGTTTTGGAAACGTAAACAAAATTAAAAAAATACTGTTCGAAAATATATTGAATTTATAAAATTTACTTATATCCGTTTCTCTCAGTGCATTCACTTGGGCAGAGGGACAAGTGTAATGGACACGCTCGATTCCCATCCACATCATGAAGATCACGATGAACTTGAAGTTTCGCACTCGCTTGATTGAGTTGTTCTTCTTCTTGCACTCTGGTCAGCTGGCATGGCTCAGCAGATCGGACTAGCTGTACTTTATATATAACGATTCGACCATGGGAACTACTGGCCTAGCCGCTCTTCATCATCTTCCTCATCATTCGCGGCATTGCCGGCAAAATGTGACAGACAGCATCCATTACCCTAACGATAATTGGCCAGGGTATACGATTCCCAGATCTCTCCATTGCGAGTTTAGCCAGCAACGGATTATGCCTGTGTCCCCTATATGGTTGGGTACTTGTATACAATAATATACCATCTAATGTATACTTTACAAAACAAACAAACACTGAAGATTGTTAATTTTTAGAGGGAATTTATTTAGACCTTGAAGTCATAACAAAATGGTTAGTAAATTGATAGATATCTATTTCAATTTCCTTATCTATGTTTAAGCAACCCATAAATTCGGTCTTAAGTTGTAAAAAAATTATATGTTAATTTTTTTTTATTTAATAGGTATGCAAAATAGTATAGGATATATGCCTGTGCTTAACATATTCCCTCTTCATTTTTACCTTGCATTGTGACAGTGACGTAATCCAACCACAAAAAAAAGCAAGTACAGTACTGAGTACTGAGCTCTATGGGGTTCTTGTATTTTTTTTTTGTTCCGACTACTACTTGTTCTTTTTCTACAAAACCGATTCTAAGCTTTTCGTGTTTGTTTTGTTGACTCGGAGACCCGGACAAATGACTTCCGTTGCGGCTGGGCTACGCTCTCATCATAAACTAAAGAGACCCAAGGAGTCACACTGCGTATGCGCAATAAAAATAAATATAAACCAATTTTGTTGTATATAAAATAGATATTCGCTTTTGGGCATGGTATGCATTCCCATTATCTTTCGATGATGATGATGGTGCACCTGTTCTAACACCTTTTCTTGGCCTGTAGTAAAGATAAGACCAAACCCTAGTATGATTTTCGAAGTACCCACAAGCGCAGGAAAGAAAATTTCCTTTCATAGCTTTCAGGTTTTTGTTTGTTTTTACGACACTAGCGGGTTCCTAATGTCACTTTGATTGGTTCTTTAAAAATCTTCCTTTTTTTTTAGTTATATCTTTTATTGATTTATGTAGATGCGGCTCTCGGATGTGTGTGAAAAGTTTTGATATCGGGATTTTTTTTTGGGGGGCTTCCCAAGCTGTCGTCGTATCTTATTAGACTGTGATTTAAGCTCCACAACGGGCACTTTAAACTATAAAACTCAAATATAATAATGGAGCGACTTAAAGACGTTTCGTTCGTTGAAGATTTTCATTCAAAAGTTTTCACTTCCTCGGAGAGAAAACCAGGGTGAATGGTTAAAGCTTCTTTGATTGATTTCCGTCGATTGATGACAATATGGAAAACATGTGTGAGAAAATCAAAAAAATAAGGTTTTAAAAGCATTTGTCAATGATTTGTACAGCTAAGAGATCGTTATCCTAGATGGAGAAGAGCTTTAAGGGCTTAAGTACTATTTTGAGTTTATAAGATGAGCTTAAGTTAAGTTAGTTTTGTTTGAGTACGTTTTTTTTTTTTTTTGAAAGCCCCATTTATAAGTTCTTTGATTCATCAAAAAGTTGGGGAACCCATAAATACATATTTAAGTTAATATATGTTATCCATTAAAGTCAAAGCTGATGAAGTAGGAAATTGAAGAATGGAGAGAAGAAGAGGAAAGACTTCACGGTTCTTAGTTTGATAAACAAACCAAGATTAGTTGTAGTAGTCATTAAAAAAAGAAAGAACTCCACTGGCTGATGAAAGGCAATAAATGTCCCGATGAAATTAAACTTATCTACTGAATAAGCTGCATTTTTGAAAAAAGAAGGGAAGATGGAGGAGTATACAGTGGGAAAAACATAAGTGTATATCATACTTTTAACCATAGGAATAATACGATTGGTTATCTTTTAAAACAAAGACTCTAACTTGCTTTTAAAACTAAAATAGTTTTAAGATCATAGTAAAAACCATTAACTTTTTTTTAAGGAATGTGTTGAATGATACCTCAATATTTTCTAAATAACGATTATGATAGAAAGACTTGAGAAATCATAAGTGAGTCAAGGTAGCAAAGATTCTTTTCTGTGTTCTGGTCTTTACTTTTGTGGGTGGGAAATGGGAATGGGAGTGGAAATGGGGTGGTGGTGGTTGGAAGATCCCTAGGGGCTTCCCCCGACCAACAGGTGTGCTCATCGTGTGTGTTTGAGTTTCTGATAAGACTGTGGATGGTCAATGCATCGCTGGCTGTTCTGTTCTTTGCCCGGTTTGGCTGGCTTATTGCTGTTCTGATTGTTGTATAATTCTCTTTATACAGTCCAGCGGGCTGTCCATCAAACGGCACCGTCACCGGCAATTAGATGAATTGCTACCATTGCAGAAAGTGGTCAAACTGAGAGTCTAAGTCTACTCATAGTCAGACTCAAACTGAAACGCGAGTGTGGAATCAGTATTATTGCTTTGGCTTACATAAAAGGCCATAAATTAGTCACTTAACCGCTCCAACTGATGCGGCTGGTGCTCCTGTTTGATATAAGTATGGCCAGAAATGGCATATGGCCGAATGCCAATACAGTTCTTCTATTCTGGCCAACTATTCTGGCCAGCCAGCCATTCAGCCAGCCAATCTAGCAATTCTTTAACAATTCAACAATCTATCACTGCCACTCAAAATGCTTTCTATCCTTTTTGTTGCACTCTAATGATCTCTCTAGCGCTTTTGCTCTAATTGACTGACAGTCCAAACACACACACAGTGTACTCTGGGCTAGAAAGAGATGGCCAGAGGAGTGTTGGAAAGAGATGGGACTGTGGGAGGCAGAGTGAGAGGGTGAGATCGTTTGGATCGTTTGCAATTTCTAGAACAATTAGTCCAAAGATCGTTTTTGGCTTCGACAGCAATTAGCTTGCCTCCTCCCACTCTCTCTATAAAACGCTAGAGATGGGACTGTGAGTTAATCGATTAATCGGTGGTTATCTGTCAAGTTTAACCTACAAATAATACAAATAATAAATTTGAAATCAAAAATATATTTATTTAAATTTGTATTCATAATCTGATTAAATATAAGTTTCTTTCTTATTTAAAGTTTACCAATTTGTTGAGATCAATTTTATACATATCGATAGGTTTTTTCATTGTTATCATAGCCACTAAAGTTTTTTATTTTAAACCCTTCGAATAGAAAAGATCTACGTAAACAGTTAAAGAAAAAATATATTTTTAGTTATAGAAACCAAATCAAATTGATAAAAAAGGCATTCCGTGATCTCAAACAACTAATAAATCATGATTATTTTTATTTATTTTACATCAAAAGGAACAACGCGTTTATTTTTAAAATAAAAACGGACCAGGCCATTTATAAGTCTTAAGTTTAACCTAAAGCCTAAACTATCTAAGAGAGAGTGTGTTATTTTTAACACCTCTTCAACCTTTTGTTTTCCTTTCTTTCTAGTCGGTATTATTCCACCTGAGTGGATGATTTACTTTCTTGATTTATTTATAGACGAACACTTCAGCACATTCGGCTGCTCTATTTATAGCGTTGCTCTTTTGTGCAAAAAGAAAAAAAGAGAGATGAACTGTGATTAGTGCCAAAGTTTTGTATACATTCCTTTACGTATTTGCTAATATACCCGTATATAATTTCACAGATTTTATTTTTCGTGCAAATTATTGTTATTTTGATGTCTGCATTCATTCACAAAAATCGCTTTAGAGAGCCACGCAACAAATGATTAAGTTCGAAGATTTTTTGGCAGTTATTTTCGGTTCGATTTTAAGCAGCTTAACATGGAGATCGCCCTGAGCTGGCTGTTTAAATTATATTGATGAGCTACAAAGCGAACATTTTGACTGGCTGATCTAAAACGCAGCCATCAAAATATTGGTGTGCATTTAACATTTTTATAAACCAAGAATCGTTCAACTTTGTGTAAATGATTCGAAATTTAATTCGATTTTATTTTATGACATTGCGAGTTTTCTGTGAAACACGTTTTAGAAATGCTTATCGAATAAGTGAATGACATCAGGAATATTTAAAAATCTAATCAAAAATTGTATCGTTTGAATCGAGTTCATTATGTTTATGAGGGCAGTTTATGTGTATTTTGGTTTACTTTGCATTTCGGAAATTTATGATTGGGTTAAGGAATCTTCTCTAAAAGGTTTTGAAAAAATCATAAATAATAGATGACAGCTAATAGTTTTGTTGCTTCAATAATAATGTTTCTGTGGACTGATGGAATATTATAAAATATTGTATTTTCTTTATAACATAACAACCCAGTTTACTTGTTATGCAGTCCATCTGTATTAACAATGATAGCTCATTTTGCAGTCCACCTAACCGATGCTTTTTGCACAGATTATTTGTATTTATTATCTTATTTCTTTTGGCTGGCCTGCAGATTTTTGCAGTTCATTGGACTGAGCCAAAATCCAAGTCGCCAGTGTCTGCTGACTAAGTGAATGAGTCGCCATCGTTGTTATTATTATTATTATTTTTTCGTTGTTGTTTCTGAGGCGCATCAACAGCGAGAAGAAAGAAATGTGGCCCAACAGAGCAAAAACATACAAAAAATACAAAAAAAATACAGGAAAAAAAGACAAGACGAAAAACTTTACTTATAAGAGATAAATTAGCGCGATTTCCGAGATGCTTGGCTTGGCTCACACGCAACAAGTCGAAAGTCATAATGACTAATGATTTAAATGTGGCCAGAAATTGTTTAACTCACTGATTAAAAAATAAACCACATTCGTATCGTATGCGTATCAATTTAAAGCCAACATTTATTTTAATACCACTTTGATTGCGAAATTCCGCATCAATTATGGCGTTAATCAAAATGTGAAGCATATTTTATGGCAAGCGTTAAACAGTTAACTAGCCAAAGTATGCAAATCATTTGATTGCAACTCAAATCGTTTGTTAATTAAATATTTGCGATTTCCTGGGCTGTTCTCGCTGATTTGTTCGATGTTGATTAGTTTTGAGCCTTAATTGCTTAAAATAGCTGAGAAAATATATGACAGAGGGGGTATACGTATAATTGAAAGGGTGAAATTTAAATAATTATTATGAACCTTGGAAACTAAAAGCTTTTATTTTATTTAAGATCAATTTTAATCTGCTCTTATAGATAGCAAAAACATCAGAAATATAACAGTCTTTATAGCATACACAGAGTAAATTCTGGCTTTCTCATCTGAGTTGAAAGTGTTCTTAAAAAAGGTAACGATATTTTTGAAGTTGAAAATGTTTTTATTTTGCTCAAATCAAGTTGAATTGTATTGTAGAGTATACTTAAAAGTTGTTAAATAAACTCAATTTAACTTTTGTCTTCTCACCATTTCGTTATAATATTTGATACTTACACGGTTTTTAAGAACGAATGTTCTCAATTCAAGAACAATGTTCTTGGATATTTCTCTCTGTGTTCAATTATGCAATCTAATTGTTTAGTGACACAGCAAATTAAAACTTGCTATTATTTTTCTTTAAAATTACTTGGTTTTTGTAACGATTTTTAATCCGGAACCTGTGATTTCAAATCAAAATTTTGATTTGCAGTAGCCCCAATTGAGAATGAAACCTTTCTGTGGCCATTTCCGATGGCAATTGAATTGCCGCTGAACTCTTTAGTATCTCGAGCAGCAATTAGCATCCAAAAGATTGCTCTGCGCTGATCTCGTTAGATGATATTCAATTTTAATTTCAGTTTCGGTTCAGTTTCGGTTTCGTGCGGGACGTGAGGCACGCACAAAACGGCAAACTCCAAGACAAATTGTAGGCTCAACTACATTTATTTTCCTCATTTTTTTGTGAGTTGAATTTTTTTTTTCGGGTAGTTGGTAGTTGGAGCGGCTTAGAAAACAACGAAGCAAACGATTGTCTGTCGGCCGGCCTTTTTGGCCTTGGCCTTGACGTCGGTTATTGGCAGCCATAAACTAAAATTAAGCGAAACGTTTTCAACAAAAAATGCCACACATACAAAAAAAATCACAGAAACACATCTCTGCAAATTGCGTAAAGAGTTTTTTAATTGCCCCCCACTGAAAAGCGTAGATCTCAAAATTAAACAAAGCCTAAGAAAAAACTCAACATTTTATATACATATGTGTATATAAAGTGTGAGAGACCCCCTTGTGCATATATGAATATAGATTTATAGACAGCCAAAATATTTTCCCCGGATGTACCTGTTGCTGCAGGAAATTCACACGTGAAATGTTTAATTAATGAACAAAAATATGGCCAATAATCGAAATGTTGATGACCAAATTCAAAGGAAATACTTTTGGGGAGGTTAAGATACCTATTTAACGGTAACTTGTTGTTCTTTGATTGATACTTTTCTTTCAATTGGTTTTCAAACTGTTTTTTTGCTGAGATACTTTAAGCTGATTTTATTTAATGATGATATTTGTATTTAAACAAGAAGAAATGCCAAAAAATATGGTACAGTTAAGTTACTTAACGGTTTGAAATGGCAATGTCAAGGCAATTAAAAGAATTCGATGGACAAAACTTACGAAATTCCAGAAGAGATCAGCAAATAAAGTTGCGAGGGCAATGAACAAAGATGTCCAGCAAATGCCGATTTGTCAACCTCAAATGATGAAATTATTAATTTCAAGCAATGGAGAAAATTCTGGAAAAAGAAAAGAGAGCCAGAAATGTTATTGAAATAAATCACAACAAATCGAGCAGACAAATATTGATCGGAAGCACTGGCCAATGGAAAATAAACATTAATTAGCATAATCAAAGTCCACTTCCCTTCCTTTTTTCAGTTCTAAGATCTGTGCGATCTGTGCGATCTACACGAAGCCAAAGAAACCGCAAGGAGAGATTATGATTTGTGCGACTTGAAACAGAAAACTTTGCCAGATGGTCGGCGCTTTAATTAGATGGTGTAAGAATAAGCATACATATAGGTCTGTCCATATGTACTGTGTGTGTTAAATAAACTACCGCACAACATGCGAAATTCTCACGCAACAGAGCAAGACGCAAAAAAAAAAAAATTAAATAAAAAATCCAGAAGAGGGAAATAGACAAATAATAAACGAGTTGAAAGAGCAGAGAGAAGCAGAAATTCTGGCCAATAAATTTCAATGTCACTTACACTTGATTTATAAACCAACAGCAAATTGGATAAAGGCGGCCGAGAAGAAAAAAAAAGGGGGAATATCCAGAACCAGAACTGTAAACTAAATGAAGAAAAGAAGAGTTAATCTAATTACTTCCTCATTGATTTCAAGTGCATTTGAGCGTGCTGGCATCTCTGCTTTAAAAGGGAAAAAGTGTAGCAAAACTAAGAAATAGTATCATGATGAAGGCATTGGGCGTTAAATTAAAATTACAGATCTGCAGACTTTTTTCTATGTTGATAAAAAATAAAAAATGTAATAATTAAAATGTAATACTAAAAGTGTAATACTTAAAATGTAATACTAAAAATGTAATACTAAAAATGTAATACTAAAAATGTAATACTAGAAATGTAATACCAAAAATGTAATACTAAAAATGTAATACTAAAAATGAAATACTAAAAATGAAATACTAAAAATGTAATTCTAAAAATTTAGTAAAAAAATATATTAATAAAAATAAAGTAAGGAAAATATAGTAATAAAAATATAATAATAAAAATCTAATAAAAACAATACAAATATAAAAATAAAAATATATATAAATAAAATATTAGGACATTATAATACTAAATATTTACCACAGCCATTCAAACTTCTTCTGCAAATAAATACATCAGAAAAGACCTTACAAAGTATTTGAAAAATCTCCTGAGGAATCGCTTTATGATCCTTTAATGGGCCGAATTAAAGTGCTGTTCTTTCTCTGTTTTTTCGTTCTGGTAACGATGCAAACAGCTAGTAACAAAAAAAAAAGTGTAACGTTGTAACATTTTAATGGAGCAGCATTTTGTGGCCAAAAATGGACTGCAGTTGTTGTTTGCCAATGAAAAGCACTTGTTGCCAGCTTGTGGTTCCTCTGACTTGGACTCAGATTCAGATTTAGATGCCTCTCTGCCACAATGAGCTTTCATTGTAATAACAAAAAAAAAAGTAAAAAAGGTTAAAAAAACAGCGAAACAATGGACAAAGATTCTCGATGTTGTTGCTTTTGTTGCCCCTGACTTTGTGGCATGATAATGATGTTGTTGGTTACAGAAAAAAAAAAACAACAACAACAGAGCGATTCACACGAACTTCAACACTTGAGGCAGCAACAACAATCATGGCAGGCAAAGTGTTTGCCTTTGTTGAGATACCCTATCGAAAGAGTATTTATATTGTGTAGTACCTCTATGATTATATAATACAAAATTATTTAATAACATTTTTTTTTTATTCTTTGGGACTTGATTGGATTTTTTCAGGGGATTTTTATACTTGCATAATAATATTTAAGTAATCAAAATTTTTATAATATTTAAATTATTTAAATTTTTATAATAATACTTAAATAAATTAAGTTTGTATAATAATATTTTACTAATTTAAAATTTTATAATATTAGTTAAATAATTTGTGTAGCTATATAGTAACATGTAAATATTATAATACAAATTTCAGTGCCCTGAACTACTTTTAAAGAAAATATATATTAATAAATTTACTATCCAAAAGTGTAAAAAATGGTCGTGTTAATAAATTCTTTTAAGGTTTTTATTTTTGTTGCAAATCACACAATAGACATGACAACAACAACAAGCTCAGCAGCGCAATGTAAGCTGCAAAAATCTATTTCCATTTCAATAAGAAACGAAAATGTTGTATTTTGTTTTTATGTTTTTTGTAGTAGTTTTGCTTTATTTTTTTTTAGCTGCTACTTTTGCTGTTGTTCATTGTTTGTTCTTGTCACGCTGCTCTGCACAAAAAGAGGGGGAAAGGGGGCGGGGGATGGGCGTAAGGGGCATGGGGGCGTGGCTTTTGGTGTTTGTTAGAATTCGCAATCATAGAATTTGTGTGTTAAGTACACAAAACCCACAATGAATCTGAATTTGTTCTGGTCAGTTGATGTGTAATTTGGTATTTAAATTCTTTTGTGCGTTTCTCAATAAAACGTGCCACTTTGTCTCATCCTCTTTTTTTTCTCACACACACCTCTTTCATCTTTTTGCAAGTTTTACAAAATTACTCATTTTTAAATTTTTAATTTTAGATTAAGTACAAAAATAGCTTATACGGCTTCAAATTGTGTTAATTTAAGACTTAACTTTACTGAAATAATCTAAAAATATACCAAAAACTTGCGTGGTGAGAATTTTCAAGTTCGTTGCCTAAGTCTTTCGTTTTCCTGAAAAAAGAAGAAATCAAAAAACCCAGCCAACAACAAACAAACAATTCGGTTCACTTCAGTTCATTTCATTTCGTTCGACTACAGTTAGCCAAGTCAAGTTCGCCCCTTTGCCAGTTTTTCGACCAAGTACAAGTTCTAATGAAATTTGTCAATAAAAATTCGCAGAATTCCAACGAGCGAAGCGAAAAAAAAACCCGACAAAATAAAAAAAACAAACGAAAACAGGGATCATAAAAATAAAACGAGTCAACAAGCAAAAGCTTTGGTTGTTCTTACGTCCGAGTATGAATCAAATTTACTTTTTTACCGTTTTAAGCGAAAGGAGAAGATGGCAAATATATGTGTATACGATATGGATATACGTATATGTACGTTCAAATTTGTTAAGTCAATGCAAAAAAATGTGTTTAAGGCGAGACACAAAGTATGCGACACTCATAAAATTTTATAATACATTTTAAATTTTATTTTGAAAATGTTTTTATAATTTTTTTCTGCCTTAAACTAAAAAGAATATAAAATATTTGAGAAGGAAGGTCTTTTATTATTTTATAAAATTTTGGTTAGTAATTTTTAAGATATTTGTTATTATATTATTTATTATAGCATTATTATTATTGTATTATTTTTATAGTATTAGTTTTATAGTATTTTTATTATAGTATTATTATTGTAGTATTATTATCATATTTTAGTATTTTTATTATATTACTTATATATTATATTAATATAGTATTATTATTATATTATTTTGTAAAATTTTCTTTAAGTGGCAAATATTTAAAATAATATTTATTAAATATAATCATTCTTCCAGTGTAAGCAACGTATATTGTATGTGTGAACAAATGTGCATAAGTGGAACAATCGGCAGTCCAGTGGAGCTTCAGTTCAGTTCAGTCATTGTCATTCGCGAAGAATTTTTGATTTTTGGGGAATATACACAGGCACATCAGATACAGATCTTAATGCGTATATAGTAAGAAACTGGTCAGACATGCCCAACAAAGTGTGGGCGTGCTATATTTCTGGAATCGATTTTTGGTGAGTAGCAGGACAAGGTCATTAGAGAAGTTTTTTGTGAAAATAAAGAATAAACTAAAGCTTTTGATATAATGCTAAAAAATAAATATTAAGAAATTGAATCTAAATAAAACGAGCCTTGTAAAAATGTCGTAGTTAATTAATATATTCCTCGAAAGCAAACAAATTGCCGGCTTATCGGGCGACATTCATCAGTAAATTCTTAAGTCATTACCATGCTGGAAAATTGAACTTACGAGACTGATGTATAACAGCCTAGCCTATAAAGCGAGTGCCTTAAATTAGATATGCGCTTAATGCGATGAAAACATTAAAAATGCATCACAGTCGAGTCGGCTGTCGAGTCAGCTCCCACGACATTGGCTTGGTAAAATTCACTATACATACATATATAGACACAGATACTATATAGTATAAGTAGGGGAGAGAATATACCCCACTCAGAAGGTGCCACCACACCACCATCTACCACAAAAAACAATTGCTCACCCACCGACGCCACCGCAATGAACTCATGGAATAATTATCCTATGAATGAGCAGTTTGCATGATCATTGCCAAAGCTTCCGCTTTTGTTTTTCTTTATATTTTTTTTTATTGTTGTTGTTATATTTTTTTCTTTTGTTTTTGCTGTTGCCGTAGTTCTTTTGCAATTACCGCATGAAAATGTTGCATTTAAGAGGCATTTTCGAGGCATTTTCCCTATGTCATAGACACGAGGGTTACTCAGACAATATTCCAACTAATTCAGTGACTTTTTCCCATCAGTATATATATATATTTATACATGCTTATACCCATATGTATACCCATATAGCGAGGAGAATTTGCCTTTTATGAATTCCGCTCATGGTAAAAGAAGTTCGACTAAGTGATGCGCATATAAATGTCGAGCACTCGACTCTGATCCACTCTGAAAGTCTGGTGTTCTTGGTGTTCGGGTAACGAGTGGTACATTCCTCGTTCTGCAATAAAACTATGCAAAATTATGTGTAGCATTCGCTGCTAGAACTCTCCCATGATGTTAGGTCCCCAAAACTTGCACAAATTTATAAAGGAAAAAAAAAGAAAAGAAAGAATAATCCAAAGACAAAGACCTGCGGCATCGCCCAGTCGGCCACAAAATGATGAAATATCCTCAGACATTCCTTTTGGCCATCTAAATATATTTATACAAGCCAATTATTATGCCCAGATGCAACGTGCTGCTGTTCAATATGTTGCATAGAAAGCAGCTGGAAGAAGTCAACGAAAAATGAACCCTAGCTAATCATAAATGCCAGGCATAATCGAAAATATTTTCTTTTCTTTTGGTCCAGTGGAAGAACTCGTCTCTTATGTATTCCTTCTTTTCTTAAAAAATTAGAAAATATTAAGTAGAATATTGTAAAATTATGTAAAACACTCAAGCATTTATTCACCTTACTTGTGGCTTGAACATTTTAAGAACTTTTGGAAGATACATTTTTTTTTAAATGGTAGCTGCTATATCATGAACGAATCACTTTTTAACCTTAATCCCCTTCAGTTTATTTTGCGTATTGACTGTCATATATCAGACCCCAAATTTTAATTGGCTTCCTATGGTTTTTTTTTTGCTTGCATGTTTTTAATTTGTGGCTTTCTTTTTCGGGTTTTTGGTTTCCAAATGATTCAGTGGCTGCATTTTGCCACCCCACACACTCTCCATTTCTCGATTTTTCGCCTTTAAAAAATAAGGAGAATCAGACTGGATGTGGGTCTGTGTCTGGATTTTGGGACCGTTGTCAGATTCGACTCGCAATATGCATAAATTTTCAAAAAAAAAGAATTGCTTCGATCCGCGAATCCAGTGAACAAAGAAAAACGTTTGTCATATGATTAATGAACAACACCCCCTCTCTTTGTTTTCATTTTTTTTAAGCCTTTAAAATACTGCCCATTATATTCAGCACAGATGTTGTGGCATTGCAAAAGTGGAATAATTATAAAATATTTTGTTAACTTCAAAGAATTTGTATTTAACAAAAGAGTTTAAAAATTGTATTATGATGATTTGACCCTCGGTTTCCATTCCAAAAGCCATTGGATTTACGGAAAAATCAAACATGAAAATGGGCTAAAGTTGTAACCCTCCTGTAAAAGATAAATTTAAATGTAGAGCATTAGCAAATTTAAACACAAACTCATAGAGGTATCCCACGTCTAAATCGGGATCCAATTACCCAAGTTATGGAATTTAGAAGAGCGGATTTTGGGTTCCCATTCTGAAAGCTATTGGAAATAGGGAAAAATCTAACATGAAAATGGGTAAAAATTTGGACCCTCTTGTAATAGATACATTTAAATGTAGAATACAAGAGAATTCAACTACGAATTCATAGAGGTATCTAACGCCTAAATCGGAATTCCCTAACTCAAGTTATGGAATACGGAAGTTCAGATTTTGGGTCCCATTCTGAAAGCTATTGGAAATTCGGAAAAATGGAACATGAAAATGGGCTAAAATTTGGACCCTCTTGTAATAGATACATTTAAATGTAGAATACAAGAGAATTCAACTACGAATTCATAGAGGTATCCCACATTTAAATCGGAGTTCCCTAACTCAAGTTATGGAAAATGGAAGTTCAGATTTTGGGTCCCATTCTGAAAGCTATTGGAAATACGGAAAAATTGAACATGAAAATGGGCTAAAACTTGGACCCTTCTGTAATAGATAAATTTAAATGTAGGATATAAGAGAATTCAACTACGAATTCATAGAGGTATCCCACGTCTAAATCGGGATCATATAACTCAAGTTATGGAATTTAGAAGGACAGATTTTGGGTTCCCATCCTGAAAACTATTGGAAATACGGAAAAATTGAACATGAAAATGGGTTAAAATTTGGACCCTCTTGTAATAGATACATTTAAATGTAGAATACAAGATAATTCAACTACGAATTCATAGAGGTATCCCACGTCTAAATCGGGATTCAATAACTCAAGTTATGGAACTTAGAAGTGCAGATTTAGTCTGTGCGCTGATACACTTAACTTTTTACTTTTTTATATATATCTTGACATACGAAAAAAATGTAGGGTAATTTTAACTTCGTTTTTCTTTATATATTTACCCCAATAACGCGACTCAATATCCTTCGTAACTGTAACAATGATTAAAATGATCTTGCTTGCCAAAACCAACCGCAAAAGGGGGCGATGCCATATGGGGCGTGTCCTTCTTGTCTGCTCAATTGAACGTAATTAATTTGCGGTCAGTAAGTGTGACAGTAAAATGAATGCCAAAGAAAACAAAATCATAATAATTTTAAATAAAGTGCAAACAATGTGAAGCACAGTTGTGGGAAAAGTGGCAAAAATTCGGAAAATAGGAGTTTCTTATTGAAAACCGACAACCAATTAATAATGTTAAATGCATCTTACAAAATATATTTCATAGAAATTCTACTACTTACTTACTTCTATTAACTTATATTTAATACCATCTACTACTATTTACTACTATCTACTACTTTTTACTACTATCTACTACTATTTACTTCTATCTCCTACTGTTTACTAATCTATAATTATTGATCCTGGTTAATTCTTAGAAGTTGGGTTATTAATTATGAGTTTGGCTTTCTTAAATGTGCTGTATTTTTTCCCTGTGCACTGTTAATATTTTTTGGAGTGGCTTTTGTCGCATGGGCGTTGTCACAATTTGTCGAAAGTCGGTTCAACGAATTTCTTGGCCGGGCGCTTTAGCCTGACCTTGAAATGATTTTTCTCCCTCTCCCCGTCTCACTCACTCCTCTGCCGCCTGTCGTCTCTTTCACTCCCATATCGCGGTTGCAGCTGTTACTGACTTTCATTTGTCAGACCGTTTTCAATTTGTATTTGCCGCAATTTACTTTATTTGGCTTACGTGTGGTTTGTTAACAACAAAAACAACAGCAAATGCCAAAAACCGAAGGCGCTGCAGTTTGGCAATCGTCTTCGTCATCGTCGAATCAACGTCATCTTCCACCGGATCCTCATCTTCATCCTCATTCTCGTCCCGACAATACCCGGATCCCCCATTCCAAATCCCAATTCCCGAACCCAACTTATCATCCTCAAGCTGGTTCACCATGTGGGTTGGTTCAGCTTTTAGTTTTCTGGAGCGTCTAATACTCTTTACTTTAGAAAATTTGGTATATTGTCATTATTTATGGTATATTTATATTATTTGTGGTATATTTATACTATTTATGGTATATATATAGTATTTATGGTATATTTATATTATTTATGGTATATTTATATTATATATGGTATATTTATATTATATATGGTATATTTATATTATTTGTGGTATAATTATTTTGTTTATGGTATATTTATATTATTTATGGTATATATTTAAATTATTCTTGGTATATTTATAATATTTATGTTATACTTATATTATTTATGATATATTTTTAATATTACTTATGGTATATTTATATTGTAAATATTAAAAAATATTTATTATTATTGTTCTATACTTTTGAACTTTACTTTTTAAAGTATATTAAAAAATCGTTTTCCAAAACACCCCGAACACACCCCATGAAAATATTCTCTTTTCGTTCAACTCGCAAAGTGCCCGAAAAAATCCGCAAAAAGGAAGAAAAATGGCCAAAAATGTTCTGCGTTTTAATTTGAAAGCTGCGCACACACAAAAATTGTAACAATCAGCGCCGTAAGAACCAAAAAAAAAACCGAAAAAAATGTGCAAGAATAAAATAAAGTACGGAAAAAAGCAGAGCAAAGTGCAGAAATAATGCCGAAAGAGGAGGGAAATGTGCGGACAACAATTTGTGGCGAGCGCACAGCTGCCTGCCTGCCTCCAGTGGCTCTCGTGTTGCACCTTGCAACTGCAAAAACCACTGCGATGTGGTGGTGCAGTGGTGCAGGCCAACAACGCCCCACAAACAATCACTTACAAGCTGCTAAATTGCATAATCACCCAAAAAGGAATCAACGGCCGCAAGGAGTTCAAATCGTTGTGCACTGGGAGAAAAATTTGATTTATTTTGATACATGTTGTACTTTTGTTTTTAAATTCAAACTATATTATTAAGAAGATATTATATATTTTTTATTATTTTGGTATATTTATAGTATTTATGGTATATTTCTATTATAAATATTAAAAATAATTTAATACTCAGTATAATACATATATTTTTTTTTAAGAAAAAATGTTTTTTCTTTGTTTTGCATTAACATTATTTTTAATTTAATTAGGTATTTCAAAATATAATAATATTATATTATTAAAAAGATTGACAAAATAAAAATTCACTCGGAGATATATTTATATTTATCAATAGACTTTATATTATATGCAAATACCTGTGCTACACATTTGCTTTAAAGGGAAATTGGCCTAAAAATGTTATTCTTAATTTATAATTAGATTTAAGCTTAAACAAATTGTGTATTGTTTTTAAAAATAATGGTGTCTTAGCAAAGATTGAATGTTAATGCTTACATTCTTGTGATTTAGGCACTTGTAAATCTTTAAAAATTTGTTTACTGGCATTAAGTTTTATTTAACAGCTTGCTCCTAAGAGTTAAAATTAAGATATTTCCAAAAAATTGTTTAAATTGTTTTTTGGGTGACAAATCCCCATTGAAAATGGCTTTTTGATAGTATTTTCTGCGAGTGCAAAAGAGGAGTCCCCAATGTCTTGGGTTGGCTGCATTTGCTGGAATAATTGTTGCCATTATTTGCTCAAGGAATGACACACACAACCAAGCGCAGATGCAGATGCAGATGCAGGAGCAGCTGCTCCGATTACCCACAGATAAGATATCATAAAGCACCGATCCCCACCCCCTTTAAAGCCCCCCCCCCCCATTCTCTTTTTTTTGGCCAGAATTTGCACTGATTATCTCAGAGGCGCACTTGAGCGCAATTTGCAAAGCAAACAAAGGCCAAATGGAGCCAGAATCTCTTGGCCAAAGTTCTTATTATTTTGTTTTTTTTTTTTTTTAATTTTCTGCTGCATGGTGCTGCCACAAATGAAATGCAATCAAAATGCCGCCGCATCTCCACTACCTCCCTCTCTTTCACTTAATCTTTTTCCGTCTCTTTCGCTCGGTGATCAGTGCTTTTGTTTTGCGGCTGCTCTTTAATTTATTTACACTGGCCAAAATGCCACACCCCATTAACATTAGCCGCGGACGTAAGTGCATCTGAGCACCCTGGAAATTTGGATTTAAAATTGAGGGTATATCGGCTAGCTTGGCTACGAATTTTACTTAAAATATATACCTTTAAAATGGCTTATGTAAGTGATGAAAATCGATGCTAAGAATTAGATTATACATGACGTAATTACAAAAAAACAACCTGATATAATTATTTACCTGTAGTTTTATAAATTGACCTAGTTGCAGGTAAATTGATTAGTTGTTTATAATTTTTCTTCTCAAATATTCAATATATATTCTTTAAATATTTCTTATTCATTTCATAAATGTTTCTTAGATATTTTTTAAATATTTCGTATATATTTCTTAAGAAATTCTTATATATTTCTTAAATTTTTCTTAAATTTTTCTTACATATTTCTTAAATATTTCTTAAACATTTCATAAATATTTCTTAAATATTTCATAGATGTTTCTTAAATATTTCTTAAATGTTTTGTATACGTTTCTTAAAGATATCTTTTATAAATATTATGTTATATTAAATTAAAGGTCCAAATCTCTCTTGGTTTATATAGAAAATAAGAAAATACTATAAAAGATATAAAATCAGTCGATTTGCCTCCTCCAAAGTGCAGCTGTTGCAGGCCCGCATTAGGGCGAAAGCCTTTTATTAAATTTATGTTTGATCAACTTGCGGCGTAAAATCATTTTGTGAGATTTTTTCGTTGTTTTATATTCTTGTTTTTTATTTTTTCCGTTTTTTGTTTGCCTTGTGTTTGTTATTTTCTGGCCAAATGGCATGAAAGCGAAAATTTGATTGCAGGCTTGAAAACAGATTGCAGGCACTAAAAGGCAGCTGGATGAGATCGTGGTGGGTATGGCAAAGGGGGTTTGGATGGATGGGGGGCTTCAGATTTCAGTATTTAGAGGAGGGGCTTACAGTCTGCTATTGACGACACTCTAACTAACGGTGCCGCGAAGTCGATGCCAAACTATAAAATCATTTAAAATGCATAAAAACTAATTTAGCTGATTAATTGCCATCTTGTGTGCTGATGCTCCTGTCGCTCTTGGCTTTTGATGGAACTGGTGTGGTATGAAATGATCGTGTGTTCACTCTCCCCCCACCAAAGTCATTGATTTTATTTTCTCCTATTTAATATCCTCAGACTCGTGGCAGTCCATTAATTGAACGAGCATCTTTGCTCTGGGGCTGTGTTCAATATTTTATGGGCTTTGTTAAAAAACAGCTTGGGAATTGCCTGGGGAAATTACTTTTAATGGTTTAATCGGATTCGGAATTAACCATTCGTTTTCTATGAGCTACCAACATTTAAGAGAGTCAATTCATTAAAAATTAATAGTATTATATAAATATTTTAAATATTTTTAAAGAAATAAATTTGGCAATCCATTAAAAATTTTAAAAAATATATGCATTTCTAATAGAAATGTTCTATTTATATTTTATATATTTTTTAAAAAATAATATAGTAAATCAAAAATATTAAATGAAAATGTATATTGTAACTATTAGATTCAAATTGTTTAATATTTTAAATACAATCTGTATATATTTATTGCTTTATAATATTCCCCATATTCTGAATTTTCGTTTTTGTGTTAATAGAGTATCTGAAGCATCCGAATAAGTTGTTACAGATTTTTTGCGCTATCTTACGTTGCGGTAGCATCAACTCCAGATCTGGTTACCTCATATGTGATGCAAAACGAGTTGATTGAAAATTAATGTAAACACGTAGGGGACACACCATTTTTTTTGTCGCTACTGGCGCAAAATGTTTGTTTATCCATTAAAAAAATTGTATAAACCACAAAAGATGGGCTTCCTCAATTTGTCCAGTAGTAAACTTGACTTTTAAAGATCTAATTTTGTCAAGGGTTGATGAGTTAATTATGTACGCTTTTAAATGCTTTTGATGTCTTGAATGTGTGTTGATAACACCTGTCGCAAATGTCGGCACTTTGTCAATCCATATTAACCATATCACGGAAACAAAAGAAAAGCTACCGACTGACTAACTGTATTCATTTTCCATTTTCATTTCTCTTTGTCCCTAATAAGTTCGACTTGTTTTTGAATTTTTGGGTTGGATTAATGTGTTAAATTTGTATTTTCGGAAAGTTCGGGTTGGGAAAGCAAAACAAATGCAACATAAATACATCTTTTAATGAAACTTAATTAATAAACTTAAAAAAAAAATACAAAAATGTTATTTTGCTTCTATTTAGCCAAATTCTTATAAAACAAAAAGCTGAGTTTGTATGTTATTCTCCAAAAGTGTAAACATAGTTGTATGTATTGTATTATCTTGATTTGCATTATCATAATTCTATTTATCCCTTCCCTTTACTCTATCGCATTTTTGTGTAATTAAAGTATCATTCACACCGCGTGTTCGCACAATCTAACGGTGTTATGCTAAAATAATAATAATGAAAAACAAAAAAAAAATAAATAAAAACAAACCAACCAAAAAAGGAAGAACAAAACAAAGAACAACAATGCCTAAAAAAGTTGTCGTTCGTTGTTTCCGCTCAGTTCGTCCAACTGAATGAAGAAAAAGCTACGGATCCCCTTCAATGAGTCAACATTAGCCAAAAAAAAAAATAAAGGAAAAAATGTTTTTAACCCTTTCCCACTTCTAGTTCTTTCCCTACAAAATGGAGTTTCCAACTACTTATACCATTCGTATTTTCCTAAAAAAAAAAAACTGAAAATGCTGAAAAAAATTATTTCGTTTGTAGATCTTAATATTTTTATTTTGTTCAAACAAAACAAACAAAACAACTATTATATTTTATATTTTTCTAACTAACTTAAACCATTTATAATTATTATAACCAAATTTCGAACTTTGCATATTATTGTAAACTTAATTTTTTGTATGTATTTCAACAAAACAATATTATATTTTATATTTTTGTAAAAAATTTAAACCATTTATAATTACTTTTACCGAATTTTGAACTTTGCATATTATTCTAAACTTAACTTTGTAGGTTTATATCTCAACTCGTTTGTCTTTTTCCCTTGGTATCTTTGTATCTTTGTATCTTTGCTCACTCGCTCCGTCGACCTGTCCACGGTTGACAATTCTTTTAGTCTTTGACCTTTTGGGGGGGCATAATTGTGTGCCCCCGTCTCTTTCTCCCCCCATCCGGCCCTCTCTTTTCCACTCGCAGAGTTGAGTGCCTGGGACAATTAACATGAACTTTTAGCTTTGCTTAATTACTCGACGTTGACGTCGTTGTCGTTGTTCTAAAAGTGACGCAAAAAAGCAGGAAAAAAATCTACAAACCCAAAGAGCCGAAAAAAATGCTTGAGGTTAATTACATTTTGAAGAGCACAACAAAAACAAATTGAAATGTTGACTGTTTTTTTTGTTTTTTTTTAATGGCACAGACATAAGACGTTGAAAAAACAACAATGCAAGAAGTAAGAAATCAGTGTGACAATTATATAAATGGACGCACTTGGAACTGTGTGAACTTCTTTTAGTGTTTGTATGCTTTTTTTCTTTTGGGTTGCTAAAAGCTTTGGTTAGGTGAATTAGTTGGTGTTGTTGTTGTTGCTGAAGGTCAGATAAAAACACGTCGATGGGTAAGTTACCGTTAAGTGTTTCGGGTCGAATGCATCAAGTTTGTGTCGTAAGTCATTCGTTTGCCAGCAAGGCGAAAAAATGAATATTTGTTAGTTGAATTTTTTTAAACTTTAATTTATTCTGTTTTTAAATGAAGTCTTTACTGGATTTTCTTAATAATATTAAGGTTAATAAATATCAAAACAATAATATATCTATTAAACTTCAATTAAATCTGTATATAAATGAAGTCTTTATTAAGTTTACTTAATACTATTAAGTATATTGTATTATATATTGTACATAAATATCAATAAATAAGATACTTTTTAAATTTAACATTCACATATGTTTTAATTTGTTTACCTATAGAAAGTAAATACAGAGCTCTCGAAAAATAAAAAATACTAAATTGATGAATAATACAAAATTTAAATTTAAAAATTTATATTTAATGGGTGTTTAATTCAGACATCTATAGGGTGAATAATTTGTTTAACTGTTTCTTAGAAGCTCTTATTGAAGGCACAATTCAGACACTTCCCCCTGCCTTCAATGGCACATTGAAGTGACCCTCACCCAAATAGCTAACCACTCAGCCCTGGGGCACGCAAACTATAATTATAAAATGTACACTATATACGAGTATAAAGCTAAAACCGAAAGAAATCAAACTTAACTTGGGAAGCAGTTGAGCGTAAGCCCAGATATAATATATTTCATATATATATATGTATATAAATATATTAATATACTGCCTGGGAAGCACGAGAATTTCGCATAAAATTAACCAGCTGCGGAGGATGAGGAATAAAATGAAGAAGACGAGCGATCCGTCGACTTCAATATGAAGTTAATGCGCTCATAGGAAGATCACACAAAAAAGTATGGATATAAAGCAGCGACTTTGTGGGAATAACAGCAAACGTCGTAAGCTACAAGAACTTGAAAGGCGGAAGAAAGACGGAAGCAGGCGACAAAAAATGAATAAATATGTATACACTTTAAAAAAATAATGCAACTTCTAATACTATATTTGAAATTCGATGGTTAAGAGAAACAGATTTATAAATGTATCAAATAATCAAACGATCAAATGAGAATTGCAAATGAAAACTAACCAATAACATTAAAACCATGAACCATATTATATTATATATTATATACCGTATACCATATACCATATTATATTTTTTATTATACACCATATACCATATTATATTATATATACCATATACCATATTATATAATATATACCATATACCATGTTATATGATGTATTATATACCATTTCCCTCAAAAAGTCTATCAACACTGTATAAAAACCCTTTCTAGGAACAAAGATAAATAAGAACTAGTAAGTTCTAAATAGTTTAAGAGTATTTTTTCACAGTGCATCGGGTAAGCCGTCGACAACAGTAGGTAGTCGCGTAATAAAGAAGAACAAACAAGCAGCTCAGGAATTATGAACTCCGTCGACTTGGGCGGCCGGCCAATTTAGAAGCAATAAAAAAACCTCTCAATCGAACTTCCGAACTTTCGACAAGTTTTGATCGTCTTTTTTGTCAAATTTTAGTCCATTGACCAAAAACTACAAATTATGTGCATGCCAAGGAGGCTTAAAGTCCCATCTTTATCGGGGCTACAAATCAGCAACTAAACGATCGAACCGGATAAGAAAAAGATCGCATCGGGGAACCCACACACCTGAAAGTTCCCATTGGATGCGTAGGATAAAAATGGGAATGGATTGGAATGGAAATGCTTTTTTGTCAGCGTTTTGTTGTCTGGTGGCTTGAATGAAGGATTTTGGGAACCAAAGCTGAGAACATTATTGGTCTTAAAAAGATCAGCATAATTTGTTGTCGATCTGTTGTTTGGGCTTATACGTGGGGGCAACTTCCTGTGGGCAGTAAAGAAAAAAGTTAGACTGCTGAAAGAGTTTTCTAAGAGCTGGGTTTCCCAGGGTTTCAATGAAAGAGTTTTAATATTAAGCTTTAGTTTATATTCTTTATATTTCTTATGATGATCCAGAGGATCAACAGCTTTTAAAGTTATCAGCTATGCTGTTCATATGCATTACATTAAATAACCAAGTCGAACAAATCAGACCAAGATCTGTGACCAATTCGAGCCCCAAAATGTATGGCAAATGAATGTATTGCCACCTCCCAAAGGCCATAAAGCGATTCAACACGAAAATAGTTCACATAATTCCATTTTATGGATCAGGAAACAAGACGTGCGGAGTGATCGTGTCTGGGGATTTCAGCAAAGGATGTTTAGCATTGGTAAATGTGCGTTTATAAATTTAAAAACCTATAATAAAGTCATTTGCTGTGGTCTTGGCCACTTGGCCACTTGGCCAGCAGCACTGCGCTCGAAAAGTTGGCCAGGGGAGTGAGTCTTGGCCCGAGTCTTTTGGCCAAGATCGTTACGCATGCTTCAAAAGGGGGGGGATGAAGGGAGAAGGAGGCTAAGGAAAGATCCCCAGCAAACAGAACAGACAGCAAAGTGAGCAAAACAGACACGGACACAAAAACAGAAAACAGTCGACAGGCGACAAGTGCCTGGCAACAACAAATGGCCAAGGAAAATGGTTTCAGATGAAAAATCTGGTCAGAAGTTGGGTAAAAAGCCGACTAGTTTGGTGATCTTCAAAATGTAGAAAAATATTTTTAAAATGTTTGGAAATGATTGTAAACCATTTATATATATTTTAGTTATTTAGATTGTATTTAATAAATATTAAATTCCTAATTGTCAAATACAGTAGAGAAATTATTTTCAGTTTATATCAAAATATTTAACTTAATATTCCTGAACTTATTTTGTAAATCCTTTTTATTTAAACAAAAAAAAATGATAAAAATAAAGATAAAGTTTAATAGATATATTTTTGTTAATAATGAAAAATCTTAAGAATATTTTAGATGTTTTTTTTAATGCTTAACACTTGTATTTAATGAACCAAATTGTATATTGAGTTCTTTTCTAAAATAACTTTATGGAATATAAATATTTATAGGCAGTTACAGATTGTTTTCGAAGTAAATGTGGTTGTATTTTAAATTTATTTTGTAAAATTCTTATAAATTTCCTATACATTTTTTGTCCTATAATATATATGTCCTATAAATTTCCTATAAATTTCCTATAAGTTTCATTGGTTACCCCAGAGGTATCTCCATCGTCGGCTTGATCCATCCCCACTCCTTGAAATCTCTGGCTTACACTCCCTGCAGATATAGACAACGACTGCAACAACATGTCACACTGATTATTGTGTTCAATTTTAATTTGTGCAACATTTTGTGTTGTTTGCAGCACGATGCCATTGCCATTGCCATTGGCACAGCGATTGCGATGTGGCGATGTGGCTGTTGTGTTGCACTCGTTTCATTTGATGGCCCCAAATGTTTGGTGCCCGCAGCAGCTGACGATTGCCAGAGGAAATCGGATCGGCGGGGCCGAGATCGGAGCTAAATCTATAGCTATAGTTGGGGGTTTCGAGCCAGGCCGATGCGATCTCGGGGACCTGGCTCTCATCCAGCCAGTTATCAACTTTCTTTTAACCGTTCGAACAATGTCAAGAACTTTGCCACTTGTTTTTTTAAACTTTTTTTTTTTCTTGTTTGTTTGCCTTTTGTTGTTTACCCGCTCAATTGCCGATTCGCAATTGATTATTTCAAGTTTTTAATACCATGCGACACCCACCGATAAAGCGAGTAAATCGAATCGATCAAAACGAATCGAAATGCAAATGACAAAAGACCCGTGTACTTAGACATTGTTTTGTGGTGTTTCTGTTTTTTGTTTGCTGTTGTTTTTTATTTAATTTTTTTTTTATATTTCATTTGATCAGCCTTTGTGGCCCGGCTGCCGTTGATATATTTTCTCACAATTAAGCGGACAAACGAGCGCGCAGGCGAACCAGCCATCAGTAATCAGCATCAGTGGACAGTGGGGCAAATGGGAGATGGACAGTGGGGTATACAAACAAAATAAAAAAAAAATATAAAAAAAATGTATCATAAACTAAATATTAAAAAGTACAGGCTCTAAAATGGAAGCAGTTGCTTAATAATAAAATTTAGGAGGAAGGGAATTATTTTTTTTTCTAATTTAAAAAAAGATAAATTATACATATATTATTTTATCTCTTAAAAATGAATACAACACATTAAAATCTTTAAAACTATAACTGTGACAGTTCAATTACAATACATATTTTTTTTTAGGGCATATCATTTGGATAATAACCCTCTTGTTTTGAGGGCATAAAAGGTCCACTAAGTATACCGGAAAATTGTTGAACACACGGGCGTATCAAATATATATCGCATATGGCGCCTTAGATCGCCCATTGTTGCTGTTTATATTGTTTTGTATTGTTTTTATCGTTGGTTGTGGTGCAGCTGCTGCCCAAGAAACTTGGAGAGCCACCAAAATGGCAATCGGCAGTCAAGTCAAGTCAAGTCGAGCCCCAAGTCAAGTTGGTTGGAAATCGTACTGAGGGGGCAAGACGGGAAGAAAGACCAAAGTGATTTTTAATTGTCAGCCTCAAGTGCTGTTCGAATGTGTGAACTTAATAAATCTTTGTGGATACGAGTATTTCGCTTTGATTTCTCTCAAAACACAGAAAGAAAATTAAATATCGCGATATTATTAAGATTTGTTAGGATTTGCTGATAGATTGCTAAGTAACCATTGTTTTTAAATGACTATTACCATTTAAATACCATTTTATTTTTGGTTTTGTTTGTTTATATGATATGATATACTATGATTTTAGGGAAATAATTATACTTTCTGTAAAGATATACTAAAATCCATTAAATCAGCATTTTCCCTCGTGTAGTTATTGCCTTACTTCCTTAAAATCCAATTTTTTTTTTATAATATTTTCTTTAAACTAAAATGCACTAAACCAGAATTTTTCCCTGTGTAGCAATTGACAATTACTGGAGTTATTTTCTTAATGCCTTAATTGAAACGCGACAACAAAACCGAGTAATGATTATGCATATCAATTATGCTCTCCGCGATGTGGGGGCGTTCCTTGGATGATGGATGATGGATGGTCGACTGTGGTGCGATGGTGGATTAGTGGATCTGTGGCTCTGTGGATCGCCCTTGGCTATCAATTGGTTGAACAGGTGCTCGAGCTCCACTCGACTCCCGCTGAGATCTCAATTTAATTCAACTTGCGGCCTGATTGAAATGGTTCCTTCTCGTTTGGATTGGATTGCAAGTGGTTTTTAGTTTCGGACAACAGTTGATTGACGGACTGGCAATTAGCCATGATATGTTTATATAGCAGAGTGATTTTAAAGCCGGAAGATCAAAACTAATTGCAAAAGTTATATATCCAGTTTAAGATTTTTTTTGTAAACCATATTCAAATGCCTTTTCTAAGTTTATAAATCTTTTCTCGTGATGCCTTACACCCAATACCAGCTGTCAGTTTCAGCTCTAAAATCTCTACCATAGAATCACTAAATCTTTCAAAGAATTACCGGATACCAGTTAAAAATTTACTCGCGATTTATTCAATTGCTGGTCTGCGGTAATTCCACTCCACATTCTGGCGACAAAGTTGCCGCAAAAAATGCGCAAACTTGGCAAATTATAATTTGTGCAGCGAACAGTTGGCCGTTAGCATCAGTTGGCCAATTGGAGCAGCAAACCGGCCAGCGGGCATATAAACAATGGTTAATTGTGGCAGACTGTGGACATAAGTTGCTGAATTATTGGGCAGTGGTCGAGCTTATCGATCGTCGCCTCTGCCCGTCAGTCGATATAAAGCCAATATGTTCACCAATTTACTGCGTGCAAATGGAGTTTCGAGTGGAGTTTTTTCGACTCTACTGGTTCGTGCGGAACCTTATTTCTTTTTCCCCATTTTCGATAAAAATTTCGTTGGAGGTTCTGGCTGCTTGATTTCTTCAACTTTTGTGCGTCTGGCTAATAGAATCATTTGGCAAAGTTGCCAGCCCGGTTGTGTAGCATTTTGACTAATTAACTGCAAAGTTTTATTGCAGCCAGCGAGGAGAAGATAGAAGTGCTGCAGATGGAAGTTGGTCGGTTTGCATGGGCAATATGCACTGCAAAAAAAATATACTCAACTTGGATCATAGATTAGAAAACATTATATAAAGTATGTGTTGAACAAAATTAGGGCCTTACTTGATTTTCAACTAACTGTCTGAATTTATTTTATAAAGTCATGGCAAACTAGATATAAATGGGTTAACAACTCAACAACATTTTGTGAAATTATGTTAGAGTTGCCATACTTTTTAAAATAAATCTTGCCAGTTATTAAAATATGTTTGTTTTTGCATATTTCATTTTTATTTATATGGATTTATAACTGGCTGAATTTATTTTAGAAAATCCTGGCAAACTAGATATAAAAGAATCTATAGCTTAACAATATTTTAAGAACCTTGTTGAGGTTGCCATACCTCTTAAAATACATCTTTTCAGATAGTGGCCTTAATTTAATATTTTATTGTTACATATTTATTAATATGGATTTATAAGTTCATATTTTTCTTTCAATTTTGATTTACCTTAATTTTTCTGCGCTTGCAAAAATCAACCTATGGAAATTTAATTGGATGAAATTCTTGGCAAGTGTCTGCATTTTTTCCGCGTGTTTTTGCTTCTGGCCCGGCTAGCATTTCCTGTCCATAATGTGGAGGCTCCTTTCGATGGCTTTTCCCCGATTCGCACTCCCCGGAAAAGTTTGTGAGCGGGGCGGCGACGACAATCATAATCGGCATTGACAAACGCACATTGCGTATACGTATATTTATACTTATCGAGTGTACCGCGCATATGCATTTCTACGGGTATTTTTTCAACTGGTATTACATGGTCTTTCGGGACGAAGGTGGACCGCGGAGATGGCTTTCAAAACATTCCCAAAGGTGTCAAGATTATGTGCATAAATAATGAGATTTTCAGACAGCACTGAGTGGGCTAATTAATTGATTTGGCCAAAGGTTAACGCTGGACAAATACGACTAGGAAATAGGTGAATTCTTCTTCTACTAAGATTTACATTGAACTCCAAATGTGGGTAAATTACATATCCAATGTTTGCTCATTAATTTCATACCAATATTTTATCCTCTTTAATTAAAGCCAAAAGATGAAGTGTGACTTGGGTTCCTGTTTCCAGTTTAAAGATCCACTTCTGGAGCTACTTTTAATTTACATGTTCGTGTCCGTAATGGAAAATCACAATTTTTTTTAACTACTTCAAGGAGTTGCGAATGAGCTGGAATGAAATGTTTATCAATTAGCGTGCAAAAATGGTAAATATTTGGATCGATTAGTGGAGCTCCAGTTTGCTTGATCGTTTTGCTCGTTACAAAGTAGCAATCAAAACTAGTTCAGAAATGTTGGCCAGAAGTGGGAAGAGTTCCTGTTTTCGAATTTTGTTTGGCCTAAGAAGCCATGGCTTTTTCAGGAATATAAGATCCTGACTAAATCAAATGAATATATGCAAACTTAAAGATAGTTCACACTTATTAAAGTAAATTATAAAAGTCGAATATATTTCATAGTCTTATCTTTTAATATATATTTATATTTTCTATTCTTATTTAGTTAATGTAATTAATAATTTTATTTTATCTTAATGTTATTTCATATATATAAATATTCTAAAATCTATGTGACTAATGTAATTGAAATAAGTATTTACTTGAGGATAAATAAGCAACTGAATATTTATATACCAATTATTTAAATAAATAAATGAAGTGGTTTTGTTTCCATTTTAAATATTCTATTCAACTCTTATCTGATGTGTGTAAAGAGATTTCTTAATTTAAGCTACAACTTTTTTATCTAATGCCCCATTTTTGAATCCGTTTTCCTGTTGCCAATTTTGTAGTGCAAATTTTAACATAAAATTGATAGCACGAACATGAACAAGCTACAAGGAAAATTCGCAGCAGTCAGAGCAACAATAAGCTCAACAACAATTGCAATTGTCAGCGGCACGTTATCAGGCAAGGAAAAATCGGAAAAAATCGAGGGGGGGAAAACTCTTGGGAGAAATTGTGAAAAATAGGGGGAAATACGGGGAAATACGGGGAGACTGCGCGACGATAAAGCCAAAGTGTTTACGAGCTGTTTAGTGTTTGATGATCGTTGCTACGCGGAGCGGCGTAAGAATGGAAACTCCAGGGGAAGAAACAAAATAAGACTCTGTCCTGTCTTTCCGCTTTTCCATTTCCAAACCCCCCCCACCCCCTTGTTTTTTCTCGATCTGGAAAAACTTGTAACCTTGCAGCCTTGTCATTGTCATCATGCAGACAGCAAAAGAGCTGGGAGCTGGAACTCGGGAACTCTGGCCACTACTGCCAAAGCCAAGATCCCAAGCCAGAGGTTTCTTGGCAGGCGGATCGTGCAAATCTTGTTAGCATTTTTCAGCCATTTCCTTTTTACATACAAACCCCCCAGTAGAGTGGGGGCAAACTATATAAAAGCTTAGAGAAACAACAACAAATAACACAAGCGGGGATGCTGAGTATATCATATTTAGACTAGAAGGATACCCGTTGTTTAGGTTTTATGTGGATAAGGGAGAAAAAACTTCTTAAGATGTGTATTTTAAATATATTCATTTATATGTTATAAATTTAAAAATTGAATTTATTAAGCTAATTCACACGTTTACATTCATTTATTTTTTGGAGTTCTTAAAAAGCCTCCATAAACATTTAAATATTTCTTGTTCCAACATTTAGTATATTTAGAGTTAAATATCTTTTGTAAATTCTTATGTTTTATAGTTATCCCCATGATTTTTATATACCCTTGCTATATTACCCATTGCGGGGTAGAAAAAATATGTTTAAAAGAAAAACAAAAAATTATGTTCGATATCAATTTCGCGTGGACACATGCCAAGAGACACGCAACGCCACCAAACACGCGCACCACATTTTTCCAAAACCCCTTTTCCCCTTTTCTCTGATCTCTGGTAATTGAAAATCTCCAAAGAGAGAGACCAAAAAAAAAAGAAAAACTAAAACAAAAACCCGATGCGGTTTGCCTCTACTGCCCTCCATTGGAAAATGGAGATGCTGTGCAGGATGGAGGATGGAAAATGGGGATATGGGGATGGGTAGGAAGTAATTACGTCTGGCAGCGGATGGAATAGTTTGACACACCGAAAAAAATTAAATTTCCATAATATTTCAGTTATTAATCGATTGGTACTTAATCATATTTTTCATTGACAGATTACTTTTATACATTTTAATATAATACATTTTTTTAAAACATGTTAAAATTAACAACAATATTTTAACAGCATGACTTCCAAATTCTATTTTTTGCTAAGAAATTCTACATATTTAATTTAAAATAAATAAATTTTATATTTATGTAGTTAAACTATAATTATTTAAAATAACAGTGATATTAATTTTCAAATTGCATAATACTTCAATTAATAAAGATTAGTACTTAATTATATTTTTCATTGATAGATTATTTATACATTTTAATCTAATTCAAAATGTTTGTTAAATAATAACATAATATTATGGCTGCTAAAATATATTTTTATTGAGAAATCATTTTTTTTGTACCTTCTTAATTAAAAATAAATAAAATACATATTTGTGTAGACTTGTTACTATTATTAAAAATTCAGTGCTATTTATAATTTTATTAGTACTTAACACTTTATTTTTCTCTGTGCATAAAATGGGCGATTTAAGATCTTGAAAGTCGAGCAGGCAGCAGGAATTAGAATTAGCCCCCCGTCCGTGGGTAAATACATGCAAGATTTGTGCGTGTTATAGGCTGGAAAACAGTTCTTCTCGCCCCCTTCCCAAAATAAAATAACAAGAATCCAAACCAAAAATAATAATAATAAAAGTAAAGCTCAGCCCATCGTGGTTTTTACTTAGCTAGCCCCAGGGCGTGGGCGTGGCAGATCGGTTAGCTGGGAAATGCGAGTGGGCTTACCAATCCGCAGATTGGCTGGCTTTTATCTGTCCAACAGTTGTTGCCTTCTTGTAAATGACCGTTTAATGGAATTGTCATAAAATTCGATTACTAAAACCGATGCGTAGTCTTTACTTTGCGGCCATGGAGTAGCGAAATGATTTGCTGTGTGGGCCGTTGTGGCTGACTTTATCCGATCTCCGGCAGTTTGATGGCTTTGGATCACCTGGAGCCGGGAAAAGGAGATTTTGCATTAATAGATCTAGTGTTTTGCATTTTTTTCATGTTTTGGATGTAGGCTTTTTATTTACCATGCAATGGGTATTTCTTATTTCCACCTTTGTTGTTTTTTTTTTTAATTTCCTGGAGGGATTTGTATTGTATATATATGTTTTCTCTTTTTTTCTATATTTTTTAAGTCAATTTTTCTAATAACTTCAGTTCTCTACTGGGCGTGTTCCGTTAAAAGTTCGAACTTATAATCTTTTCCCACATTTCACCCACTTTTGGGATATTAAGCCTGCAGCCCCGCCCATATCTCTTTATGTATAATCACCTGGACATTATGACCGAACAATTTTACATAATTCCCGCATGGCTAAAAATTCTGCAAATGTGGACCACTTGTGCCACGCCCCCTTTTAGAGGCAACAAAGGAATAATCAAGAGCGTTCCAATTCCGAAAACACAAGGCGTTGTAAGCAGCTCGCCTAATAAAGTGCTCAAAAAACAAAAAAAAATAAACTTAAGCGTTGGGATGAGTACGAATTTGATGATGTCCAGGTTGAGCGTGCGTGCAGCACATGCATAAAACATCATTCCCCGTAATGCCATGGATCTGGAGACCCAGACTTCGGAGTCTAGAATCCACAATCCAAACTCCAGAATCGAGAATGGAGAATCGAGAACCATCCGATCCATGATGAGAGTGCGGCAAGCCGGGCATTTTTGCTTTTATCTCGGGCTCTGATATCTGTGGCTAATGCATAAAATCTTATAATTTGCGCACGTGTTAATCAGACATTATGATGCACACACAACACACGGCGCTCGGCACAGCTGCAAGACTCAAAGTGTTTGAAACTGTGGCCAGATACACTGCGAAAAATCGGGGGGAAAAAGGGGAGAGCTTCTCAAGTGATCTTCAAGTGTTTAGAAATAATTTGCTAAAGCTCAGTGATATCAAAGTCAAATCAAATGATGTACTTTATTTTCATTTAAAAAATATTCATTACTTTATTAAATTTAAAAAATTGTACAACATGTATTTTTTTAATATTTAAATAAAATCTTTTTTTAAATAAATATCCAGTAATTTTATTAAGCCATAAAATTAAAAATAGCTACCTGTAATTATACAATAGTGTATTTAACTATTGTAATATTATATACTACTTCTAAAAATCTTTCGAATATAATTTTTTTCAGCTTTTATAGAGGTAACATTTTTTGTACCACGATATATATTTTTTTCTCAGTGCCCTGGCCCAGCTTAGAAGAAAATCCGCGGGGCAAGGCGTCTGTTGGCCATGACCAAGTCGGCAAACTAACAATTTTAGGCTAATGATGTGCTCATATTTAAGTTAGTTGAAACGCTTTTAGTGCAAGGCATAACTCAAGTTGAGACGGCGAATCTGGGAGTCTCTGTCTCTCCAGCCAGGTGCCACTCTGCGAAACCCAGAGACAGAGATAGAGACAGAGAGACAGAGAATTGGAGAAGAGAAGAGGGGTAACCATTGGAGACACAGAGACTGGGAGAATCGGGACCGCATGCTGTTGCATTTAATGATTGCACGCCTTGACTTTGGCAATAAAACAAATTTGTGGCCATAATTTTCGAAATTCAAATAACACAAACGCTGAGGCAGCCGCTGCTGGATTTGGTTTGCTTTCGGCCAGAATGTCCGTCCTGGCTAAAAAAAAAAGATTCTTCTCCACCAACTTGTTTGCATTGAAAATTTATTGTTACGCAGCCACGAGCGGAACTTCTGGGGAAATACAGGCGGGGAAAAAGGGGGGCCTCGAATGCTTGTCCAACGATTTATGGCATTGCTGCAATTGTTGCCAACTGTAAATGCTGCGGCAAACAAGTCAATTGAATTTATTTCGTTTATAAATTGCCAACAGCAGCTGGCCGCGGGGCGGGGCCACTCTCAAGTGTCAATTGGCCAGCGGGAAGGCAGCAGAGTTCTTCCAATCCGCATACGAATACGTATCCCCAACCAAATCCCAATCCCAATGCCATCCCAACCAGGAGACTACCGATTGGAGACAAATCACTGCCCGATTTGACAACGCAGCAACGTTCACCCGAGATAAACAGCGATGCTCTAGAGATGTAATCCTTTGGATCGGGATTATGCAAGAATAGTAATCGCATCTGGCAGATCCATAAAGAGTGCTAGGTTTTTATGCGAAAACACTTAGGCAATTTAGCACGCGACTATACTGCATTTCATAGAAAGGTCCTTTTGTTTGACAAAAAACTTAAAAGTTTTTCATTTATTTAACATATAAAGATTAGCATAAAATGTAAAACTTAATACTATATAACTTTAAGTTATAACATGTATTTATATTTAATATTTTTCCATATGCAGTGTAAATACTTCATAAAAAGGATTTTATTTTTAAATATTTTCTATTTGTTTTGATATTATTATTTTTTCTAAATATTTTTTTATTTTATCTATTTGTTTTTTAATTTGTTTTACTTTTTTTTCTTTTTCTTTCTTTTTTTTTTTTTTTTCTTTTTTTCCCTTTTTTTTCTTCTTTTTTTTCTTGTTTTTCTTTCTTTCTTTGATTCTTTCTTTTTTCTTAAATTTTTTTTCTTTTTTTCTTTAATTTTTTTTCTTTTTTTTTTTGCTTTTTACTCTTTTCTTGGTAAAAGTAACACTTTTTAAATCACTTCTCATTCTATATATTTCCTAGAATCTAAGAAACTTTTTTAAATTTCATTTAATAGTTATATACTGCCTTTAATTTCAAGTCTTTAGATAATATTATAGAATTTACATGATTTTTTTTTTGAGTATCAAATATAAAATTACCATTATGTAATAACAAAAATCAAGTTAAAAAACCTTTAAAGCAAAGGCAAACCGGAAGACTACAAACACTACAATTTTACCGAAATTCGCATTAATTCCACGGCACGCACTCGATTAAATCATCAGGTATTCTTAACCAAAATGGGATAATTGCTCCATCACGATCCGGCAAAGTATCGTGTCACCATCGCAATCACGCTGCCATCGCCGTGAAAATGGGAAAAGCCAAAAGATTGCCGGTGAATTCTATGAGCGGCCTTTGAATGGTCGATGGGGTTGTGGCTCGGAAACTCGGTCCGAAACTCGCAGGATGGCGATGTTGCCAGTGTGCTGCTGCAGCTGCACTTCTGTGATTTACAATTTTTTCCGTTTGTCTATTTTCTTTCCCGCCAGCCAACTGTCTCTTTGGCTATTTGCTTTTCTATCTTCATTTTTCTTGTTGTTTTTTTTTCTCCTCTATATAAGCAGCAAATTTGCATACGATCTACGGACTTCCTTTCACAACAAACGACCAAAACTCTTGGGCTAATATGAAAAAGTTGAAAAATCTTTAAATACTTTCGAAATGCGAGCACCGAACGAAAATATCAATATAAATACAAAGTGATTTATTGGCAGAGAGGAAGAAGAAAAAGAAGAGGCAGAAGGAGAAGAGGAAGAAAAGGCCGTTTCCTTGCTGGCCAAACAAAAGACTTAGGCAACGAACTTGCTTTCACAAGTTCGAAGCTAGCGCCTCTTAACAAATTATTGATTTATTGCCATCACAAGGCACAAAACACACACACACACACATTGCAAACGGCGCGTTTCACAAAGAATGGTAGAGATCATAAAATATATGTTTTTATATCGAGTTATAAATATCCAGTATATTACCCAAGCTCGGCGATTGATGGCTCTGTAAAATATTTTTAAGTGCCTCACAATTAGTCAGGTCTATTTGTCATAAAGTATGAAAACATCCCAAAGCCATAAGAAATCATTCGTTTCTGTTTGTTTTCGAGCGAAAGAGTTAATAAAATTCTCAACACAACCCACGGATCATATGGGGTCCGATCTTCGACACTCATCGAACAGTAGGCCATACAAAGTTAAAGCTTTTGATTGGTTAGTCAAATTATTTTTTTATTCGTCTGTGGTAGGTAGATTGTCTTTTGCTTAACTCGTTATTTTAATTCTTAAGTATACTATATAATTTTTTAAAACTTCTAGAGATAAGAAAATAGTTCAATATATTATAAAGATAAATTGTATTATATTGAAACAGATTAATGTACTGTTTTTTATTTTTATATAATAACTTCTTCTATCTATCGTTTTTGGACACCACGAGTTCTTTGACCTTCGAGTTCCCACTCCATCCAAACAAAGGTGACAAATAAATAATAGATAGAACAAGTCCGTTCGGGGCGATTGGAGATCGATCTGAGAATGTGGTGCTAGTTATGTAATGTCAACAGATCTTGCAGCCGGCTGGCTGGGGGCTGCGAACCAAAAGCACACTTTAAGCAGCTTTATGATGTGTTAAAACTGTTGCAACAACAACCATTGCCATGACAAGCGGCGGCAGCAAAAAAAAAACAGATAAAAAAGGATGACGATGACTGGCCAACGTCATCGTCATCGTCATTGTCGTTGTCATTGTCGTCATCGTGGAAATGTTGGACTGACGGACGGACGGTTTCGCTTTGGCTGGGATCAAGTGTTCAAGTTCTCGGCCAGTTGTGCACTGAAAAAAAATATTACACTATTAATAAAGCATAAATCAAAAATATAGTGCAGCACATTTCGAACTTTAAGGCCTAACAAAATGTATTTTGATGAAAATAACATGAGAAAATAAATAAATTGATATGGGATAAATAAATTTGTTTATATAAGTGTCCTTAATTATGTATATATGATTTTCTATCTAAGCTTAATTATATATCTCTACAATTTTTGATTTAAATATCATCTAATAAGTTCAATACATTTAATTCCCCTGATTTCATCTGATCCTTAAATCTTAACTTTAGGGTTTTCCAAATGCCCTATTGGTTTTTACGATATGTATTTGAACTAAACCCATTATTCTTTCTGTGTAATTTCAAATCAAGATCAGGCCACAACAGCAGCTTCTTCACTTTGGTCTTTATCTTTCGCCGATAATTGATCATCATCAGTCGGTTTTAATTGATCGCCTTTTGCCCAGTCCCGCCGCCTCCTGCATTACATTGTATTACATTTAGTTGGATCTGCGATCGGCGGATCGATGGATCGATGGTTCGCTGGATCGCTGCATTGATTGTAATCAATCACTTTCGTGGAATTGTGCCTGCTGAATGAAACGAACTATGCTATAGGCTGTATCCTATAGGCCATAGCTGCCGTTCCGTCGGTGGCCCAATAATCCGGCCCATAAGTTGCAGCTCCAGTTCTCTTTGGTCTTTAGCACGAAGGCGTTGTCAACGGGCCGCGGACTTTGGCTTTGACTTTGGCATTTTCCTTCCAATCATCAGCCACAATTGCGTACGTGAGCTGCACTCCAACTGGCGATCAGAACCCCATTCGACTCTATCCGCGATCCGCGGTCCAAGATCCCAGTTTCAGTTGCAGGTTGCCTTGCCACATGCTGCGTCAATAAGTCACTCGATGGCATTTGTGAAATGCATTAGATCAGCGCACATATCGAAAAAAGCGATCGATGAATAGCCGATCGTGAAGCACGAAGCAGCACAAATTCCTATGCAAATTGTTGTGGGCAGTTCTTTTTGTTTTTATTGATCTTCAGCGTCTTGCTGCCAAGGATCTTTCAAGGCCAACATTTAGATTTGTTGCAGGTCAAGGTGCACAGTTGAATATTGGGCTAAAAAAATCGAACATGAAAATGGTTTCAAATTGTGACCCTCGTTCAAAAGAAAACTTTTAATGTAGAATATTAGATAATTAAACCACAAATTCATAGAGGTATGCCACGTCTAAATCGGGATCCTATAACTCAAGTTATGGAATTCAAAAGTGCAGATTTTGGGTTCCTATTCTGAAAGCCATTGAAAGTACGGAAAAATCCAACATGAAAATGGCTAAAATTTTGACCCTCTTAAAAAAAAAATATTTGAATGTAGAATATAAGAGAATTGAACCACAAATTCATAGAGGTATTCCACATCAAAATCGGATTCCCATAACTCAAGTTATGGAATTTAGAAGGGCAGATTTTGGGTTCCCATTCTGAAAGCCATTTGAAATACGGAAAAATCTAACATGAAAATGGGTTAAAATTTGGACCCTTCTGTAATAGATTAATTTAAATGTAGAATATAAAAGAATTCAACTACGAATTCATAGAGGTATCCCACGTCTAAATCGGGATCCAATAACTCAAGTTATGGAATTTAGAAGGGTAGATTTTGGGTTCCCAATCTGAAAACCATTGGAAATACGGAAAAATTGAACATGAAAATGGGTTAAAATTTTGACCCTCCTGTAATAGATAAATTTAAATGTAGAATATAAGAGAATTCAACTACGAATTCATAGAGGTATCCCACGTCTAAATCGGGATCCAAAAACTCGGGTTCCCATTCTGAAAGCCATTTGAAATACGGAAAAATCTAACATGAAAATGGGTTAAAATGTTGACCCTTCTGTAATAGATTAATTTAAATGTAGAATATAAGAGAATTCAACTACGAATTCATAGAGGTATCCCACTTATAAATCGGGATCCATTAACAAAAGTTATGGGAATAAAAAGTGCAGTTTGGAGCATTTAGAAGTATTTATTTTGCTCCCTAAAAAATTTTTAGAGCTGTTTGGTGCCACTAGTTTTTCACAATCATTTAAAAATATTTTTACTTCCAACAAAAATTATTCTTATGTAAATAATTTGTTTAACCACTATAAAACTGCTTATAAGCTAAGAGTATCCGCGGGTTATCCTTATAAATTCCACATTTTGTTCTTATCTCTGCAATTAGCCGTGGTATTTCCCAGAGAATTTTTGACTTCGATTTGGATTCGTACTTGGATTGGATTCCTCCATTAGAGCGGCTGTCAATTAGAAAATGTCTGCGATGTCAGCCAGATGTTTTGGCCCAAACGAAATGCACTCGATCTTAGAGGATAGCCACCTCTCTTTTTCTCCGGTTTCCTGAGATGTCTAATTAGCATTCGCTTTGGTGGACCCCAAGGCCAGCCAATGGCCCCTCCCACTTTTCCTCCAACTAAAAACTGCATGCCGAAATGAAAAAATAAACCTCCCATATGAACATCGAACCAAATCGAACCGAATCGAACAGGAACCGGAGCAATAAACAAAGACATCAATGGCCCAGGGGCTATAGCTGCCCGATTCTTCAGCGATCGCTGCTGCTTCTTCTTCTTCATCATCGTCTTCTGAATTAGATGCAGTCCCATAAATAATAATTCGACGGCAAATGCAAAGTGGAAAAGCAAATACTTGCCATGGCGACAAATGCTCAGCACAACAGTGGGCGACAGAAGAGAGAGAGAGATAGAGGGGGGCTACGGCGAAGAAAGAGACGAGGGTCTGCAGTGAAGAAAGAGAGGGGCTATGGAGAGCCACTGCTTGGCACACGTTTGCCCAGAGACCCAGAGCAATCAATAATCCAAAGCGTAGAATCAAGGGAAGTACGCGGGGATCAAGCTTAGATCGGAATGAATTCGCACTGCGAAGAGATCAGAGAGAAGAAAGGCGGCAAGGAGAGGGGAGAAGACTGCAGAAGACACTGGGAAGCGAGGTCCCAAGAATGGCGGGAGAAGAAGAGGGGGGGCCTCAGAACCTGTTCACCCAACGGGCCGCACATTAGGAGGTAGTTGAGAAGTAAGGCAGATTCTTCTCTGTCTTTTTTTTCTGTTGGTATCCTTTGGGTTCGGAAGCTACAGATTATGCGTAAGAAATGGGTTTCAACCTTGAGTATACCCTATGAAGATAACAGGAGTTTTCAATGAAGGTCTCATTTGAAAAGTATTCTAAAACTGTTATTAGTTAATGGATTTAAAATGTAATCGATGGTATCTCCTCATGTTTTATTTCGAAAACTTCCTTTTCTTGGGAAATACCATCTAGATCTACAATATGTGATCTAATGCCTTTCTTATTAGATAAATCTTAGCATTTTTTTTCTAATGTGCTGATCTCTTTATCTCTTGTTAATTCATATCATCAACTAGTTCATATTACTCGTATGTACAATGAACATATATTTAATCATAATTCGATCGCTCCGTGTGCAAAGCCCGTAATTTCGATGATGAAAAGAAAGAAACAAAGTAGTTCTACCATTAACTTATTTATACCCATATAATTCGGAAAATGTTTTGTTAGCCAAACCCCTGCGCGCCATAATCTCTTATCGTACCACTCATCGATTCCCTGTTCGGCCCCCAATGAGTATACCCCATTATTGCCCAGTTATTTCGATCTTGCTGATTATAAAAATAGCAAACGAGTCACGGCCAGATCGACAAGCAGCGCCAGTTCAAGGAGACACCACAACAAACATACACCACTCTGTGAAGAGAGTCGGGGAAGACCGGAGAATTGACCAATCGAGAATCGAGCAGAAGAACCAAGAATAGCGTAGGTATATCGTATCGTATCGTCTTTCAATGCTCTTTCAGTCGCGGATTCCTGTTTGCTGTGCCCATCTCTTTTGCACTCGCCTTTTTTCGGCATTAGAAGAGCCTCACATCCTCCGAAGAATCTGTTGCCAGCGAAGGAGAAAAATTATTATAATAAAAATAATAGCAAACCGGAATTTCCTGATCCTGTTTGTCTGCCTATCAACCTACCAACAAACTAAGCAAACTACCAACTGTGATTCCTTTTTGCATGTAAAGTACGCTTGGCGCAGATGTTTTTTTTTTTCCTTTATAGAGTTCGTCCCGAGATTTCCTATGTAAGGCATTGGGTTTGCCTCGAGATGAGTTTTTTTAGAAGGCGGCTAACTGATCATCGGGATTACCCTTTGCCATCGATTCGCTTTCATTTCTTATTGTTAAGAACATTTGCACCTAATCTGTGGTAAACATATGTACTATTTTAATAAAACTTAGTATGTGTGTTTTCCATTTAAAATCAATCAGTTCTCATCTCATTTTCACATCGTTATATTAATTATAATTAATCTTTTAGAGAGCATTAGTTCCATCGCTTTTTAATGCAAATGTAACAGCTGTGCGTTTTTGCATTTTGATTGCTTTTTGCATTATAATTCAAACTAGCTTTTAGCCTGGAAGCCGGCTATCGCGAATAGAATCCCATTTAGCCAATGCATCTGCCACCCGATCAGCTGCAACTTTGGTGTTAGCTTTAGCTTTGGATCCCGATCCCGATCCCCCTCCTTCCAAAAAAAAAAACTGGCCAGGAAGAAGTCAGACTGCTTTAAACTTGGCAGCAATATTTATGAGTGGCTCCACGATGCTGGCAATTAATACGATTATCGGGCAGATTAATTGGCAATACGAGTGCAATTAATACCAGGTTGGATCAGCACTTGTCAGGAGACTATATTCTTGATGTCAAAAACTTCCAGCATATTTCAGAAATCTTATCCGATAAAAATGTCGTCTTGGGTGATCTAATTTCTAAAAACAAAATATCCTTTTTAGCACAGTTTTGGATCTGAAAACATGAAATTTTCATTCAAAGTTTTCTAAACTTAAAGAAAACATTTTGAGATCTTAAAGGAAACTGATGCCAAGTCCGGGTACTGAAATATTGAATGGTCTTAAAGCCCAGTTAAATACGAAAATTACTTATTGTTTACCTGAGAATTACATTACTTAACAGAAAAGTCAAATATATTCTTGGTTTATTTGCCTTAAATTAATGGCGTGGAAAATATGGAAAAAAAGTACAGGAACATCAACAATATCATCAATATTTATATAACTGTTCTTCAAAATAAAAACGAAGGCTGGCCGAATACAGAATAAATATGAAGCGCGTGCAAAATAATTTTAACATATAAGAGAAATAAATTTCAATCGGGTTTCTTAATTCTTTCTGTTGGTTTTTTAACTTTTCTTATTTTTGTTTCATTTGTTTGCCTCCAGACGTCAAGTGCAGTATGCTGATAAGGCTGGAGAATCCGAATCCAAAGACAGGAGACTGAAGACAGGAGAACGAAGATCCAGACAGATTTTATGGCCAAAATAAATGACGAACAGCGAAAACGGCAAAAGGCAAACGGCAACGAAAGGAACAGGCTAATAAAAAGCCATTAAAGCCAAGTTCAGGCAGGTCATGTGAGTCAGTTCGTTTGTTTTGTTTCGGGGCCTTTTGGGAATTCTCAGATCCCCGATTTTTGGGTGGGTCTCTCTCTCTCTCCCGTTTCCATAAATCAGCTAAATTAGAAACGAAAAAACAAATTGCAAAAAGGGAATAAGGAAAAACAATCCAAGAAACGTAAGACTAATGAGGGAAACTATAATTTAAAGAGCCTCTGAAAAGGGGAAAGAGTGGGGTGTGGGGTGTGGCCCTTTTTTTCTGGGGGGGAAACCCACCTCCTCAGATTTTTTACCACCTTCCATCTACCTTCTTGCATTTCGCTTTGTCCGCCTTTTTTTTTTGGAGGTGTTCCTTGCCCCTTTGCCATCGTATTCTCTTCTCAGAAAGCAACTGTATTTGAAAAGGAAAAGGGAGAAACCAGTTTCGGTTTTGTTCTCTTTCGTTACCAACTTCCATTTTCCTTTTGGGAATTTCGCATTTTGGCTTATAAGAATTTGGTCTTAAAAAAAAGGAAGAACATAGTAAGATTTATTTTTATTTTACTAAAAAAAATCATTAATAATCCTTTCGGGTAATTTGTTTTTATTCTTTTTCACAGGTTTTATTTCAATTTTGGTTTTAAAAATTTTGGTTCTTGCAAAACAGGAAGAAAATAATGAGATATATTTTTATTTTATTTAAAATCTATATTTATAAACCCTTTTTAATGTTTAAAAAAAATATTTGGGCAATTTTTTTTAATCTCCTTCAGAATATTTTTTTGTGTTTTTATGGTTTTGTTCATGATGACATCATGGAATGCAAATTCCAGCAAAGACAATGAGCAGATCAACAAAAAAGACAGTCGAAGAACAATGAAATAACAATGAAACCCGCTGGACAAAAGTCTGGAAAATCGTTTCTTTCTTACCATGGTGAAAAATTCCTAAGATCTTCCAAGAACGAGAATGAAACTCATAATATTTGCATAACAAATTGGGTCAAATGAGCCAGCAACGCACACGTAATGCTAAACAAATCAAAATATATGTATATATATATATATTATTCGATATGTACAAAGATATAGATTTATATGCAGATGTACGACTCCTCCCTCCATGGGGTATATGCTAATCAAATGAGCGTGTCCATATGGAAATGAATGAACGACGACAAAAAAAAAAACTGTAAACGTTGTACAATAATCTAAAGTCGGTGGGGTCTTTGGGGGGTGCTATATGGATATGTATTTATATATATATATAAACAGAGAGACAATGCACAATTGCCTATTAGCATAATGATGCCATAAAGTGCGATCGATTGGATGGGTTTTGGGCGGTAGTTGACCAAAAGAATGCGGTGAATGCCAAACGGAATGTGAGCAGGCCAAAAGCAGTGCTTATCAACAGCCTCATAGACACCTCATCAAGGTGTAGTCCCCCTATATATTTATATATATATATATACCTATATAAATTCTTTCTTATATATATACATAGAATATATGTATATGTTTATTCCTCTACGCATCGTTTCGTTTTATGACAATTAACACCGCTCAAGAAGGCAAACAAACAGCGACATCGTCTGGTTGTCTCCGCTTTATGGACAGGTTAACCGAGTTGCGGACTAGGGGGGATTGGGTTTGGGAATGGGTAATGTTTGTGCAAATATGGCGTAATAAAGCGCAGTGTATGCAGCCAAGAAAATACTTCCTAGTAATAGCTAGACGGCCATTAGGGTTCTCTTCACTCACAGTACTGTTAAATTGGTTGTATATATATGGTTCTCTGGCTTCTTATCCATCCGCAATTATGTTTTATAAGAGTCTGGTATCTGAATGCCTAATGAAGTTGCAGCTGGTATTTCTAGTCTCGACTAAAACTGAAATATTTTATTCCTTAAGTGTTACTTAAATATGTCTTTGCACTTTTAAATTTTAATTGTTATTAAACTAGCATATATTTTAAATTAGAAATAGTTTTTTAAATATTTAACATTTATTAAATTTAAAGATACACAGAGAAAATTCTGACGTTCTTATCTGAGTTAAAAATGTTCTTAAAAAAATAATGACATTTTTGAAGTTGAAAATGTTTTTATATTGTTCGAATCAAGTTGAATTGGCGGTATTTATGTACTTTGTATATTTCAACAAATAAACTATTAGTTCAGTCCGTAGAGTATACTTAAAAGTTGTTAGATGAACTCAATTTAACTTTTCTCTTCTCACCATTTCGTTCTAATATTGAGAACATTGATACCAAAATGTGCTTAAACGGTTTTTAAGAACGAATGTTCTCAGTTTAAGAACAATGTTCTTGGATATTTCTCTCTGTGTATTACTATACATATATATTATATTAAAAGCTACATTTTTGGTAATATATCATATGGAATTGCTACTCCTTTATTATCTATTCAGTAAAAATCAGTGATATCTATTATAGTTAGAAGCTAACATCAATAGTTCCCCTGTTACAGCGATCTTTGTCACTGTTATCGCTGATCAATTTTTTTGTGCGGTTGCCATTACCTTGTTGTATCTTTCCATCGGCTGTCCGTCAATCAATTTCCCAGCTTCAATCTGTTAACATATCACAGATGTATCTGCAAGATGCTAATGCATCTGTGTGCGTGTCTGTTATCGCTGGCAACAAAGTGGCTGGCAACATGTTGCATGTTGCCGGGTGTCATCTATATAAGAAATATAAGAAAGGAACGATCAGGAATAGAATATGGAGTATAGCGCGTGTCTTGGCCGGCCGGTTGGACTTGAATCAATTCGTCATTTAAATGATAGACCCCCCCCGTCCTCCCAATTCCGATCGCCCTCCTCCCACCCCCTTTTGCCACACCCCTGAGGCAATGGCAGCACTTAGCGCAACATCAACTTAAATTGCAAAAAAACTAAAAAAAAAAGAGGAAAAAACCCCAACTGGAAGCAGACGAAACCGGAGCTACGATCCACTCCACTACCGGGGAACGTGCCAGGCCAAATTAATTGCTTCGTTAGATCGAAGAGGATGGCTTATGGATGGGAAAAAGGGGGGTCGCCTGTGCCCCAGAAGAACCGCTTTGGCCAATTTTTTAGCTCTCCCACTTCCGCTGCAGCGGAAAAAGGGGGTAACACGAGCCACTGCCACTGCCACTGCAACTGCCACTGCCGCTGCCCAACAACGATTGACAAATTTCCAAATGCCATTAAGCAGGCGTTGCATGCAACCAGCCCCAGACTCCCAACCAAACCCCAGAGACAAAGAGGCGAAAAAGAGGCTCGCTGCAGAGGAAGATGGCTAATGGATGACAAAACAGGTGGCCAACAGCAGCGGTAGCCACGAATCTGGACTGCTGAGGTTACCAAGGCACTGGGAAAAATATATATTCTATCTAAATAATCAAATAAAAATTATAATAATATTTAAACAAAAATTATTCTATTTAAAAAATATCTCATTGCATTGTATTTGAACCTACACAACACTATTTTATTATTACAACCCAGCTGTAAAATAATTACAATACATACTTAGCAAAGAAATCTATTTATTTAGTAGCAACATTTTTTTTATAAATATTAATCTTGGGGAACATTACAAAACTATTTATTTGTCTCATCTTTTTTAAGTTTTGCGGGTAAAAAAACTTTTTTTTTGTACTAATTTTCTATTCTCTTTTTTTTGCACTGTATTCTTTACTACTTCACAAAACTTTTAATTTCTCACACCTTTTTTAAAGTTTTGTAGGTTGAAAAAGTAGAAATTTTTTTTTAAATTTTCTTTTAAGAATGTTTTGGAGTTTTCTTACTGTGTACAATGTATTGCCATTGCAAAACGCCCCGCTGGCGTTTGCAATTACCGTGTGGATGCCACCACACAGCCATTAAATCACATTGCTGAAATATTTCATCGGTTTGCAAATTTTCGACAATCAACTTAATCGGAAATGCTCCGTTTTTTATAACTTTATCATCGCCCTGGATTGTGGACTCTCCGTCCAGGGTCCAGATTTTTGCCACGATGCTGTTGATGTTCCAGGCCGCAGGTGGCAGCCCCATCGCTGTTGTCGGTGATAAGAATCTTGTTGCGGCAATCTCTCCTGGGCATCTATGAATGTCTTTTCCCGCCCGGAACCCCCACTTCCCGAGATCCTCGAGATCGTACCATCCATTGCTTTATTTTACCCCAACCATCCAGCTCTCGAGTCCATTTTGAGGCATGTTTGCTGCCATTTGTTGCTTAATTAATGCTGCAGGTGACGCTGCTAACGAGATGGAAGCCACGCCCAAATATAGATATACATATGTAAGTTCATATTCGAGGCAGGGAAATTCAAATAAATCATATTTCTGAATACGCCGTTAAAATACGGCAAGAGAAAATAATTTGCAGGATATTAAATTTCAACCAGTTGTGGTTAAAAAGATAAGATATGTTCGTGTTTTTTTAATTACGTTCTTGAAGTGGTAAAAATATGATCTATTTGTAAAACAATAGATTACATAAGTTTAGAGCTTTCTTCTTTACAATTTTTAAAGAAGTCTCATTTAGAGAAAGGTTAACTATCAAAACGAGCCAAATCAAAGTAGCCACTCCCCACAACAAAAGGGCAGACAAAAAAACATATATTTATTGTTGGGGTGTTAGAGGGGCGGAGATTTGTAGATTCGTAGATCCATAGATACACCCAAAATAAATACCAGAGTCCAGTCACCTTCACGCATTTTGCATAAGACGAAAGCCGCGGACAAAAGGAGGCCAAAAATAGATTGCAAAAAAGTAGGAAAACAAAAAACTATATATTAAAATCGGTAAAGAAATGTTAAACCAATTTCCGAAGAGATATATCAGGCTCAGGAGAAAACAAAGCCACAGCCCTTTTGGGATGATATAATCCCAAAAAATAACCATAAAACACAAACCACGAACAAAGCTTCTGGCGAATGTGTCGATATATTGACAAACGTAAATAGCAATTGTGGAATCGAAATAGAAAAGGGGCGGTGCAATGCCGATTACGATGGGGGTTATAGGACAGACCGACAGACAGACAGGTTGTTAATCGTATCGAATCGATTTATTTGTTGTATTTTTCTATATTCCCAACTGACGATGGGCGATGGGCGATTGTGACAAATGTCAACGAACAGCGAAACGAAGCGAACAAAAGGTTCGATCAAGATTTCAAATTGTCTATTGTTGCCACAAATCGTCGGGGTGACAATGGGCCCCAGAAGTAGCCCCCAAGTAGTAGCCAAAAATGATCCGAAAAGCTGCTGCTGAGGAAGATGCCCCCAGCGAACGGTACTTTCCAAACCCGTCCCCGTACCGCCCTCTAAATTATACTTTTTTTTTTTATTTTTTTGGAGGGCCATTCTTTAACTCTCGCTCGTGTTCCATTAACAGTCAAAGTTCATGTGCCAGGGCGTCGGAAAACGAAATCGATTGGCGGTTAAAGATCTGCGTCAATCCATAGGGAAACCTGCTTTTAAACTACGATTAAATAAAGTAAAATAAATATATTTAAGTAAATATTATAAATATTACCTTTTTTAATCTATTTTTTATTCATTTGATTATATTTAAATATTTCTTTCTTTAGGATATTAAAGATTATCATTTATTTATTCATTTGATTATATTAAAATATTTTCTAATTTAGGATATTAATATATATAATTTATGTATTCATTTGATTTCATCTTTGTCTTTATGATATTTCATCTTTATTATTAAATAATCAAATATAATGAATATATTCTGTCTATAAAATGTAAACCTCCTATCAAACATAGCCAGGTTGTACTGTAAATTTGTTTATACCAATATAAGAGCTCTTGGGGCTCTTTGACAAACTTTATTTATGTTTTTCTTCACGCTCGACCGTTAAGTTAACTGCACATTTGCTTTGTTTGGCTTATTGGCCGCTTATTGTTTTAAACCCGTGATCTCTGATCTTTGATCTCTTGGCCCTGTATGACATGATTTGTTTTCCTTCGTCACCATCAAAGAGAATGTTTTAATTATTTCCGAAGCCAAAGCACTATGGGGAATTTGCTCACTTTTTGTGGCATTAATTAATATCTTAAGAACAAAGCAACATTTAAAAGTTTTGTTTTTAGAATTAAGTATATAAAATTTAAAGGAAGTAAATTAAAAAAAGATGGGCGTGGTCCCGCCTTTTTTTTAAGAAAAAAAAATTTTTTTTTCTTGTCAATAAAATAAAAAAAATTTTTTTTCTTGAATTTTTTTTTAAGAGACCAAACTGATTTAAAAAAAAAATTTTGCCTTTTTTTATTTCCCATTTTTTTAGTGAAATTGTAATTTTTTGTATTGTGATCACTATAATTCTTAACAAAAATACTAAAATCCTATATATCAACGTTAAGTAAGTGAAATGATGTTGTAAAATAATTTTTAAATAATCGTTATTTAATAAGAAATATAACTGCACACTGTTTTTCTTAAGATAACATCGAAACTGGCATTTACCAGACAAAAATGAGGAAAATATACCATATTAGGTAGAGGTCTTTAAAGCTAAATTTTAGAGAAAGTGCGCAAAAGTGCACTTTTATACTAACCGAGCTCAATGAGAATTAAATTCTCTACAAGATAAAAAAGGTTTCAGAGGTGGAAACTGCTGGAATCACTTTGTAGCTCTATTTAAAAATACAAATTAACTTAAAGATTTTGATTTTTTTGAGGTTAGAACTAGAACACGAATATACGAGCACCACAATCAATAAATACAATATTAAGGTCACAAACACAAGTTACAAGTCCCTCTGATTGGATGGTATTTCAAAAACCTCAGAGCTATGTTTAATTTTACACTTTTTGACAATTTAAACTATTAAGAATAATAGGCGCTTTACCAGCGCTGCCACCTCGTTGAAATAAAAACAGGCTTTAACAGCTGATAACTTAACAGTGGTGCGTACTGTTAAACTTTTCTGTTAGTAACATTAGATATTGATGTTATCGTGATGCATTCTGATAAACAAAACCTATTTTTAACGACTTTTAAAAAATGGGTTTTGGCCAAAAAAAGTGGTCAAATTCCCCATAGTGCAAAGGAGGAACCCCTTATTGACTTTCTGACTGATTAATGCCCCTTTCAATGCCCCCTCTAAAATTAGATTTCTCACCAACCAGACATCTTGGCCGATTTGCCACGCCCATCGATCTCCTCCTGTTCAGGGGTAAAAAAAAGTGTTTAAGGTGTCGTCGATAACGCCCAAATGAATAACTAATCTTCTATTCTAATGACTGTCACTAAGTAGGCGTGTCCTAATCGCCGAAGAATACCACTGTGATTGCCGCCGGCGAGAAGATTCGGTGGCACGTGTGGGAAGATTCTACAATGCGACTCGAAAGAGAACAAAAGAATGATCGAATAATATATTGAGAAACTATTTTATAGAGGCGCAGAACATGTGTATTTTAGCTTCTTAAGTAGAGAATTAATAATAATTAATTTTATAAAGGTACATATATTATATAATATTACCTTATTGGGACACGTGTGGGAAGAATCTACAATGTGACTCGAAAGATAACAAAAGAATGGTAAAATATTATGTTGAGAAACTAATTTAAAATGGTGGAAAATATGTGTATAATCGCTTATTAAATAGAGAATTAATAATGTTAAGATACAAATGTTAATATATCTTTTTAATTCAAATATTATAATATTACCTTATTGAGTAAATGAGTACTTAAACTAAAAACAAAGATTTATAACGTCATTAGAACTACAGGAAAACGAAGAGGGAAAATCTAAATATGGTGTAAAATAAATTTCGCTACGGAAAGCATTAGGGAAATCAATGGCTAAATACAAATAATGAGCCACGGCCACATTCCGAATGATTGGCCAACTCATTTGAGGGGAATCTCCAGCCATCTACAGGTAGCCAATGTCACAATGTTCCCAAAGCCCCCGGAGATGTCCGTCTTTGGTGACTTCTGTTTCTGCTGCCTGATGTGTTCTGAAAAACTCCGTCTATGGGAGTTTTTCTCCATCATCTCCACTGGCCTCCTGTCTTCTGGCTTCTATCCTGTTGCCCCTCACAGGTGTGCTGCTAAAATAGTTGACTAATTAATTTATAATGCAATTTCACCGCGATCGCAATGGTGAAGAAGAATTGGTGGCGAGGGGGATGCATTCGGGAGGAGGATGATCGCTACCATTTGCAACATGGAAACCGTTTTAATACACACCACAACTAGCACCACCAGAACCACCAGCAGCCGCCTAATCATTGTTTACGACATGGTTAGCCACTGGCCAGCCATTTGGCTGCACAGAAGAACCAGTGGAAACATATATTTGGAGACCCATTATCATACGAATCTATGAAACCATGCAAATGGGAAATGGTTCTTTATTTGGAAAAAAATTCTCAGTTATTATATATTTTTTTTACATTACTTGACTTAATTTCTAAGTATTTAAAAATATAGCTTGGTCAATTTATAAAACTATACAAAAAAAATATCATAGAATTTTGAACATTTTCAATTCTCCACTTTCTACAAAAGAGTGGCAACCTTATTTTTAAATTCTGAAATATTTTTAAAATTTACAATTATTTGGAAAGATTATCTTTATTTTCTAGTTAAAATTCTACAATGAAAGCTCAAAATCAGAAAAAGATTACATCCAAATTCTTTACCGTGTGGAGTATAAAGTCAGGTCTCTGTGGTCTTTCTCCGTAGAAACTCAGGTTGTGTGGTCCCCCTTTTCCAAAAAAGAGTGGCAACCTCATTTTTAAAGTTTTTAATATTTATATAACTGACAATTACTTAGACAAATTATTATCTTAATGCTTTCAAGTTTTGTTTCTTCTAAGAAAGTGCAAAATCTGAAAAGGAATATCTTCAAATTCTTTACCGTGTGGAGGATAAAGTCAGGTCTCTCTAGTCTTTCTCCGCAGAATCTCAGGTTGTGTGGTCCCCCTTTCTCCACACCAGTCCCCCTTTGCAAGGGAAATTTATGCAAATGGCTGGACAGAACTTTGCAAAGCCTTTGCGCAATTATCCCCGTAAAGCAGAAAGTGCGAGGAGCCGGGGAAAGACCTCACCTGCTGCAGCATTTGGCATTTGATTGAACTCAAGTGTGCCAGATGCGTAATGAGTTGATGGGGCAAGGGATTTGGTAGGCGGAAGGCTGTACGCGGAGAAAGGGGCGTGGAAAAAGAGCAGGAAAGGGGGGTGGGGGGGTCCAACACGTGACAACTGCGGTGCGGTCAATAGAAACTGAAAATCAATTGGAAATTCCTATGAATACCAGAAGAAAATTTAAAGAAACTAAAACGACGGCAAGTAGAAGAAAAACCACTTGCATGTGGGTGAAGCAATTTGAATTTTCTTCTTTTTTTAGTAGGTATCTACAGTGGGACTAGAAATTAATTTTTAAGTTTTTTTTATGTTTATAAATGTACAAAAATTTAAAAAAAAATATATAAAAATATATAAAATATTATAAATACAAATATAAATATAAATATAAATATAAATAAAAAGAAATATAAACAAAAAATATCAGTATTTTGGGCGAAACAAAAAAAAGTAATGGTCTCAAAATGGAATGTCATACCTTGCCGAACTCGTAATAAAATTCCCAATCGATTTGCATTTACACCTAAAAAATTTTTATGTAGGCCAATTTTTGCAAAAAAGTGTGATGTTACCCCTTTCAAAAAAAATAATAAATGTCGAAAATTTTTAGTTCTGAAAATCAGCCGGAAAATGACTGCGATCAATTATCTAGCTTATTAGCTGTCCATAACAGTGCGCCTTTTAGATATCGGACCAGTTTTGGCCAAGTTACATCAAAAAGGATTACGAAAAAAATCGATTTTTTGCCAAAATCTAAGACTATTTTCAATTTAAAAATGTTAACTAAAAACTTAAAAATATATTATTGCCTACTTTTAGGCGCCTAGTTCAGTGATTTCAAAATCAGTTAAGTTTTAGAATTTTTATAATATTTTCCATGTACTATTTTTTTGAAATTTGTACCACTGTGCGGACAACGGCATTTGTGCAACAAAGAAACTGTTGCTGAAACCTCTGATTCTGATTCTCCTTAACCCGGGCCAATGCCCAAAATGCAAATCGCCTCGGAGCGATCGAACTGGAGTACTCGATGTATCTGATCCGATGCCGAGATGTTCTGCATTCAGATCGCCGCGTTGACAATTTGGTCGATGGTCGCGCCAAGGCTTTTCCTTGCAGTCGAAGTGAACCGCTAGACGCGACTACAAACTACAAACGACCGGATGAATGGGGATTAGAGAGCCGAGACTTGGAGATTTCGATGTGTATATCGCGGATCGGCGATCGCGAATTAGGTTTTGCAATGTGGATGGAAATTTGGCGACTACGCACGCCAGGCAGCCGCAGGTGACCGCTCTTTGGATCACGAGCTGCAACGTGATGTGCGACAAATCGGTAGGGGAGATCGCAGATCGGAGTTATATATGTGTACCTACCCAGCAGGGTGCAAGGAAAAAATGTATCTTAAATAAGTTGAACAATGTAATTAGATAGTACAAGAATGTACAGAAACTGTGGATGAACTATATGTAATTTGAAAAAATATTACATGTTTTAAGTGATTTAAACTATGAAATGAATTTTAAATTAACGCATAGATTCGAATTTATTCATACAAATATCAAAGTTATGTAGATACTATCTATACTGCACGGTGTAAACAAAAAATATACCCAATTTATTTAAAAAAAATTCAATATTTAAATAAGATAGTACAATAGTCTACAGAAAGTGTGGATCAAATTTAAATACTCTGTTAAACTATATGTTATATCTGTTAATCTATAAACATTGCATATCTATTTCTTTATCAAGATCCAATTGATTTAAACGCAAAACAAGAAAACTAATCAACAATATAGAGTCATGACAAGATCTTCTCTGAAATTCCTGAGAAGCGGAAGAAGTTAAGGCTGGATAAGGCCGATCGATGGGAACCCAGAAGCCTGCCCTCCCCCCTATCCAATGAAAACAAACAATGCGTTAATACAGTTTAATTTGTTTTGCCATAAAATAAATACTCAACAAGGGCCCCGAGGTTCCAAAGGAGATGGCCAGGAGCAAGGCCAGCGATAAGGCTACCAATTCATATATATATATATATATTTACTTTACTTGAGTTCTTTTTTTTTTGTATTGCCATTTTTGTTTAATGCCATAACCCCTTTGGCTTTAACCGATCAATCTTTATGGCAGCTCTCCATCTCGCATAAAAATTTACGACTCATCATTGAAGCAGAAGGAACCAGACAAGCTGGAGGAACTGGAGGAAAAGTAGCCACGAATATCCAGAAATCGAGCAACGGTGACCCCGACTCTCGCCGAAAGTATAGTGGATAATACCGCGTCGGGTGCGGAGGACATCGTCCAGATGCCGCTTGCTCATCTTGTTCTCCGTGAGGCACTCCTGCATCAGGTCATCCGGCAGCTGGATGTGAAATGGAAAGCAGTACATGTGGGCCACCTCGAGTCTGATGGTCTCATTGGTATTATCATCTAGGCAAAAGAACGTGGTCACATCGGCCATTTGAAGGCGTTCGCAGCTCTGGAGTGCCGAATCCTTCATCAGCACCATCACATGATCCAAAGTATTGGGCATATACAGGCCAAATGGTTCCCCGGTCTTTACGAATGTGTCACGAAACTTGGTAAATGCCATCAGGGGATAGGATCCACCACACTTCCGCTCGAAGACCTGCTCCTCCTCCAGCAAATACTTACATCTCTCGGGCACTGCGTTCTTGAACTGATCACATTCCTTGCAATGGCTGTGACCCACGTAAGCCAGGATACCGCTAAAATAGTGCAGCAGCAGGAGCAGAAAGAGGATCTGTATCCAAATCCTGGCCAGCAGCTCCATCCACTAACCACGACTTTATCACGATCTAGTGTTTCCCAGTGTGTTTCTTGTGTCTTCGTTTAGATGATTCGATCTGCCCGTGTCCAAATCTGTGCGTCAGTGTGTCTCGAAATCGATTCATTTCGAAATGCGGCAAATATCTAAATAATTACACAGCCAGACCCCGGGACAGCTGACTAGCAGTTTGCTGAGGTCGGAATGACTCACTTTCTGGGTCGTGACTTCTAAACTTGGGCGGGGAATTCTGTGCCCTTACAAACAGAGGGTTCCATCAGTTCCACAAAGGTTTTGGTACTTTTATGGTATATTTAGTATTTAATTTAAGAGAAGGATACTTCTTATAGCACAAAGGTTAAAAAACATAGGGCTATGGATTTGTAACTAGATAAAATATTTATCTTTATTACATTCCCAAAAAACAATTTTGTATTATAAGAACTATTCATATTTTCAGGATTTGTATATACTTTACTGATAGATTTTGATTGTAACACTATGAGGGATATAATAAAATTTATACTTCTCATGACTTATACTTCAGAAAAATATTAACATATATTAATGAATTTAAGAATTCATCTTTTTGTAAACGGAAGACTCTGCTTTACTTTAAAGAAGTCACTCGTAGATCACCTTCATTGGCATTATTCATTCCGCACTGGCGCTGATTTGCTGCCGATTTAATTGATTCAATTACGGGGCGGCATTATTTCAATTAGGCAAAATGAAAAGAGGCAATCAGAGATCGGAGATCGGAGATCGGGGGGAATTGACATGACACGTTGGAGTCGAGTAGAGCCGACTCGAGCTATCATCGATAATTATGATGAGTGCGATCGGTTCGATCGGTTCTGATTTGCCTGCATAGCTTTGGGTGATTAATGCAACGGCAGTCTGCAGACGGCCAACTGTTTGGCTTCCTTCAGTCGCCGATTGAGTGATTGACTGATTGATTTTTCCGGAAGACAACACTCGGCAGATTGTGATTGCATAATCCGTTCGAATGCATCAGCAGCAGCAGAAATGATTTTTATTTAAATGAGTTTGGGTCGGATTATAAATTTATTAACAGATAAGGTTGGGAAAACAGAAGACTTTCGAAATTTATTTGTTGATTTTTAATTTCAAGACCCCTTAACCAGATTAATAAGCCCTAGTCATAGAAATGAAAGCCATCTTTGGAAGATTAAGTATTCCTTCTCTTAAATATACGTATCATATTTTGATCTAAAGTCTTTAATCTTAAGACTTCGCCTTTAACCTGATGTATAACCACTAATTAGAGAAATGAAAGCCATCTGTGGAAGATAAAGTATTCCTTTTCTTACATATTATATTATGATCCTAAAAATCTTAAGACTGGACCCCTTCCATCCTTGAACGATAATCGCTAAACAAAGTTGTTGATTTTGAATTCTTTATCCAAGCTTGGGTATCTGCTTTCTTGAGAGACATTCTTCTGTAATATCCACACTTGATTTATCTGGCAAATCAATTTTATTCTCACCTTCTTGACTTCCCTCCCGTTGAGTTTTGTGTGCGCTCTTGAAGAATCCATTTAATTATTTGATTTCTGTCCCTCTGTTTTGAGTAGAATTGGAGGGCCTTTAATTTAATATTGTATTTAAAAACGCTGATTTAACGGCATTCTGTCTGCCCGATTCGTTCGCTTTTGTGTATAACTCTTCGATTTGTATATTTTTTTTTGTGCCGTCTGCTTGTGATGGAAATATGAATTTATTGATTTTGTCATTAATGGGATTTCCTTTCAGCCCAGCAGGTGGCAATTGTCATGCTGCCAGTGTTGTCAACATGCGCTCTTCTGATTTATGGTTTGGTTTGGGTTCTTCTTCTCTTCGCCGGCTTCTTCGATTTTCGATTATTTTTGTATATAGACGTACATATGATCGGAAGTTGGCACACCATTTGCGGCAAGTGCTGTTCGTTCTCCATATTAATCGATGGGCAACAAAGTCTGATACTTCCGTCGCCAACCCCCCCGTTCCTTATTTTAGGAATTGTGTCACGAAGAATCGGATAATTGGAGAATTCAAAATGTGGAATCGGAAGCAGAAAGAGTCGCTCAATATGCGCACATTGTGCCAGATTTTGTGTGATTACAGAGTATCAGCCAGTATTCCTGGAAACCCAAACATTCGCAGTTATGGTATTTGTAAACAAAATCAATGTGTGACATCTAAAATAAAAATAAATATGACCAGTGTCCAAACAAAGATCAAAGATACATTTCAAATCCTCACGTTAAAAGCTTAAGTTTTTCGTAATCCCCCACGAAGATCGTGACATGATCGGCTCAGAAATACCCCCAAGATAATAGTGATCTCAGCCTCGGCTTATAAATGTGAAAAGTCAAATAAAAACTGGGGTGTAAGAAACTAATTTAAATAATAATAGTATTGTTACTTAAGGAGACATAATCCTTCATTAAAAAGGTAATTATATATTTAGAATATCATTAGTAAAAGTTCAATCAAAAGCATAAATAAACTAAGCCCATTTCTGATTTCCAGGGTATTTTAAAAGTCGGGCTTATGGGACTGTATTTTTACGCACTTTTCGTTTTCCGCCTGTACATACATATATTTTTTGCAGTTTTCCTTAATAGTTATATTCAATTTGGGATTCCATCAGTTTATGGTTTATTGCACTTGATATTGCTCTTTGTTTTAGCTTTATTTTTGTACCCATATATTGGATTTAAAGGTATATGTTTTCATGACGAAGGCGACCTTCCGATTGTTAATCGATCGGAGTTCGTTGGCCATTTGGCTGCCGGCGATTTTCGCTTTAATTTTGTTGTAAACTTTTTGGATTGTTTCGTTTTTCATTTGGTGCTTTGTTTTTTTTTTTCTCGCGTTGATTGGTGGCTGGGAGAACCGTTAAACTTTTGCCCCTTGCCTTGACACCTGACACTTGACACATGACACCTGACACAGGCGACGACAGCGGTTCGGATACACTAGGAAAAAAAGAAAAAAAAATTGCCCTGGGCGCCTCAAAATTGGGCATTGGATTTTGGGAATGGGAATTCTTGCTTCATTAATCGCTCGCAATTAAGCGCCACTTTATATCCAACTTCACACTTTGTTGGAGGCTGCCTTTCTTGTATTTTTTGTTTTATTTACTTTCGCAGCTCCCCCCTTTCTTTATTTTCTTGGGGTTTTCGGTTTCGAATGCATTCAATCAGCGCAATTGATTGATGTCTCGATGCCTTGTGTTGATCGCTTGGCACGTGTCGGCGTCTTTTTTTTTTTTGTTTTTGTCAGGGTTTCACATTCCGAACTGCTAACGGATATGGAAAACCTATTCAGGGGCATCTTCGAGTTGGCCAAGATTAATTGGCCCTAACGCTAAAGAAGCGGTGAATAAAAGGCCCAAATTGGTTTAGATATGATGGATTAAAAATGGTACTAATTAAATGTGAAAACGGATTAGACTAGTCGATGATAATTGAAGTTTTTAAAAATATTTTATTATAACATTCAAAAATAGTTTGTAATCTTTACATTAGGAACTTCTATTATAATCTGATAAATATATATTTTTTGAAAATAATAAACTTTGGCAACCCTGTTTGCCAATTTTAATAAATAATTTGAGGGTCTTAGGCATTCATAAATAAAATTCAAAAATGGTTGTATTTTAAGTTTAGCATTGATTATATTAATCTATTATATAATCTGAGAAATATATTTATTTTGAAAATAATAAACTTTGGCAACCCTATATTTACCCCTTTTAATAAATTAATTCCGGGAAAAGTAGCAATAAAAGTAAAACCCACTCAACTCGGCATAATTTAATTGAATGAATCATTTTCAATTGCCGGAAGACGGAGGGATCCCATCTCTCAACACAGATGACTGACTTAACAGCAACCACCTATGGATGGTGCTATATGAAGCGATATATGGAGGTAGGTAGAGTATAGTATATATATATCTGGCAAGGCAAGGAGCACTTTAATCTGGTTCTGCGCACTGAGCGCATTAATTATGCGTTCCAAAGCGATGTCTGGAATATATATGTACGACTGACTGCCACCGACTCCACCGTACATAGATGTGTTCTTTTTTGGTTTGCTGCTCATCTCCTTCGGTATGAAATTCTTGGCACGAGTTGGTTAATTAATTTAATTAATGTTTTACCAAAGAGACGCCGGCGTTGGCGAAGCGTCGACTTTGACGCCGCCCCCTTAGCATTTTCCCTACCCCCTTTCCACGAATTTTCCACACTACTTTTCGCTGTTGATTCTAACGGTAGCTCGAATATTAAAACCGAAAAAAATCAACTTAAATACCACAACAGGCATGCACTGAGGAAAATACTGTTGACTTTTAGCTCTACTTCATTTAATTCTTGATTTATTTCGCCACAAATAGAGGGTGAAACTAAAGATATACAACTGTCTTATAGGAAATTTGTTTATTATATCATTATTTAACTATTTCATATTGGTTCAATTTGATACTCAATACACTACTCTACAACACTTTACTAACACTTTTTTAAATTTTAAATTAAATAATAATTATAAAATAGTTTAATTTCAATTTTTTTTTGTGTACAGTCAGCAAAAGAGATGCATTAATTCAATAAATGTAGATATAGTCTTCTTTATGACCATTCCCTTAGCTTGCCTTTTTTTTATACCACTTTGATGCTCTACATAATAAAACAGAGTTTTCATCAAAAATTATTTAAATTTCATTTCGTTTTTAAAAAATGCCTGCTCTTTTCAGTTTTTATTTTCAATTAGAGCCAGGTTTTATATCAACGACGGTCATAAAGTTTCTTATCATTTGGCTGCTGCCGCGTGCTTATCTAATGAAAATTTATGGAACCCACCTTCACAGACATCTGTGCATATTGTTGATTTTTGATCTTATGGTTTTCTGTCAATTTTTATTTCGATCGTCGTATGGCATTTAAAACATATTGATGTGATTCTTATCGGCTGTTCGAAGGAAGAAAGTTTAGTCTGTCACGAGATTCCAGCTCGTAAAAATGGCAATTTGTTGTGTCTGAAACCGAAACTCATTAACCATAATAGATCATTAAGTTTTCCAAGCTTCTGAAATGAGCTGGAAATAAATTCTTAGGTTCAGATAAGAAGAAAGAAATGGACATAAAATAATATAAACTATATGGCTAAATGCGATTAGGCAAAAAATTATGTTGCCTTCCGCCATCTAAAAATTTATTATGGCTGATATGTATTTTATCTAGCCTCCACCCATATTATTCCTTATCTGTCAAGGCAGGGAAATTTCGCCTGGTATTCCTTAGATACCTCTGATGTTGTTCTTGTAGTTGTAATTGTTGTTGCTCCTGCTGCTGCTTCTTTTTTCCTGATCTTCCTCTTCTTCAGCGGCTGCATTTTATTGATTTATGCGAATGCGGCGACCATCAAAGCTAAATTCAAGGCATGACTGCAACTACAACGGCGACCACAACTACGATTACAATTTAGCCAGCGACCGTGGGTTGTGTGCAACCAAAATGTTCAAGTGAAAACACGGAACAAGCGGTGGTCAAGCATTGCATTTATGAAAAAAAATTTAACCGTAGGTTAAAAAAGAAACTATGGGAAAAATAATTTAACCAAAGGTTAAATTTACTTATAGTATAATAAAGCCAAACTTGACTATTGCCATCTATAAATATGCCAAGAACATTGGGTAAGTGTAGATAAGAGGTAGAATATATAATTATAAGTTACATACAAACTTTTTTTAACCTAAGGTTAAAAATTAACTTTAAATCCTTTTAAAACCAAAGCGATATTAGCAATGCTACCACAACTGTAATAGCACATAGTAGCCTGCGTTCTGCGGCAATTTTAGATTATCAATTTTCTTAGATTTTGAAATTATAGCACAAAACTGCCTTTTGGGCAGACACACACAAACTCACGGTTGTATAATACAAGGCAAACATGGCGTATACGTAATGTGCTCCAGAGTGGGACGACGACGACAACATTTAGCAAGTGGGATACTTGAGTTTCCACAAAAAACAAAGAACCTAAGAAAAGAAAAGGCATTGACAGTGAAGAAATATTTAGAATCAGAAGCAGTATTAACGCAAATTCACCGCTACAGAGCATTGACACTGGGCATAACATCATTATCATTATCAAGAATGGAATAGTTGGGGGGTATACTATCTTATATAGACGAATGACTGCCAGCAGTCATAGCACCTCTCACATGAGTCGAGCGACTATTGACAGCCGCAGTTAACAAGAGCTTTGCCAGAATTTATCTTTCAAGCATCATAAATCATACAGCACCAACGAAAATGAGCGGAGCGAAGCAGGTGGAAAAGCCTAAAATTATACGACTATAGAACACCCTGAGTTGGAAAATTTCCAGAATATATTAACTGCTTAACAAACATTTTTTAGGGTCCACCTCTTAACATCTGGTTAAACCCAAAGTAAATAGTAAACTTTTAATAACTGCATATATATCTTTGTATTTACAGGATCATGGATCTACATTTTTCCAGGAAAAAGAAATCAAAATTCCCGATATAGAGAATAATACATCCAACTGAGAACCTGTTAAAAAGTTTCAAAAAGGTATTTATCTTTATTTACATAATCCCAAGTTGCCCAATAGACCCTTGCCTTAACAGGGCATAAACCTGGCTTAAATTATATAATATTCTTCTAACTAGCTATTACTGCAAGGGCAGAGCACTTGCCATGCTCATTGCTTCCCAACTAAGTCATATCTATGTGTATATACAATATTATATAGGAATAATTACTCCATAGAACGGTGTGCTCTTCATCTTCTTCCTCATCATAATCATCATCAGCTGCTTCTTCTTCGTGAGTCGTCTTGATCATCTTTTGCGCTTTTTGACTGATTAAGAAAATGAAAATGCAGCCAAGCGTCGGAAAATGAGGCTGATAAAAACAAAAGCACGTACAAAACAAAATTTTGTGTGCAGTCAATGAAAAGCAAGTGAATTTATTTATAGACATAAACAGAATGTACCCATATTTTAGCAATAATTTATCTTAAGATGGTTCAAGACAAAGACCAATGGTTCAAAACCAATACTCTTTGAAGATTTTTTTGTAGATTTCCCCCCTACTTTAATAGAGTTCTTTGTTGGCTAAACATCAACTAATTCCTGTCTAATAACTTTCGGGAACTTGGGTTCCGATCTCGCGGTCACATTTGTCCATTACTCATTCATTGTGAATTGTTTTATTGCCTCATAATTTGATGCAACAAAAGGCAGACAAAGTGAATACCCCACCCCAAAAATAGTCCCATCTCATATATAGCATTTGTGTATATATATATACGACTGTCGTCTAATCATAATTCAGGGGCTTATCGCAGTGCTGGGCATCTCCAGTTTCGTTTCGTTTCGTTTCGCTGGGATTGGGATTGGGATGGGTATTGGTATTGGGATGACTATGATCACGATGATGATGATGATGATGATGCTCCTGCTGGGGGGAGTTACCTCATCTTCATCTTCTTCTTCTTGGCGTTCAAGATCTTTGGGGCCTTATGGCATTGCATTTGTTGACTGTCGTCGACCGTAAACTTGCGACAAAATGTCGCGTGCTCTAAACTGCAGTTATGTAACTTTACTATGCCTGACAACTTGCTGGCAACTCGCTCATAAAATCTTTAGCTTTATCGCAATAAAGGAGTAATCGCCCCACCCCAATAGGAGTACTTCCAAACCCCCCCCGAATCATTCGATCACCCGATTCCACAATCAATATATGCTCTGTGCGATCGTTAATTCTTGATTGACAAATTATTGGCCAAATTGTTTACTTTTTGCTCTGCTTCCGCCTTTCGTGAGGCAGATGTGAGGCAGCTACACTGTAAAGAGGTTTGCTCTTATAGAGGAAGATAATAAATCTCCCAAAAAATAGAAAATAGAAAATAATAGTTCAATGGATATTTCACATTATTAATAACGTGAATATTCATTTAGTACTATTTTTAATGTAATATAAAAAATATATTATATAACTTATGGATCTGAAAGTCTATTTTATTGATTATTATTAATTACCAATGGTTAAATCATTTTCTTTCTATAATTAATAAACTTAAATCTATTTCTAAACATTTTTTAAAATTATACCCCAAGCATGATACCTATTTTTAAACCAAAATAAAACTTGTGCTTTTATTAACTACCATTTCTTCAGGTACTCACCTGAATTTCAATTTTTTTAGTGTCTCATACGAGAGCTGAAGCAATTAAAAACAATTTTCCTCCAGTGAAGTGTGCAGCACACAACAAAATGATTGAAAAGCGACGACACCTGATAATAAACGTTGCCACATGCTAAATTCAAATTCAGGCCAGTGGCGTTGGGCCGGCAGATTGCGGGGGGGATCGGCAACCGAGCTGCCTGACAGGCTGGCGTGGGTGTTAAATTACAGGGGCCAGGGGCGCGCTGCGGCAGCAATCTCCGCCTGACAGACGGGATTCAAATTCAGGTCCCAACTCCACGCTCCAATCTTCAGATGGATGGCTTCGCCTGGCGCGCGTCAATGTCATCCGCATTACGCCCGCGGTTGTTAAAGAAAAAAACAACAACAAAAATACAGGAAAAAAGCCAAAAACACCCATGTATCGTATCCTACATGAAGTGAAAAACAACTCACGGCCAGGGTTTCTTAGGCTGTGCCATTCGTTTGGTGTAGGCCATTTGTTTAGATTGCTGTTCCATGTTGTTGGCGTCAATGTTCCTCATGTTACTCAAGTTGATCCTGACCAAACAAGAAACAAATAAAAAAGAGTTTGTTGGAACTCAAAGTACCCTCTTCATTTTATATCTTTAGTTTAGATTGAATTCTGAAGGATATTTTACAATAATAACCTTTTAATAATAAGGTTAATATTTTTTTTTTAGATCATTAAAGATATCCTTGAATTTTATTTATGGAACCCAAAAAAATACCTCTTGTAGTATTTTTTTCATTAAAGAAACAAAATAAATAAAAATACCAAAAATACCTCCTGTAGTATTTTTTTCATTAAAGAAACAAAATAAATACAAATACCAAAAATACCTGTTATATTATATTATATTATATTATATTAAATTTTATTATATTATATTATATTATATTATATTATATTTTATTATATTATATTATATTACATTATATTATATTATATTATATTATTAAAATACTTTTATTTAGTATGTTTTTCTATTTTTTTTATTTAATTAGAGTGCTACTTGTTAAGTCTTATCATATAAAATCTTTGAAGAAGTAGTTGGGTAACCAGGTCCCCGAATCTAGTATACCTCCATCTAGGGTATGCAGAAAAGTTAATAATTGTTATTTGCCACACTTGTGGGCCGAAGTGGGCGTGGCAGTGGCAGCAGTACCCGTTGCCTTGACTTTGACACTTTGCGGTTAATTGCATGGACTGGTGGCTCTCCTGGCCTCAGATTTCTTCACTTCACTTCAATTCAATTCAATTCGTCTCGTCTCACGTGGCGTATACGTAATGTGGGGAATTTGGTGACTTTGGCCAACTTGTGGCAATGGCAATCGCATCTCCATAGAGACGATCATTAAGGCCCGTCCACATAATTTGACCAAATGCAGAGCCTCCGAGCCCCAAGTCGAACTGAAAACTCGAACTGAAAGACCAAGTCAAAGTCAATAAAAATTCTAGAGTCGGCAAAGATGAGACACACCATCCAGTCAGAGCGATCGGTGGGTACGAAAAAAAAAAGCGCAGCAAATAAATGCAGGCAAACTTCGATCGCAAAAGATCGAAAGAGCGGCCAAGAAGCCGGCTAAATTAGTTGTCATGGGAATTTATTGTGCTCAAGTGTGAGACGAAGAGCCAGCCGGGTCCCCAAGAATCGGGAATCCGAGAGTCCGGGAATCGAGGAGATGGCTGTGCCGGTGGTAACCCTAATGTGCCCACATGCATCCATCCCAAAGATCATGCGCATGATTAGCTGGCAAAAAACAAAAAAAACGCCAAGCCAAATGAAAAAAAAAACAGAATTGCAGAGCTTTTAGTTCTCAGCATAGAGATGATAGGAATTTCTTAGAGATCAACAAGAATTTAGAACTCAATATTCAAGAATTTCAAAGGTATTTTCAGGCTATTTCTATTATTTTTATTACTTTATTATTAATACAAATATTTTTATAGAAATCTTAAACACCCATCTCTAACATCCGCATCCCCGTGTAAAAGTGTCCAAATGAATGTGTGGCCATGCAAGCGTAAATTGTTTGAGTTGCCAATTTGTATTAAAGTTGAATTATGCAAATAATGCCGAGACTTTGCGATGAACTCGCAACTCCCAGTCAATTTCAGTTGCCGTCGCTTCTCTTCTCGTCTCGTAACCCCAGTCTACGAAGACACTCTTCTGCAGCTTCTTCTCCTAACTGTCAACTGTCACACAGAAACTTAAAAAAAGAAAAAAATGAAATGAAAGAAAAAAGAAAATACCAAAGAGTCTGCGAAATTTGTTTAGTGGCAAACATCATTTGTCTCAGGGCATCTCTCTGGCAGCTCCGTCTTAATCTACGGTTGTCGTCGCCAGCGTCGTAATCTATTATTAAAATGCCATTAGAGCGGTGCATCTACCCTCTCACCCCGGTCCATTTCACCCATCCCCCCATTTCTACCTCCCAAACTTCTCTTTGGATCCCCGAATCTTCGGATCTTCGGCTCCAGGTGGCAGCTGCCGTCCGTCTCCTCGGCCAACGGCAAATGTAATTATTGATGAAAACATATTTCAATACATTTCCCAAATATCTGCCTTCACTGCCTCCAGAGTTTCGAACACTCTTTCCCGCAAGACATCACGATTCTTCTAGGTGTTTAGTTAATGAGGGATTTTAAGAATGTGGATTTTGATTGTACATTTTGCTATACGATCTTGCAATGAAAAAAAATAATTTTAAAAAATTTGTAACAATTTTTTATAGAAATTTTTGTAAAATAATTGTAATATTTTTTTAAGAAATTAGTTTTTTTAGAAATGCTTAGAAATTTTTTTACGAAATTACTTTCGGCCTTGAAATAAGATTATTTTTTGGCCCTCAATGATAGTTCGATCTAGAATACTGCCTGGGTTTTTCATAAACTTAAACTGTTAAAACATTTTTGGTCAATTTAAGAGTACTTAATACCTCGACTATTCCATAAAACCCATTTTTTTGTGGGCCTTTCGTAAATGTTGTCAAATTTGGCGCGAGCAAGTCGCACGTGTATCCTCGGGGCGAAATCCGGCGACTCAGATTGTTGGTTTTTGCGGTGTGGAAATTAATTAGGAGTAAGTTCGAGACCCTCGACCTTTGCATAATCAAGTGTCAGAAATAGGTAAGAGCTTCGGCTTAACCCATTATCTGCAATTAAGCCGCCAGTATTGGGGGGTCTCTGGTCAATTAACAGTTCATTAGCCAAAGTTTTGGCAAATATTTTAACTTTGTCGCCGATCGGCGAGTAGTTTTGTGCCCCGGGACAGATTAGTGTATTTAAGCGGCAGAAAATCTCACAAAAAGTAAAAAACTGAACTATTGAAAGCCGTTATATAAAATGTAATGCCCCTTGGCCTCTGGGTTTTTGTAGCAACTTGTGTGAAAATGACCTCAGGTCGAGTGAGAATTTCAAAAATATTTAATGGATTTCTGTTCAAGGGGAATACCATTTCTTAAAAGTAAATTTTAAAAATGATAGTTAAACAATATCTGTATTCTTTTTAGCCCTTTTGCATATATTTTATTTTATGTCACTATTATAATTTTTCAGCAACTCATTAGGTACTTTAATTTCTCATTAAAACTACATATTACTACTTCCATGCTGTTTATTTTTTCTCAGCTTTCCACAACTCCATATATGATCCTCTAAACCGTGTGATCTTCGGTGTATGGGCAGCTTATTCAATTGGTTTTGGAAAACGAAAATTGAGTGTGCATAATTGATTGCTCATCGCTGTTCACTCATTAAAATCGCATTAATTTGGTATGAAAATCGGGAACACATCACGAAACTCACTCTAATACGATTTTGGGCTTTGGATTTTGGACCTCGGTCTGTGGCCCCAATAGATGATCGCCGATGATCGACAAAAGAGCCATGAGACAAAGCCTAAATCGATCGGATCAGTTTGGGGAGTCGTTAAAAATATAATGGCAATAGAAACGAAATCATTTCCATTGTCTTTAAAGACTTGCAAAACATTTCGAATTAATTTGATAATTTCTTTGTTTTCTTCTTTCAAATTTGGCAGAGAGATAAGAATTTCAAAGGGGTTAATACACAGATGAGATATTTTGCAAAATTTCGCAAATTTCATATTAAATTTGTTTATCAATATTTAAATTTCCTTTCTTGTTCTAAAATATTTGTTTGCTACTTTCTACTTGTGATATACTTTTTTACGATGTCCAAACTAGACTAAAACGTTGTAGGAGACTTTTTTCAAATTTTTTTTAAAAACTTTTCCATTATAAAATATTTAAAAAAATGTAAAACCTACAAATTAGACTGGAACTTTAATTCTGTGAAAATGGGGAGCGGGTTTTTTAGCTCTACGTTTTCTTTTCTTATGTTGCCTTTTTTTAAATTAAATTATTATTTTAACAGGAAAGCTCCCTGTTTTTTTCAAAATTATTTTTAAAACCTTTTCCATTGTAAAATATTTTTTTTTTAAACTGTAAGATCTACAACTTAGACTAGAAGTTTAATTTCTCTATACTTATAGGTGACTTTAAAATGGGAGGTTGCGGGTTCTAGGTGCAACTTCTCTCTTTTATTTTGCCTAATTGGCATGCGTAAGGCGGCCAGTTTGGAGTCGCCACCATCGGGGCTTCGATACTTAATCCGAACCCCAATCCGAATCCGAATCTGAATCCAAATCCGAGTCCCAGTCGACGCCTGTCAGCCCAGGAATTTTGTGCGCCCAAATTGGCAGCTATTGTTGGTTTATTTTTTTTTTTATATATTTTATTGTTGTTGCTGCCGAGTGACCCACTTTGGCGCCAAGGCAGAGGCGCTTTTTTCTTTCATTTGGCTTTTGGCTAAAATCCAAAAACAGTCGGCGAACGAGACAGGCGAACAACGTTCAGCAAATTGCAGTTGAATGCAATGCCCCATGCTCGATGCCCGATGATGCCCCCCCCCACCACCACCATTTTGGCCAGCTTCTTTTGTTTATTGTTTATTCTGCGGCGGGTTTTTTTGCCATGTTGCGTTGTTCCATCGATCCAGAGATGCCCAGACTGACAAATTATAATGCATATAATATGCAACTGACAGGGGCGTCGCAAAAGGATAAATAAATAAATCATGGGTTGCAGTTTTGGCAGCGAACTTAGGACCAAAATTAATTTTAAATTAAATGTACTGGTACTGCTGGAAAAAAATGTGAAATACTTAACTTAAACTTAAAAATAAATCCCTACTTAAATCGAAAATAAATCACCGATCATGGGTAAACTACTATAAAAGTAAGGGGTAAGTAAGTAAGGGGTTCATTACTTTTACTATTATTAAATTTAAATTTATTGATTGATGGTTGGAAAAACCGACGATTTAATAGGTTTTCCGTACCTTATTCAATAACACAGGGAAAATATTAAATATTTAAACATCTTATAAATTAAAGAATTATAGAAAAATCCCCACTTAAATCGAAAATAAATCACCGCTCATGGGTAAACCACTATAAAAGTAAGGGGTTCATTACTTATACTGTTATTAATTTTAAATTAATTGATAGATGGTTAGAAAAACTGACGTTTTAATAGGGTTTCCCGTGCCTTTTTCAATAACACTGAAAAATATTAAATATTTAAACATCTTATAAATTAAAGTATTATAATCCACTTAATCGAAAATAAATCACCGCCCATGGGTAAACCACTATATGTTTAAATGGTACATTACTTATACTATAGGTATATATATTCCCCGTCCATCTCAATCACCAAACTCTACCGTTCGCCTGCCCAAAAATGGCAACAACTTGTACGTATTAAAATGTTCGCTTTTTGCCTTTTCATTTCTTTTGTGCTGTTAAGCTTTATTTTCTTTTTGATTGCTCTTGTCGCAGAGTTTAACTTATAATTGATTGATTTATTGTTTTATTGTTTGCAAAATAAGTCATCTCACAGCAAAAGGCAAAAGAATTTAGCGCTGTGGCGCTCCATAAAATCGACATTAAATAAAGATCAACGCAAAAACCACCCAAAAAACAAAAAAATAAACGACAAAGGACGGAAACCACAAAAAGCGGCAAAAAGTGAAAAAAACGAGAACTTAAAGCCCCGACTGACAGGCAAAAGTCAGAAGAAACAGAAACCTTGCTTATCAATTGACAAGAAACTTGAGCTTTTTTGCCCTACCGATTTTTTTTGGAACATTTTAACTACCAAGTTTTATACTTTTTTGTTATTTTTGGAAGGAAATGTATATAAGAAATATATATATTTTTATTTTTAAAATAAAATATTAACTTAATAACCTATAGAGGCACTTCCCAACATTCATTTCGATTAGATAAATGCGAATTTGTGGCCAACAAGTTCCGTTTAACAACCAATTAGTCGCAGCTTCTGTTGAGGAACTTACCATTTGACACATTTCCCTGCAGTTTTCCCTCGCAGGTGGAATTTTCCGTTAATTGCTGGCAAACAACATGGATTTGTTCCATTCCATGCTTGTTTTTCCGATTGAAAGGCGGATGAGAGGGGGACTCTAAGTAAGTTAAGTTGAGTGGAGTGGATTCACCATGGCTCGTTCAACAGTAAAATGCATTTAGCTATTATATAAATAATGGCACAAAAATGCCAGTCCGCAATAGTTGAATATCGATTTTGCACTTGGAAATCATGGAATCATGGCATCAAAGGCGAACCCAGACTCCATGGAGGCCGGAACCGAGCTCATAATCATGCAAATGTGTCGCCAAATGAGATGCGGCGGATGTCGGCAGCTGGAGCGCCGTAATCTCGAGCTATCCACTTTATTTATCGTATTCAATGCGATCCCAAGTCGTCGATCAATGTCAATTTTATGTAATGCAGCGCTAAATGTTTCAATGGTGCAGATAAAAAAAAATTGAATATTAAATAGGGGCTGTCTTTGGAATTATGAAGCAGATTTTATCAACTTGTAAACAATTATATATGTTAAATAATAATATGAAATGATATGAAATTAATGAAATAAGAAAACATAAGTAATGCACCATGCAAGTAAAATAATTTATTCATTTATTTAACAAATTAAAGCTAGTGTATAATACTAAAATTAATATTTGAAAAAGAAAGGGCGCTGCAAGCTGAAGTCCTTCGGCCCGAAAATAATAAATTTGGTATTGAAATCGTAAATAATTTTTAATTTTTAAATTCCATACACAAGTACCTCTGATTTTTTCCAGTGCAGCTAATCGCTTATTACCTGGCTTTTAATTCGCAGCTAATTTCAGGCTAATTCCTAGCTAATTTAAAGCCACCGCCAAGACCCTAACACCCCCCTCCCCTTCCTTCCACCCAGCACACTCAGCATCCTCTTTTATTATACGGAAACGGAAGTGCGAGTTATAAAGAGACACACAGAGTCACAGAGTTGTAAAATCAAATCTGAAAAACATTTGTAATTATCGACCGAGAGATGCAAATAAATGATAAAAGCACCCGGTTCTTTCCCTCCCCCCTTCCACCAATTTTTTAGTTCATATTTTCGATGATTTCGGTTGATTATTTTATTTATTTTTCACCCCACCTTGTTGTTGAGCTTGTGTAAACAAGTATTTTAATAACTCAATCAAAATAAATTAGCCAAAGGAGGCAAAATCAAAAAACCTGCACACAGGTTGAGGCGAAAGGGGCGTGGCTAACTGTTGAGCAGTTATGTTGGTAGAAGATTGTGTTAGTTAGTTAGTTGGTTGGTTGGTTAGTTGGTCCACGAAGAGTGACTGTCAAACGCATGCCAACAACAGTTTAGTGGCCACAATTAGCCACACTATTTGCCAAAGCGCCACAGAACTTAAGAAGACACTAGAAGACATCTGGAGACAATTTCAGAGGCACTGAGATAAAGTTGGGAATTTTATAGAGATATGGTACATTATATTAGCTTAATTCTTATATATTTTAGCTGGGTATTCACATTCAGATTTTGGTTTTGTAAGTATAGTAGACCAAACAAAGTGATAACTATTTTTAAAAAATGATACAACTACCTTATGATATTTAATTACAGTCTTTTTAATTTTTTTTTGGTTAACTTAAGTGTACATATTGTTTTATTTAAATCTCTAAACAATATTTTTTTAAAAAACATATTATTTCTCTGACTGATGCGACAACATATCTGACTAAAATTGTTCTTAATCAAGCGTTAATTTGCCGGCCAGCAACAGCAGCATGTAAAATGGAGACTCTAAGTGAATATCTTGTAAACTGGGTATGGAATGGAACGGATCGGATGGGATTAGTTTGAATCGGATTTATGCGGATGCGATTAGATGGCAATCCTTTTATCAGTAAAGTCCAAGCCAAAGAATCCCAAAAGACTCAACCAAATGGGCCTCTCTCTTTGCCCTGCTAGCAAAAAGGTTCAATAACCCAATCAATAGACTGATAGATTCACCAAAAAATAGAGGAATATAAATAAAAACAGAACCTGATAACAATGAAATCAAATTTTGTATGCAATGACATATATTGTTGTTGCTGCCACAGCTTCCTATTTGCAAAACAGATCGACTAAAAAAAATATAATCAAAACAATCCAACCAACAGGGAGAAAGAGATGGATAGACGCCACTTTAAACTAAAGACAAAACTATCGGTAAAATATAATAAAAATTTATGGCAGGCCATTGTTTAATTTTATTGTTATTATTTCGCTGGCTATTTCGCTTTTTTTATTCACATCTGTCTTATGTTCTTATGCCAGCGTTTAAACAATAAAAATTTCAGGACTATTGTCTGGCAATCTAAATCAATACACAAAAGATGTGAATTCTTTCGAAATATTCGTAGATATCTCTTAGAACTTGAGGGCGAAAAAAAAAGTTACCAAGTAAAACCGTTATGAAAATAATTCAAAAATATTTTAAAATAAGTAGTTGCCTTAGTATTTTAGCTGGAAATAAGACAATTTCTACGATTCCCCTCATTATTTTCTCGTAATCCGCATAAATCGTGAGGTGTCTTTATGTTCTGTCCCATTAACTTTGCATAATTCCGAAATGCCATCGAATGCTTTAATTTATTTAACATCTTCTGGACACAAGGGAACCCAACATCATCATCATTTCGTGGTTCGCGTTGACAATCTCTTTTTATTTATCACGTTTATTTCTTTTTTCTGTTTTGCCGCTGCCTAAATGCGAAGCGTGAAGTTTTATCAATTCCGGCAGACACCTGGCTACCTGGTCGCCAAAAAAAAAAAGAAGATAAATGAATTCAAAATCGATTGGAAATATTGATCAATAGAATGGCAGCAGCGAATCAAAACGAAAGGTTTAGCCGGGGAGATAACAATCGAAAGAAAGAACCAATAAACATCATCATTAGCATCGCCAGCCACGATCTGTTGTCTTTCCCCGATCAAGTGTGAATTATATTAGAAGAGCTGTTGCCAAAGAATGTTAACGAGATGGTTTAGGATCAGCAGAAAGAGTTATATGACTATAAACTAAATGATTATAATATATATGGTTGTAAACTATATCAATATAAACTATATGATTATAATATATATATCTATATGATTATATGCCGATACCAATCATTAAAAAAATATAAAAACTATAATATGACAAAGAAAAAGATACATATGTAAATTACAAATTTACAAACATGGTTTGTATTTCATTTTAATGAGCCCTTTCCCACAATCGATAAAGTATATGCGGAAATATAAACCATATACCCTCGAAAACCGGAAAAGAACTGCTAAACTTTTTTTTAATTTCGATTTCCCAAACGACAAGCGACTTTTCGTCATTAACCTTTCACTCTCCGAATATAATAACCCGAAATTATCCGTCATAAATATCAATAAGGCAAAAAGATGTGCATAATGTAAGACTCGAGCAAAGATCGTGAGAAATCCCTGAGAATTACGAGAGCAAACAGCTCTCAAAACTCTCAATGCAAAGCTTACATAAATTGTTCGCTTTTTCCCAGAAAGAATATAGTATTTCGTTCCATAAAAAATTTACATATGCCAAGAAGACTTTGATTAAGTTGTTAGCGTCGCCATAGGATCGTTGGAAAACCAAATTTGAAGCAAGGCAATCATCGCTGGAGCCCATCTTCAAGGCCCCAAGTTCCTGGGGAAAGGTGTGAAATATTACAGCTTTTCTTCTACTCCCTGGGCAGCGGGAAATGTTTTGATTTCGAACAAAACAAACGCCACGGGTGGAGGGAAGGCCTTTCAAAAATATTCAAATCATTTTGAAATACGAGTCTGTATTTATTAGCGATTAGTATTTTGAGCTGGGGCCGCCGAATGGAGATGTGTCGCTGTGGAGTTGTCGCAGTATCGAGATTATGGAAGTTTTGGAATTTACTGTGAACTTATGCAAATCGCCACTAACAAATTTTCGAAAGTGTCAAAAAAGCAGGCAATGCCCAAGAACTGGGCTCAGAACAGGTGTCCCCCCATCTGCTCAACTAGCAGTCCATTGAAAACTGATATCTTTATCTATCATTTGGGGGCCCCGTCCTCTAATATTCTTGTTAGCAGCGTTCTTAAATTTATTTAGGCACTGGAAGGTGTTAAAAAGAGCCACAGAGTTGGGGATCACAGGTGAGCTTGGCGCACGCTAAAGTTCAACACTCGTGTGGGTCAAAAAAGTTCCGAGGCAATTGAGATGCAAATGCCGCCGACAGTCGACAGCCTTAAGTTGAAATATTTAAATACAGAGTGACAAATCGGTAAATTATGAATCGAAGTCTCCCGAAAGAGAAGAGACTCCTCGAAGCTGGGAACAATTCTAATGAAACATTTTATTTACATTCACGAAAAGGAAAACTATATTAATTAGGAAAATACTATACCCTAGGTGGAAATAGGTGTTACTTAATAAAAGATGTATATTTTATTCCCTAGAACTTTCTTAAATATTTTGAATGCCTTAGAAACGTAAACATACGTATATAATCCATATATCATATATCATATTAGACTTAATATATACAACAAAAATATATTATTTGGTGTATTTCCCAGCTTGAACTTTAATCTCACGATTATACCCACAATTCTTTAAGGTATCACCTTCGTATCTCATTTCATTTCAATATAGATTTAAAGATGCTCCCCATTCCACTTGTTTAATATGAATTAATATGACTGGAATGCTTTTGGACCTTGGTGGTTTTTGTTCTATTTAACAACAATTTATGGAACCAGCCAGCCAGTCCGAATGGAGAAAGGAACGTGAGCATATATTTAGATAAGTGTTTATGAATAAAGATTATTAGGTTTTAACCTAATGAAATATGAGAGCAGCTGCAAGAGATAAAACTAAAGTTTTGATTAAAGTTGGGGCTTGAGCATTTAGTAAAATAACTTCAAAAAATAACATACCAATCAGAAATTGAATAAACTAATGAGGGTCTTATCAAGATTTAAAATAAAGTAAAGTAAAGTAATACAAATGGATTTTCTGATAAGAAAACCAATAAGTATAAATAATCCTATGGCTAAAAGTATTGATAGGTCGAGAAAACTCATGCAAAAATGGCTAATGGCCATTATTCAAGATCAAGTTTATTTGCTTGGGTGAATGAAAATATCAAAAAATAATTTTCCCGTGTCTTGTTCATGGCACGACAACTGCAGCAACTTCAGCAACTTTGGCCATGAAAGCCAACTGCGAACGAGGCACGTTGCCAGCTGAAATCGGAAAATGGGAAAATCGGGAAATCGGGAGGGGAAGTCGGGGAAGTCAGGGTTTCGGAGTCACTCAGTCAGCAGCCGTGCGGCAAATGAAAATATTTATATACAGACTCGCACATTGATTCCTTCACGGCTAACGGTAAGTGCACTCTATGCAAACATGAACGATACCAAGTATGAATACGGGTATGAGTATGAGTATGAGTATAAGTATGAGTATGAGTACTAGCATTACTTGCAATGTGATGAGCCGCCTGTCTGCCAGACTACTGAGCTTACCCCTTACTTAAGTACTCCACCCCTAGTAATCCCCGTCTTGAAATCCCCATCGTAATCTCCATCCTTATTATTTCCCTGACTCCCCACACGTGGCGTATGCTTAATCTGGCGCTAATTTTAATTAGGCCTTAAGGTGAAAGAAGTAGATAGAGTAAGGGTAAAGATTTGGCGGGGCAAGGCAACAAGTTGTCTGCTTAATTAATTTATTACAACTGCCGCATGTTGTCATGTTTTTGCCTTACCTCTTCTGGAAATGATGATAATGTTGATGCTGTTTTTGCTCCTGTTTGCACAGTCTTTATTGATTTTTTAGTAGCTCAAGTTATGTCCCAGTTTCAACACAAATTAAATGTTTAATCATTTTTCAAATCATTTATTTTGTATCAACTAAGTTTATTTAGTGTATTGATTTCAGCCTGTATGTTTGTGCGGCTTTTTGGGAGTCTACCTCCACGTTTTTTTCTTTGATCACCTGTTTGATAACCCATTAAATGCCGGCCAAAGAACAACCTTCACCAATCGGGATTTTCAGATGTGGCTGCTGCAGCAGTTGCTGTTGGCTGATAATCTATCGTCGTCTATCAGCATGCATCATGTTGCAAGTGCAGCAACTGTTTGGGGAAAATGTTGCGAATGTTGCGCGTTATAGTTCGCCGTCTGCAGCTGCAGCATCTGCAGTCTGGCCAAAGCCGAGATTTCCCGGCAATCATTCACTTTTAGCCAAGGCATAATAACAATATTTCAACTAGTCGCAGTCGCCTGGCACGCGATCCATCTTTTCCAGACGGAGGGGATTATTTTTATGTATTTCTTTTTATATTTTTTTTTTTTGAGAAGAAGGAGGAGCGGTCAATGGCGCATAGAATTTCGATTTAATCGCGTTCGTTGCTGCTGCCGCTGCTGCTGATGTTGCTGCTGATGTTGCTGATGTTGCTGCTGTCCCCGCTGCTGTTGCTGCATTTGATCTGATCTAAGTTGCATTTAATAATCGTCGTCGTGGTCGTCTTCGTCTGCAGCAGCAACACAAAACAGGCAAAACAGGCTGCAAGTGCTGCAGATGCTGCATGTTGCTGCTGCTGCACTCTGGCTGTTGTTGCTGCATGTTGATATTGCTGCTGTTGCTGTTGCTGCTGCCGCTGTCAACGTCAAAGTCAAGGCATTTGTTGCTGTTGCGCCTACATTCATATTTCAGCAATTAAAAATCTAATTGACAAATACTCGAGAGACAACGTGAAGGCAGCCGACTAGACGAGTTCGAGTTCACAGTTGTTGCAGCTGCTCCACATGCAACATTCATTGCACTGTCTCTTTAATAGAGATGTGTGCAAGGTTTCGTGCGTGTTGCGTTGCGACAAGTTTTCTTTAACAATTAAAACATATGTCTATATTAAATATATCTACTATATAGGAAGAAAAAAGAGAGCCCTAGTAAACAATACCAATATTTTCTCAAGAAAAGGATCATATTTTGAGAAAACTACCTTGTAACTTGTTATTAAAATGTCTTATATTAAAACTACTTAGTATTTTGATAACATATTACTTATATTAAATATAGATATCGTATAATTATTATATATTAGATTATAATTTTTAAACTAATGATATAATTTCTATATTTCTTAAACTTTCCTCACGGGCTCACCTCCAATCTTTCTCTCCTTAATACAACCAACCATTTCTTTTTACGAGCCCCAACAAGTTTTAATAACTTCATCCATTTAAAACAAATCCATGGATGATTTTTGCGATTATTTCCCCTATGACATTGGCCTATTAGATGATTATGCAGAGTTGTCACTGTACCAAAAGTGGGTGTTTCTGAAAGTACAGTTGAGCCCAGCTTAACGGACGGCTGACTGTCATGATTGACCATCAGGCGTGCTCAAACCTTGATCTTTGAAAGAAAAGCATATGAAAAACCATAAGAAAAGGCCCAGAGGGTCGGGTTGATAAGGTTTTGAGAATGGGGCTGGACTTGTGGGTGGGGTTTTGGATGAGCACGCGACCAAGACGAACGCAGGTCAGCACGTGGCCCACTAGGGCACGTATACCCCCTTACATACCCATATCAAATAATGCTGGTTATGGCTTTCTGGACTGCGACTTTAATGCACATTAATTATGCCGGACCCACAACAAGCTTGTCATTAGCCATCTAGTTAAGAAAGTGGGTCTTTCTCCACCCAGCAATAGCATTTACACAGAAAAAGATGATATTATTCAGTAAGTTTGAAATAAAGATGATGATGCGGAGTTACTTCAAAGCTTAAAACCAAATAAAGTAATTCTATAAACTATATTGTTGAATTTAAGATCAATTACTAAAATGTTTATAATACATCTTCTTTGAACGCTTTTCTGCCAGTGCACCCTTTTGTTTCCAGTTCGAGGAAAATCGACCGCTTAATTAAGGAATAAAGCCATGAAAATGCTTTCAACACCTGAACTTCTTGGAATCAACAGCTGCTTAGTTTGTATTTTTTTTGTTTTTCTTCAAGGGGCTTAGGGGCAAATTGCTCAGCCATGTAATGGCTCTCCAAAACCAAAAAAATTACCATAATTTAATTTTAGTTCCCCGAGAGGTTGCAAGCAATTCTGTTCTACTCACTGAGCTCATTAAGATAAGATATAGTGTCCGGAGGAAAGCCAAAGGTGAAAGTGAAAGTGTGTCAAGGATAATGGAGGGAAAAAAGGACCTAGATTGAAATGCAATTTTTGGCAAGGATAAGAGAAAAGTGTCCTATCTGTGAGTCTGGATCTATTCTCACTACCTGCTGGTTATTTGAGTTCTACCTGCAAAAGAGGCGTGAATGGGAAATCAAGAAGGAGAGATCCTTTTTCAGGACTGCTCCTTTCTTTTCGTTTCCCTGTTATCGTGAGAAACTCCATGGCTGACAGGATGTTTTTGTTGGGATATGCAATATTCCTAACATTTCCCCTCACCCAAAAAAAAATTGGAAAAAAACGCTGATATATCACACACCTGCACAAGCGGCTGGTTTTCCGCTTTTCTTTGGGGCATTTGCATATACTTATGAGTAAGTATATCTCCATGCATTCGAACCGCGGACGCATGTAACCGTGAAAACCCATTTTTCTTGTTCATTGACCAAAAAGCAACAACGAAAAACATTTTGCCAATGAGTTGTGTCCACAAAGTGCGACTCAGACTTGGTCTTTTGGACTTGCTCTTAGACTTTTGGCTCTTTCACTTGGCCGCTTGACTCTAAGTTGTACTGGAAAAAATTAGATAAAAAGGATTTAATTAATAGTAACCATATTAACGATTAATATTTTATTGGTTCTCTGTTCTAATTGGTTTTCAGAACATTAAGAAAATTAAAACAAAGTATTTTTTCTCTATTATTCTCAATGTTATAACTATATTTTCCTTAAATACCAGCTTAAGTAAGATAGGAAAAATTTTTTTTTAAATTTTGCAAACTGTTTTTAATCTTTGAAAATGTATTTTAAAGGCCTGTCCGTTTTCTCGTGTGAAAACCTCCTAACTCTGAGACCCTTCTCCTCCGCCGCCTCTCACTTGGGTTTATTTTGTCTGTGATTAACGTCGACTTGGGTCTTTGGTGTACCCATCTACATCCACATCCCCATCCCCATCCCCATCCAATCCCAATTCCCCCGGCCTCGTCTTGGCCGTCTGTGCAGTCAGTCACGAGTTATGACCAACTTGTTGATATTGCTGCTATTGTCAGTATGGTTGTTGTTACTGGAGGTACGCGTGCTGTCGGCTCAATGACAGACAAGAAAGCAATCCCAGTTCTTTGGGAGATCCGAAAGGAGTTGGGAATACTCTATTTTACGAGCGACCTATGTAGGAAAATAGTGTTACGACAGGGGTGATATATGGCACGGCTTTTTTGGGGTTTGTGTAAGACTTTAAAAAAATATATAGCCTCAGAAAAATAAACAAGTTGTAGTGGATCGCTGAAATATCATAAAAAAATGTTTATAGAGTTTGGTATAAAGAACCCACCAAAGATAGCATTCTTAATACTAAATACTTATTATTAAAACCTTATTACTCTCTTCTAACAATGCCTCATTTATGCATTACCAAGATAACTTTATAACTACCTAATTATATCATTACATTATCCAATACTTAAGTGCTTTGCCCATTTAGCGAAATAGTTAATCTTTTGTAATATGCCTGGGTATTTATGTTAGGGTATGGCAAACGGTAATCATAGTTTAGTTGGCAAACAAACAGGTGCCCTAATGTCAATAACGTTGCTGCTGTTGCAGATGTTGCTGCTGCTGTTGCTCATGTTGCCCATGTTGCTCATGTTGCTGCTGCTCGTTGTCGGTTGTTGGGCTCGGTTGTCATATGATGTTGACAAATTGCTTACACATTTTGGCCACATTTTGTTTTGGATGGTTGGACAAGGTTTTTTCCAAGCGTGCGCCATGATCAAATGTAGGCAAATGCATATATTTTTGATAGGGTAACAATATCATGAGAAGCACTATCATTCTGTTTTTAAAAGATAAATGAATCTACGTTTAATTTAAGCTGTGCAGTGATTATTAGTTTTAAGTGGATAGCTTAATAAATAGAGTAATACTATATATTTTTTAAATATCGATTAGTTTTAAGTGGGTAGCTTTATGTATATAGTAACAACATATAACCTTTTAAAATATCGTTTAATTTTGAGTGGATAGTAATAATATATACCCTCTTAAATATCGATAAGTTTTGAGTGAAAAGTAATAATATATATCCTTTTAAATATCGTTTAGTATTTCACCCAAGGGTATTTGAGAAGTTTATCCCCCTAAATAATGTTTCTATAGAGAGATTAGTCATTTAGCCCCGTAGGGATTAGGAGATTGGGGATTTGGTTTGGGTTTTTGGCTTTGGATAAGCGATTTCTAGTAGGGGTTTGCAAAATTCTGTCTCTTGCTTCTGTACATTGTCAGCGATTTAGCTTCTGTTTCAGCTGCTTTTGCTCTTACCATTTCTTTTCCAATGGTCTTGATCTTTTGGTAGAAGAAATCGTGATTTTTGTGTGATCGTGATTTGTTGATTTGTGCGACTGTCATTATTGCGGTTGTCTTTTTTTCCAGCTTCTGTTTTATCAAATCATTTTCGTTAATTGCCAGGTAAATCCCATTGACCACACAAGACCACATCCCAAATGAAGAACAGTCGAAAAAAATCACCGAAAATCCCCTTTGGAAAAATTATCCAATGCACACGCCCTCGATGCGAAAATTCTCGAAAAAACAAATCGGATTAAGCAAATATTTGCAACAATGTTTGAGGGAAAATATGAGCAAAAGTATTGAATTTCATATCAGCCATTTGGAAACAGCACCTGTGAGCGTTTCCCACGACAGTCGACTAGGGAAAATGGGAAATAGATGTGGAAAATTCAGCGAGGTTGTGATCGAAATGCGAATCAAATTGTGTTGATCGATATGTGAGAACTGAACTTGAGCATATGAATATCTTCCTTCTTTTTTGGCATCCGCATTCGAAAGCAGGTAGCACTAGTCAAATATTCACCTATTTCAGCAGCGCAACCCTCCACTTTTTCTAGATTTACCTGTGACAGATGATGATCAAGGGTGCGCAGAAGGGTTGATGGATCCTGTATCTATGGGAATGAATGGATGCTGCTCCCCCCTATAAACTCTATCTATATATTCCTATAATTTTATTCAGCGGGTAACGGACATGGGAATTTTCGAGGAAAGGTGGAGCAGGGGCGGGAACTCAGTTTTTGGGTTAGAAAATGGCCCAAGTTGTTGGTCTTTTCATGGGTTAACATCCGCAAAGGGGAATAAACGTTGGGATCGCGATCCATGAGAAGCGGAAATTCAAGAATAGCATATCAAAAATATGACAATGAATACAAGAACCTAAGAAAAAAATATGCACCTGTATTTATTTACAAAGAATAGGCATAAGATGGCAAACTTAAAGTATTGATTGTTTTGCAAAGAAAACAGCTTTCTTCTGAAAACGATTCATTAAAAGCTAATATCGTTAAAGGTAAAGAATGCAAAAATAAAAAAACCCCATATTTAAGGTGTTAAATCAAGGCCTATTTCCCCCATTCTTATGCTAAATATATAGTTGCCAAAATGAAATGTTTAACAGCGATGATCAGAAGTTGTTTTTTTGTCATTTTTATGGAGACTTAATCAAATCAAAGGGCCGAACATAAAAAAAAAACACGACGATAACCAGAAATGTTTGCTTTATTTTTTGGACATTCGAGGCGTTGTTGTTTTACCATTTATAGGGCGACCTTGTCTACCTTTTCTCACCTTCGATTCATTCGATTGCAACTCAAGTTGACATTTCCCCGCCTCCCTATTAGAATCCCATAAAAATCAAGAGCCCACAATGGACGACGCGTGGATTTGGAATTGCATTGATTAAATGCCAATAAAACGAAATAAACCCATTGGCTTTCTATAGAAAATCCTAATTGGTCAACAAAACCAAAGGGGGACAATTAAAAAATGAAAAGAAACAAAGCCAGGCGAAATGAAAAGAATACTGAATCGAGTCTCGTCTGGTCTTTAGTCAAAGAAAAGAGAATAAACCAAAATAAATAAATAAAGACACGCATATATTTTCGAATTCTTTAGTGCAACCAGCCATATAGCCAATGGACAGTGCGCGCCGGCAATGTAAGGCACTAAGGCAAGGCCATAAAACTGATATTGGGGAAGCTTGTGGCAACCATTAAGTAGATGAATCCGCATTATCAATTTACATGCTTTTATTTATGTTCTCTTCTGATTCTTTCAACAAGGAAATACTTTTAGTTCTCGAGCCGCCTTAATTCAAATGGAAATCAAGGAAAGTGAGCATGAAAAAGGCAATAAATTCCATCTTATTAAATTTCATTTAATTTCACTAAATTCCGCACTCAGCCAATCGGTTTTGTTTCGCTTAAACTTAAATGCTCAAATTAGGTAAATATATTTTAAATTAAATTTATCTTATTAATAGCTAATTAAAGACAAAAAATTACAAGAAATCGAATTGAAATGGAATGAAAACTAATGAAAACTCTCAACCAAATCGAATGAATTGAATGCCATTCTCTTTAATTTCAATTAAATGAGATGAACTCAAATGAGATGAGTGCTCAGATGATTTATTTGGCGAAAGAAAAGCCGCAGCTGGGGTAAAGTGGCACTGGAAAATGGAAAATAGAAAATGAATGGGCTGGCGTTGAAGTCAATGAATGGAAATTCGCTGCGGACTGTGGCTCAAATGCTGGCTAATTGAGCCTGAGAACAATCCCAAGTGGGCCAACGATAAACGGTAAACGATGGCTGGGTTGCAAGTCGCTCTGTGGCAGCGAATATAAGTATATGATAAATCAATTGATGGCGGACCCTCGGGCCTCGGTCTTTTGCATTAGCTTTGCCATTTTTTCTTCTATTTTTCCTTTTTTTTGAGAATATCAGGTGTATTGATGGGTATGGTTGAACCTAAAGCGACTCTCGACTTGGGAATCCTCTAGTATAAGATGGTTATTTAACATTAATCATATCTAAACCCATCTGAATTCCAGTTTATGTTGGTTTTAAAGATTTGGTCTAATATGATTTCGTTTTAATCTTAACTGAGATAAGATATCGGTTCTCTTTTTATAAAGATAGTACTACCATCAAACTACTACTCAAGAACATTAAAAATAAAACCCACCCTTGGAAGGTCTAGTTCTAATATATTTTCTAATTTAAGATAAAACATAAGTTCCATCCTTATAAAGATAATATGCTTCTTTATTTTGGTAATATGGTTTCTAGATGTTTTCAAACTACTACTCAAGGACATTTAAAAAATAACCCACTTTTGGAAGATCTTGTTCTAATATATTTTTTAATTTAAGATAAGATATCAGTTCCATCATTATAAAGATAATATGCTTCCCTATTTTGGTAGAACGATTTCTAGATGTATTTAAACTACTACTCAAGACTAATGTCTTGATACAATGTAACCCACTTTTAGAATACCTAGGCAATTCTCCAGACCTTTAGGCTGTGAGGGTATGAGACGAAACGAAACGACTTTTACATGGATCGCACAACGATCTTTCCGCGGATCTTTCAGTTCGAATCGTAGATCGCAGATCGCCAGATCACAATGATGGGGGGAGGGCCAAAGAGATGCACATATTTAAGCGCAAATACGACAGTTATTATTGTTAGCCAAGCAATTGCGGAGAATGCAATCAATTAATTGACAAACTGCGATGATCAGTGAAGAAGTAAGTGAGATGGGGAGAAAAAGGAAAAAAAAAGAAAAAACGAGATGTGGCTAAGCAGTGCCGATCAACTTTTTATTGGCATTGGTTCGAACCACGATCGTTCTGTGATACTTAGACAGTAAAAAAAAATTTAGAAACAAAATGAATATATAAAAAAAACAAAAGATTTTAGTAATATATTATTATTAATGGTTTAAACAAGGTAAAATTCTATTTCAACCTTTTTTATCTTTAAAAAAAATTAGTTTATTAAAAGAATTTTTTCTTCTTGATTATTTTTTCCTAAGTGCATACTTTAGCTGACTTTGTGGGTATCCGTGTTTGTTGGCTTTGTCTCACTTCGACCACGTCGTAATTGAAAAATAAAAGAAAATGCGCGAAAATCCCAAACGCATTAACTAGAAGACCCTCTCTTCAATGTTTTTTTTTATTTTTACTTTTTTTTTTTTTTTTACCTGGGAGCGAAGCGTGCGAACAATTTGCTGTCCATTCGATCCGCCTTTTCCTTGAGGCTGCCACAAGGGGTTAAGAACGGGGAATCCCAGAGGGGTTAAGCGGGAGAAACTTGGGTTTGGGACTTAGCATTTGCATTCGTAATTTGTATGCGTGCAACGGCTGCGGGCACGAAATGAAAAACGTTGCGAGCTTTTGGCGCCTTTCGACTTGGACATGGACATGGACACATCGCCACCTGAGTCTGGCCAAAACCCCCATACCGCCCCCCCCCCCCCCCCCCCACTCCTGTTGCCTGATAAAATTTCCTTATTAAATAACGGTCACAATCGATCGGTTGCCAAAATGCGAATTCTCCCATGGCCAACTGCGTGGTTCCGATGAAATTATAGAACCAAAGATTAACAAGTCTTTATAAACATGTTGAGACCAAGAAAGTAACTGAATACAATTAAAACATGTTTAAATACTAGTAATACTTGGTTTCCTTATTAAATAACGGTCACAATCAATTGGTTGCCAAAATGCGATTTCTCCCATGACCAACTGAGGGGTTAAGATGAAATTATAGATCTTAAGATTACCGACTAAAGATTAAATATTAAAGATTTGAATACAATTAAATGATGTTTCTGGTATTAAAATACTAGTAATACTTGGTTTGTTGACAAAATGCCAAGAAATAATCGTTAAAGTTAGGAATGTTACAGCTCGTTAAGCTCATAAAACATTTTTCAATCGATCGGTACTAAAATCTATCTATATGGTTAAATACTAACTACCCGGATTTAATCCGCACTCACTTAAAGATCCAACATTCTTATCTATATGGTATTTTATTATGTCCATTCGTTGATTGAGCACCTTCCAAACGGCAAGGCTTTAAAGTTTAAGACCCCGGTAGATGGACAACTTCATCAGGAAATGTGTAGAGATGGGGGGCGTTATTTGCATGGGAAATCGACGGCAGAAAAGTGAGGGAAATCCAGTAAAAAGAAGGTGGTTTGGGGGAGGGGGGCGGTGTTTTGGAGAAGACGGCTGGCAATCAAGCTAGTCAGGGGGCATCAAAAGACCGCATCGATCACGAAACCACTTTTTGGTCCAGTGCCAATGGCAACTGAGGAGTCGTCACTCGTCACCAAAGTGAATTCGCGGCGCCTCTTTTTCCACCGATTTTCCAAAGACCCACCCCCCAAACCCCCCCCCCTTTGGATTTTCCACCCGCCCATGTGGACATGTCTAGGTAACAGTAATTTGGTGTCTTACTTGTTCTTGCGCGCCGGCAATCACACCTATGGGAATGTTTCTTACACATGTCCAAGCGTCTATTCAATGATCATCATTACCAACTGGCAACTGGCAACTGGCAATGATCATGATCATCATCGCCATCGCGGTGGGATTCCAGCATGCACTTTGGACAACATATTAGAGATCCCCATAGCCATACCCATTCCCAAGTCCTCTGGACGCCGCCGTCGCATCATTAAAAATTTATCAGTTGATTGGAAAATTATAATTCTTTGCCTTTACGCTTTAGCAGCGCTATGATTTTTACAAGTCCACCTCATCTCTAGCTATCTCTATCTCTTTTTGCACAACACAACATTCCCATTCGCAATTGTGCCCGCTGTTATGTAATAACTCCCCGTAACTGCCCCTTTTCATACGCCTCTGTCTGGTGTTGTTTCTATTTCTTATGGTAACATTTAATAACTGACCAACTGACAGACAGACTGACTGACTCACGGTGCTGCTCTGATGGATGCACTGCACCAATCCGATCACATCCCATCCCATCCGATCCGATCCAATCTGATCCTGGACCCACTGGTTCCCCACTCCCCCAAGCCAGCTGAACATCGGAAAATCGCTTTCTTTGCTTCGCTTTTGATCGGCAGCTTACCTTTTCTTAATGGTATTTCAAAAGGTGTATTAGACTTTATAAAAGTAAGAAAAAGATAAAAGCTGAAGTATAATAAACCCTAGTTTTGTATAATAGATGAGTGATATATGAAATATATTTCGATAAGGAGAGTAGCTATCTAGGTATCTACAAAAACAGATGTTTTTTATTTTACTTGGTATATTAATATTGTGATTTTACCATCTTTAAAACTCTAGAGATACAATATTTACCCTGAGCCGTACAGGATATCATCATGTCGATCAATGAAGAGCATGACATTATTTTTTATGCGCTCGCTTCTCCACTTAGTTCCAGATGCGGAAATAAATGCACTTGAATTCCTCGACTTGTTACATAAATCGTAATTTTCTATAGACTTGTTCTATATCTAATGTATATTGCATTATTCGCTACTCGTTTTCTTTCGGTTGTTTCTGATTCTGTTTCTGCGTCTGTGTTTTTTTTTTATTATTATTATTTTATGATCACTTATCTTCGTCGGTGTCTTCTGCTTGCGCTGCTGATTTTTGCTACCGAAGCCACGAAGATTTGACCGGGCCAAGGCGAGTCAAGTCAACTTGGGCCAACTCAGCTTGGTCGGAATATATGTATGAATGTCTGAATGTCTGGATCGTATTCTTCTCATTCGTATTCTCGCGCACTTGAACTTCCTGCATGACCAAGGCCTCCGGGAGATTAGAAGATCAGCAGATCATGTGAACTTTTATGGCCATCATCGGTCATCACTCGTCTCGGATGTAATTAGGCATCTTAGCGGTACAGATCGCGGCTCTCCCAGTCGCTTCTTCTGTATGCTCCCTTCCAACTTGCTTTTTTACCCATGAAATGCAAAATAAAACACATTATTATATAAGAGTGGGAAATATTTTGGTGGCATAGCCCCTTTCTACCTATTTAATATTATTATTTAAGCTTATACTTTTTTTTGCATCTTACCAATGCTTTCCAGGCCTTACTTAATATTTGCTTAACCTGACCCCATTCTTGGGTTTTCGTATCCTATCGCAGCTCACATGCTTAAACGTTTTCTCAGGAACCTGCGAAATTCCGCATGTGACAATTCTGCATTCAACGGATGCCTCAATAGCGAGATGGCTCCAAATGGAATAGCAAAGTTGGCTAAAAGCCTGTCAATCGCTGATGTTACGTGAAAAACACTGAAAACAATTTTTAAATATTAATTCTGACCATTCTGACGTCTTTTTTTGCAAAAAATGCGAAAAGTAAAAAATTTTCGGGTTTGAATGCCAATGGATTGAAAATTAAGCAACGAGCTCAACGAGGTATGACAATCCTCGATCTGACGTTTATTTTCTTTAAAGCAGCCAAAAAACTGAATTCTTAGGGCGAAACAATTAGGTTCCGATGTTGGTCAAAAATACGAGATTCATTTTTTAGTCAAAAAAACGATTTTTCCTTCCAGTTTTTCAATCCTAGTTTGGCCAAATCAAGGCTTACAGCTAAAAGACCGACTGTTTTGAGCACCTTGCTTCAATTGCTATCGATCCCTATCACTTTAAGGAATATTTATTTTTTGAAAAATTTTTTCATTTTTTGTCGGTTTTTTTTTGGATTTCGACTTTGGTCAAAAATCCTCATTTTTCAGTGGTTTTTCAGTCGTAGTTTAGCCAAATCAAGACGTACAGCTAAAAGACCGACAGTTTTGAGCAGCTTGCTTCAATTGCTATCGATCCCTATCACTTCGAGAAATATTTATTTTTTGACAAATTTTTTCATTTTTTGTAAGGGGGTAGCTCGGTTTTTTTTTGGATTCAGATTTTGGTCAAAAATCCTAATTTTTTAGTGGTTTTTTAGTCGTAATTTAGCCAAATCAAGGAGTACAGCTAAAAGACCGACAGTTTTGAGCAGCTTGCTTCAATTGCTATCGACCCCTATCACTTTAAGGAATATTTATTTTTTGACAAATTTTTTCATTTTTTGTAAGGGGGTAGCTCGGTTTTTTTTTTTTGGATTCCGATTTTGGTCAAAAATCCTAATTTTTCAGTGGTTTTCCAGTCGTAGTTTAGCCAAATCAAGACGTACAGCTAAAAGACCGACAGTTTTGAGCAGCTTGCTTCAATTGCTATCGATCCCTATCACTTCGAGAAATATTTATTTTTTGACAAATTTTTTCATTTTTTGTAAGGGGGTAGCTCGGTTTTTTTTTGGATTCAGATTTTGGTCAAAAATCCTCATTTTTTAGTGGTTTTTCAGTCGTCATTTAGCCAAATCAAGGAGTACAGCTAAAAGACCGACAGTTTTGAGCAGCTTGCTTCAATTGCTATCGATCCTTATCACTTTGAGAAATATTTATTTTTTGACAAATTTTTTCATTTTTTGTAAGGGGGTAGCTCGTTTTTTTTTGGAATTCAGATTTTGGCCAAAAATACAGATTTTTTAGTGGTTTTTCAGTCGTAGCTTATCCAAATCAAGGCGTACAGCTAAAAGACCGACAGCTTTGAGCAGCTTGCTTCAATTGCAATCGATCCCTATCACTTTGAGAAATATTTATTTTTTGACAAATTTTTTCATTTTTTGTAAGGGGGTAGCTCGTTTCTTTTTTGGATTCAGATTTTGGTCAAAAATCCTCATTTTTTAGTGGTTTTTCAGTCGTCATTTAGCCAAATCAAGGAGTACAGCTAAAAGACCGACAGTTTTGAGCAGCTTGCTTCAATTGCAATCGATCCCTATCACTTTGAGAAATATTTATTTTTTGACAAATTTTTTCATTTTTTGTAAGGGGGTAGCTCGTTTCTTTTTTGGATTCAGATTTTGGTCAAAAATCCTCATTTTTTAGTGGTTTTTCAGTCGTCATTTAGCCAAATCAAGGAGTACAGCTAAAAGACCGACAGTTTTGAGCAGCTTGCTTCAATTGCTATTGATCACTACCACTTTAAGGAATATTTATTTTTTGACAAATTTTTTAATTTTTTGTAAGGGGGTAGCTCGGTTTTTTTTTGGATTCAGATTTTGGTCAAAAATCCTCATTTTTCAGTGGTTTTTCAGTCGTAATTTAGCCAAATCAAGGAGTACAGCTAAAAGACCGACAGTTTTGAGCAGCTTTTTTTTTTTTTCATTTTTTGTAAGGGGGTAGCTCGGTTTTTTTTTGGATTCAGATTTTGGTCAAAAATCCTAATTTTTTAGTGGTTTTTTAGTCGTAATTTAGCCAAATCAAGGAGTACAGCTAAAAGACCGACAGTTTTGAGCAGCTTGCTTCAATTGCTATCGACCCCTATCACTTTAAGGAATATTTATTTTTTGACAAATTTTTTCATTTTTTGTAAGGGGGTAGCTCGGTTTTTTTTTTGGATTCCGATTTTGGTCAAAAATCCTAATTTTTCAGTGGTTTTTCAGTCGTAGTTTAGCCAAATCAAGACGTACAGCTAAAAGACCGACAGTTTTGAGCAGCTTGCTTCAATTGCTATCGATCCCTATCACTTCGAGAAATATTTATTTTTTGACAAATTTTTTCAGTAGCTCGTTTATTTTTGGAATTCAGATTTTGGCCAAAAATACTCATTTTTTAGTGGTTTTTCAGTCGTAGTTTAGCCAAATCAAGGCGTACAGCTAAAAGACCGACAGTTTTGAGCAGCTTGCTTCAATTGCTATCGATCACCATCACTTTGAGAAATATTTATTTTTTGACAATTTTTTCATTTTTTGAAGGGGGTAGCTCGGTTTTTTTTTGGATTCCGATTTTGGTCAAAAATCATAATTTTTCAGTGGTTTTTCAGTCGTAGTTTAGCCAAATCAAGACGTACAGCTAAAAGACCGACAGTTTTGAGCAGCTTGCTTCAATTGCTATCGATCACTACCACTTTAAGGAATATTTATTTTTTGACAATTTTTTCATTTTTTGAAGGGGGTAGCTCGGTTTTTTTTTGGATTCCGATTTTGGTCAAAAATCATAATTTTTCAGTGGTTTTTCAGTCGTAGTTTAGCCAAATCAAGACGTACAGCTAAAAGACCGACAGTTTTGAGCAGCTTGCTTCAATTGCTATCGATCCCTATCACTTTGAGAAATATTTATTTTTTGACAAATTTTTTCATTTTTTGTAAGGGGGTAGCTCGGTTTTTTTTTGGATTCAGATTTTGGTCAAAAATCCTCATTTTTTAGTCGTTTTTCAGTCGTCATTTAGCCAAATCAAGGAGTACAGCTAAAAGACCGACAGTTTTGAGCAGCTTGCTTCAATTGCAATCGATCCCTATCACTTTAAGGAAAATTTATTTTTTGACAAAATTTTTCATTTTTTGTAAGGGGGTAGCTCGTTTATTTTTGGAATTCAGATTTTGGCCAAAAATACTCATTTTTTAGTGGTTTTTCAGTCGTAGTTTAGCCAAATCAAGGCGTACAGCTAAAAGACCGACAGTTTTGAGCAGCTTGCTTCAATTGCTATCGATCCCTATCACTTTGAGAAATATTTATTTTTTGACAAATTTTTTCATTTTTTGTAAGGGGGTAGCTCGGTTTTTTTTTGGATTCAGATTTTGGTCAAAAATCCTCATTTTTTAGTGGTTTTTCAGTCGTCATTTAGCCAAATCAAGGAGTACAGCTAAAAGACCGACAGTTTTGAGCAGCTTGCTTCAATTGCTATCGATCCCTATCACTTCGAGAAATATTTATTTTTTGACAAATTTTTTCATTTTTTGTAAGGGGGTAGCTCGGTTTATTTTTGGAATTCAGATTTTGGCCAAAAATACTCATTTTTTAGTGGTTTTTCAGTCGTCATTTAGCCAAATCAAGGAGTACAGCTAAAAGACCGACAGTTTCGAGGAGCTTGCTTCAATTGCTATTGATCACTACCACTTTAAGGAATATTTATTTTTTGACAAATTTTTTCATTTTTTGTAAGGGGGTAGCTCGGTTTTTTTTTGGATTCAGATTTTGGTCAAAAATCCTCATTTTTTAGTGGTTTTTCAGTCGTCATTTAGCCAAATCAAGGAGTACAGCTAAAAGACCGACAGTTTTGAGCAGCTTGCTTCAATTGCAATCGATCCCTATCTTTTTAAGGAAAATTTATTTTTTGACAAAATTTTTCATTTTTTGTAAGGGGGTAGCTCGTTTATTTTTGGAATTCAGATTTTGGCCAAAAATACTCATTTTTTAGTGGTTTTTCAGTCGTAATTTAGCCAAATCAAGGCGTACAGCTAAAAGACCGACAGTTTTGAGCACCTTGCTTCAATTGCTATCGATCCCTATCACTTCGAGAAATATTTATTTTTTGACAAATTTTTTCATTTTTTGTAAGGGGGTAGCTCGTATTTTTTTGGAATTCAGATTTTGGCCAAAAATACTAATTTTTTAGTGGTTTTTCAGTCGAAGCTTATCCAAATCAAGGCGTACAGCTAAAAGACCGACAGTTTTGAGCAGCTTGCTTCAATTGCAATCGATCCCTATCTTTTTAAGGAAAATTTATTTTTTGACAAAATTTTTCATTTTTTGTAAGGGGGTAGCTCGTTTATTTTTGGAATTCAGATTTTGGCCAAAAATACTCATTTTTTAGTGGTTTTTCAGTCGTAATTTAGCCAAATCAAGGCGTACAGCTAAAAGACCGACAGTTTTGAGCACCTTGCTTCAATTGCTATCGATCCCTATCACTTTAAGGAATATTTATTTTTTGACAAATTTTTTCATTTTTTGTAAGGGGGTAGCTCGGTTTTTTTTGGATTCAGATTTTGGTCAAAAATCCTAATTTTTTAGTGGTTTTTTAGTCGTAATTTAGCCAAATCAAGGAGTACAGCTAAAAGACCGACAGTTTCGAGCAGCTTGCTTCAATTGCTATCGATCCCTATCACTTCGAGAAATATTTATTTTTTGACAAATTTTTTCATTTTTTGTAAGGGGGTAGCTCGTATTTTTTTGGAATTCAGATTTTGGCCAAAAATACTAATTTTTTAGTGGTTTTTCAGTCGTAGCTTATCCAAATCAAGGCGTACAGCTAAAAGACCGACAGTTTTGAGCAGCTTGCTTCAATTGCAATCGATCCCTATCTTTTTAAGGAAAATTTATTTTTTGACAAAATTTTTCATTTTTTGTAAGGGGGTAGCTCGTTTATTTTTGGAATTCAGATTTTGGCCAAAAATACTCATTTTTTAGTGGTTTTTCAGTCGTAATTTAGCCAAATCAAGGCGTACAGCTAAAAGACCGACAGTTTTGAGCATCTTGCTTCAATTGCTATCGATCCCTATCACTTTAAGGAAAATTTATTTTTTGACAAAATTTTTCATTTTTTGTAAGGGGGTAGCTCGGTTTTTTTTGGATTCAGATTTTGGTCAAAAATCCTAATTTTTTAGTGGTTTTTTAGTCGTAATTTAGCCAAATCAAGGAGTACAGCTAAAAGACCGACAGTTTTGAGCAGCTTGCTTCAATTGCTATCGACCCCTATCACTTTAAGGAATATTTATTTTTTGACAAATTTTTTCATTTTTTGTAAGGGGGTAGCTCGGTTTTTTTTTGGATTCAGATTTTGGTCAAAAATCCTCATTTTTTAGTGGTTTTTTAGTCGTAATTTAGCCAAATCAAGGAGTACAGCTAAAAGACCGACAGTTTTGAGCAGCTTGCTTCAATTGCTATCGACCCCTATCACTTTAAGGAATATTTATTTTTTGACAAATTTTTTCATTTTTTGTAAGGGGGTAGCTCGGTTTTTTTTTTTGGATTCAGATTTTGGTAAAAAATCCTCATTTTGTAGTGGTTTTTTAGTCCGTAATTTAGCCAAATCAAGGAGTACAGCTAAAAGACCGACAGTTTTGAGCAGCTTGCTTTAATTGCTATCGATCCCTATCACTTTGAGAAATATTTATTTTTTGACAAATTTTTTCATTTTTTGTAAGGGGGTAGCTCGGTTTTTTTTTGGATTCAGATTTTGGTCAAAAATCCTCATTTTTTAGTGGTTTTTCAGTCGTAGTTTAGCCAAATCAAGACGTACAGCTAAAAGACCGACAGTTTTGAGCAGCTTGCTTCAATTGCTATCGATCACTACCACTTTAAGGAATATTTATTTTTTGACAATTTTTTCATTTTTTGAAGGGGGTAGCTCGGTTTTTTTTTGGATTCCGATTTTGGTCAAAAATCATAATTTTTCAGTGGTTTTTCAGTCGTAGTTTAGCCAAATCAAGACGTACAGCTAAAAGACCGACAGTTTTGAGCAGCTTGCTTCAATTGCTATCGATCCCTATCACTTTGAGAAATATTTATTTTTTGACAAATTTTTTCATTTTTTGTAAGGGGGTAGCTCGGTTTTTTTTTGGATTCAGATTTTGGTCAAAAATCCTCATTTTTTAGTGGTTTTTTAGTCGTAATTTAGCCAAATCAAGGAGTACAGCTAAAAGACCGACAGTTTTGAGCAGCTTGCTTCAATTGCAATCGATCCCTATCACTTTAAGGAAAATTTATTTTTTGACAAAATTTTTCATTTTTTGTAAGGGGGTAGCTCGTTTATTTTTGGAATTCAGATTTTGGCCAAAAATACTCATTTTTTAGTGGTTTTTCAGTCGTAGTTTAGCCAAATCAAGGCGTACAGCTAAAAGACCGACAGTTTTGAGCAGCTTGCTTCAATTGCTATCGATCCCTATCACTTTGAGAAATATTTATTTTTTGACAAAATTTTTCATTTTTTGTAAGGGGGTAGCTCGGTTTTTTTTTGGATTCAGATTTTGGTCAAAAATCCTAATTTTTTAGTGGTTTTTCAGTCGTAGTTTAGCCAAATCAAGGCGTACAGCTAAAAGACCGACAGTTTTGAGCAGCTTGCTTCATTTGCTATCGATCACTACCACTTTAAGGAATATTTATTTTTTCACAAATTTTTTCATTTTTTGTAAGGGGGGGGGGTAGCTCTGTTTTTTTTTGGATTCAGATTTTGGTCAAAAATCCTCATTTTGTAGTGGTTTTTCAGTCGTAGTTTAGCCAAATCAAGGAGTTCAGCTAAAAGACCGACAGTTTTGAGAAGCTTGCTTCATTTGCTATCG